>NC_140073.1:30365463-30927963 GCF_964194135.1 Talpa europaea
CCTGGTGCAGAGACTTCTGACTCTGTGCCCAGACTCAGCTGTTAGCACAGGACATAGGTCACTGAACTATGGCCACTGTTGACTCTATTAATATTGCTCCATAGAATTACTAAGTTCTGTATGACAGTGAATATTTATTTTCTTAACACTTGTCCCATTGCCTCCCAGACCCTGCCTTCCCTATGGGTTTATTTATGAGCAGAGCAAAATGGATCAGTGTGTTGAAAATGGGTCCAGGGGGTACTAGGAAAACATGGATGGTTTTAGGGGGTTGTGAGTCCTATACAATATTTTGAAAATAATCTTCACATATTCATGTAAGTATATTTGGTATTATTTGGGTGAGCTCTGTAACTAAGTACATCCACGCAATTTTTATTTCCATTTGTGTGCTTTTTATTTAATGAGAAAAGAGGTAGACTTGATTGCTAAAGGATGTATTAAGCCAAAATGAAGGCCAGATGGTAATTACAGCAAGCTTTTCAGTGATCCTATACCTCTAAACCATACAGAGTGTTGTAAACCAATGGTACTTCAAAGAAAAAAAAAATGTTTACAGATTTAAAAAAAAAAAGATAATTTTTCAATGGTTCTAAAACAGAGGCGGAGACAAATGAGTCCTCACTCCAAGGCCTGTGGTGTACACCTGCCAAAAGCCAGGAACCTGCTCCGTAGGGTCTACGCTGCTTGTGTTGGTTTAATGTCAGCAAAACCACATTTTTGTCATGAGGAATCAATGGCATTCATTTGAATTTTATAGGGCTGGGTTTTGTTCAAACTTAAGTACTAATTTGGTTTGCCTTTGCAGTTGCATCAGAGCTTAAATGATTAGGAATACATACTTTATGTTATGTTTATACAGATTTAAGAACTATTATGGTAAATTTATCTTAATCAAGTTCTATGGGGTTTGTGGGGTTTTTTCCCTTTAACTGTGTGAACACTTATCTATCAATAGTATAAAAAGCATGTTTAGAATTAGACCAATATAAGCTCAAAGCTCAGCTCTGACAGCAACTACTGCTGTGCTCTTACAGAGCAATTTACATATTTCCTTTGAACCACAGTTCTAGAATGGCTTTAAGCATTATGAAAAGTGACACATGCTAATCACCCAGCTTTTAGCCCATGAGAAATAAAGCTTGGTTATCATTAGTAAACTCCCTGAAAAATGGAACTCAATATCCACTGTGCTTATGCAGTGAGTATTAACCCTTTATATTTTTAGAGCAATTGTTCACATATAAAAATTATGAAAGGTAAGTAATTAAGGAATTATTAGCCTAGTCTTTTTGATGTGGAAATTTAATTTTAAAGCAGTTAAGAGACTTCCTGGGAGTCATGCGATGCTATAGGGTCGAGAGTTGAGTTTGGATCTGCTGCTCCACCTCTTTTTCCCTTGGGTGCTGCTCTTCTTTGTACTCTGTCCATCAAAGGAAGCCTTCTCTAAGTGTGTTCAATGTAATATTATATTGCGGCTTGCCAACAGGTACAAAAAGGGGCCTGGCTATTTCATAAATAATGTATATATTTATAAAACAACAGAAATTTGCAAAAGAAAAGCTTAACTTAAGGGAACACTGGTTTTACTGATTACTGACATTAACAATTCCATTTTTTCTCTCTCCTTTAAACATCCTGCTCACAACTGTATCCTTTTAGATTTCAGTCTATTACTAATTCATGCTGCAAAGAGGTTGTGTAATGGCTTTAGAAATTATATTAAGCCAGAGAACAGTTATTTTTTTCTAATGACCCAAGATAATATGAGTGATAAGTGGCTTAAGCTTTCACTACAAAAATGTAGGCACAGTTGAGTTTTTGTTCAATTTGAGCGAACTGCTCACTCTTGTCTTTTCTGCCAAGACAGGCTATAGGGGTCAAAGAGGTCAAGGACCAGCTAGTACTATTAACATAATAGTCCCTAGTTAGGGTATATCTGAGCCATCCCCATGCCCATCTTAGACAGGAGCCAAGTCAGGACTACTGAATGAATCCACGGTTTTTGGAATACAAATGTAATCAAAGCAGGGACATAAGAACTGGATAAGAGGACTGCGGGACTCTGATATATGATAACACATTTGCAAAAACCCAGTTAAATAGTTTATAACAATATAATGTGATTATAATTCATCATTATAAATCATAATACTAAAAAAGTTATTATAGTGAATAGGTATCATAACAACTTACAGTTTAATTAGTTCAAAATATGCACTTACAAAAAAAGTCAAAAGATGTTTACTGAGTCATATATATAATAGAAAAACCTAAAGCAATCTAAATGTCAAAAAAAATGTAATATTATTTAATTTACTCTATCCTTGTGACTGGACAGGGTCCAGCCATTAAATTGAAGTCTGCTAAGAAGTCTACAGACATAAGTGCTTTTGACATGAGGAGTCATATTTTTCAAAAAGGTTTAAGTGATCTCAAGTATGTAAAAGAAAGTGCATGGGTGCACAGAAAAAAATAAATACATGAAAATATTGACAATTTTAAGTGGTGACATTAGGAGGAAATCTTTCCATACTTTAATTTGTATTTTCCATGGAGTTTGAAGTCCACATGTATCAGTAAAACATTACATAACACCATTTCCACAAAATTAATAATGCTCTTACACGCACTGCAACGGGACTGAGCTCTCCTCAAAAGAGGACTTTACGGCACTAGAAGCCAAAGGAAGGAATGTATCAGAGAAAGGAGGGCACCGGAGAGCACTTTGCCCAGAGAGGACTAAGAATGCCTTGGAAACCCACCCACTTTGGTTCCATGCATTGCAGAGGATTTTCATCTCCTTTAAACCACCACATGAGAACTGAAAAACATCAGATCTGCTATATCATTGAATTTTTTTTAATTTTTTTTACACATTGAATACTAAACTAATTGGCAATGATAACGATGGAGGCTTTTTAGCAGAGATCTTGGTGCAAATCTTCCCCAGAATACTGAATTTGGCCCCTTCCAGAAAATCATCCAGCAGTGGTAATTTTGTCTTCAGGGTCTTAAGCAAAACTTCTCTAAGGCAGAGTGAAAAAGGAAAAAATTACCTAAAACTCTCCTCCTGTCTCTTAAACAAGGTACTATCCACTCGCCTCTGACCTGACATCTAATGTCTCCTGACCTCTTTGACCTTTCAATCTTTCTCAGCCTTTAACAGGTTCAGTGTTCCACATAGAGGCAAATCTGTACTACAGTTCTCAAGTTAAGGAGTTTATAGTGGAATGTAAATCAGCACACCACTTCCTTCATGAAGTCTTACCACCAAAAATGCAACACAAACAGGGAGAGAAAAAACTAAACGAAATAAGCAGTATACTTAGTGACTTCATTGAATTATATTCTGCAGTAAGTTCCTTTACTTCTCATAGACTAGTGGTATCAATCTGAGGGAACTTGGAAGCAGATTCTCCCAGTTTTTCCACCAGACAAGAATGCAGCCCAGCTGACACTTTGATTGCAACTTTGTGAGATTCTGAGCAGAGAATCCAACTAATTTGTGTCGGACTCCTGCCCCCCCAAACTGTGAGATAATACATGTATGTTGTTTTAAGTCAATATGTCCATAGTAATCAACTCTGTAGCAATTCCTGTAGTACACACACACACACACACACATATATATATATATACACACACCTATGTATGACACATAGGTACATACTTTTATTAGTTTTGCCACCATAAAGAACATGCAGTAGTACAATAAAACATGCAATAATAATCCTTACTTTAAATTCTATATAGTCAATAAATTCTAAATGTAGAATTTGTTTCAATTTCTAAAAGCACAAAATGATTTTGTTGATTTTTGTTGAATTGTTGTATCCATAGTCAACCTATGATTGCAATGATGCACAAGCAACATTCTAACAAAAATGTTGGTTGATTTTTTTTTTTAATTTATACCTATGAGTAAGATGAAAGTGAAAAAGAGACATATTTCAAAATGGTATTCATTTGTCAGTGTTGATGCTTCTTTGCTGAAATGTCCAAATAGTTTTTAAATCCTGGACATTTATTGTTCAGAAAAAACTTATTGTTTTTTCTGCTTTTCACAATTTAACGAATTAGAGACATGAAAAGTTTTTCAAGTTTACTCTATTATTAACACCTTCTTAGTCACTTTGTATAGTCTAGGCCAGGAGTCAATAAAATTTTTCTGTAAAAGCCAGATATTAAATATTTTAGGCTTTGCAAGTCTCCTGTCTGTGCCACATACCCATTTCTATAATTTTGTTGCTTATTGTTACAATTTTTAAAAATGTAAATAGCACACCTACCTCACTGGCTACACAAAAACAGTCCTGGGCTGGTTTTGTTCCTTGAACCATAATTAGTCAAAACCTGCTCTAGGCAATTAACAAGACAAGAAATCAAATAAACTGAGTTGTAGCATTGGCCAATATCTGTGATACAAATACTTCCAACATGGTCAATTTTAATTCGCTGACATAACGTCACTAAATTTCAAGTTAGGAAGAAATGCTAAGTCTTAGTCTGCTCAATGCCTCCAAAACGAGACACCATCGTTTGGGTGCTTTAAACAATGGAAATTTGTTTTCTCACAATTATGGAGGCTGAGACATCTAAGCTAAGGTAATAGCTAATTTTGCTTTTGGTGAGAGCTATCTTCTTGACATTAAGGCAGCTACCTTCTCTCTGGATTCATAGAACAGAGGGGGAGTCAGCTATTTTGTGTCTTTTAATATAAGGACACTGTTCCTACCCACTCAGGACCACACCCTGATAACCTATTTAACCTAATTACCTCCTTACCTACCTCCAAACACTGGTGGTTAAGGATTCAATGTAGATATTGGGAGGACACAATTTGGTTCACTGAGCCATTTTATAGCATATCTACCAACTACAAAATTATAGATAGTAATAGTAAAATGTGGAAAAATATTTATGAAGTGATGCTTTAGTATTTTTTACTTATTTAAATTGTATATTTATATAATGTGTTAATCTGGCTCTCAAGATCCCTGAAGATTTCATAATTGGCCTTCATAAATCAGTATATTTTAGTTCTAGCACATCACTGCTATAGCAAATTAGTCGAGTTGGTATTGGAACCCACTTGTTTTAAATACAGTGTTTTTTCTCCTTCAGCACAACACCAAGACAACATTGTTAGTACATATATCGACTCCAACATATGGAAATACAAGCAAACTCTAGTTTTGTGATGACTAATTTTTTTTCCTTAGGTATGAAAACTAAACTTATTCAATAGCCTATAAATAAGTGGCTTACTCATCAAATACATGACACATACACCAGTTTACTGTTTGCTTTCTTGTCAGTCCAGAATTTTCATGATCACATGTTGCTTTTATAGATATAGGCAGACAGACAAACAAACAGACAGACAGACAGACAGACAGATAGATAGATCCTCAAAGATATATGATAAGCCAGCATGTTCCCATCATGCATTGGCACCAGCAAAGGAAGCTTTATAGAACAATTACGCATCAAACTTAGTGAAACATCAGAAATTGGAAGGGATGGGCCCCAGGAATCTATTTTTAGCAAGTGCTGATGGTAATTCCAGTGTATCAAGGCCAGATAAACATTTGAGAACCAGCATCATAAATGATAAAATGACTCCAAAGAAAAGTCATTCAGCAAGTCCAATATTTATTATTCCTTCATATACCTTTCTGAGGTCCTTTTCAATTTTGTCTATGTTGATCATTATACCAATATTTTATTTCAGTCCTTCAGACATTATGGACAAAATACAATTTCACTATTTTTCTCATCAAAGTTAATATGACAAAATTGTAAGCACACATTTCTGTTTCTTTCCATCCCCCTCACCTCCCCCCACCCCAAATTCTCTATCCACCTTTATTAAATTTGCTCTCAGGAAAGAAAGTAAAATACAAAGTTGTTGGATCATCAAGGAAGTATCAGACCATGTTAAACCTGACTCAAGTAAAAGCCTAGGACACAAGCTGTCCATCTCCGTCCAGATCTGAGAAAGTGTGGACATAAGACGGTTTGTTCTAGAAATGGACACAGCTTGAGCATCTGGGCAAAAAACATGTAATAGGAGGAAGGACAAGATGTGAAAGTCAGAAAAGGGAACCTGAGACTTGATTAGAAGTTGTAGGGTAAGTATGTGTCTCATTCTAATTGAGAACCTGCTTAGGGTAAAAATTGTTAGAATAGAATTTTCTAGAACTTGTTAGAAAAAATATTGCAGTTGTTTGTTTCCTATCATGATTGAAACAAATTATGTGAAATTTAGTGGCAACTGATGGGGTATGGGGTTGGTTGCCCCAAGATATGCTGTTATGACATATGACTTTTTCAAGCTGAATTCAATCAAGGCTCGAGAAAATCAGGAAAAGCTTATAACCCTCCCCTCCACAGCCTAAAGAATTTTAAAAGAAGACCTATTCCAGGAAGGAAGGTATCACCTTAGATACAATAGAAACCAAGATAGGGGAGGTAGACAGGGAGGTACCTAACTGATGCTGTTAATTAAAATCCCTCTCTGTCACACTGATTTCTTGCAGACCCAGCAAACATTTGTTTCCTAAACAGATCATTCTCATATTCCAATAAAATTGCCTTCTTTCCTTTTGAAGTCCTAAACCTCATCCCCTTCTCCTTTGTCCAAAATTACATATATGACCCCATTTTGTGTAGCCCCTAAATTCTTGAATCTATGTAGATTCTCCCTATGTAATTTTTTATCTTACCCAAAATAAATAATATGAGTCTGCCAGGTTGGGGAATTTATTCAACACATAGGTGGAAGCTCTGACAGCCAGTCAAACAGCAGGACCTTCTTGGTAGTGATGGTATCATGATTCACTAAGCATCATCAAGGGATGGGGCTATATAAAACTAATCCAGGTGTGCAAACCTCTGCCCAGCATGCTGGGGTGCCAAGGAGTATCTGCAATACAGTCAAGAATTCAAGGGTGAACACCAGCCATTGGAATTAGAGAAGCCCCTTGATATTTAGAGAGAGTATGAACGCTCAGCAAATAGGTAGGAGTCAGAGATTCAGTGAGGCATTCCAGAAACCTGGTGTTAGGATAACAAGATTAATGCCAAATCACAGGTGTCTGGACTTGGTTCTGGGGTTGAATGTTCCAGAAGAAACTTCTCTGATCCTGCAGCAATACAAGCCTAAAGAAGGCAGAACTGACGTTGGATTCCCGAGCTGTGCTTTGTGACTTTCTTTTCCAGTGATTTCCAGGAAATCCATCTAACCAAATAGATTCCATCTAAGTTTCCAGCACCCACTGTAGAATATATTAATTTAATGCTCTCAATACCCCTTCCCACCATTTTCCTTGCCTTCTTTCTACCTGAAAAAAAAAAATTGAGACACAAAACTTCCCAACTTCCCTTTACAGGCAGGGGTGGCCAAGTGACTCAGTATCATCCAATGACACTGACATGATCAAATCTGTAGGAGCTTTAGGGAAAGATCCTTTTCTCTCTTGATTAAAAAAAAAAAATCCAGACATAGCTGCTACTTCTTTCTCCCTCTTCCTACCTTGAATGAGAATGTGATGTCTGGAGTACAGAAGCAATTTTGCAATAAGACATGAGGCAAGCCTGAGGATAAAAACAAACATGATAAGGACTGAAGGAAGAAAAACAAAACAACCTGGATCCTTGAGGCAATCCCTGAGCCAGCATCCATACATTTTGCTATTTTAAGGGAAAAAAAAAATTACTATACGAGAAAGCACACCTTACACCACCAATTCTATAATTACAGAAATCATATGTGTGATGACAGAGTATTTCTGAAATGATGTATAAGAGTTAGTTACTGAAGTCTGGGTTAAAATCTCAGTCATACTGGGGCCTCCCTGGTGGCACAAGGTGTTAAGTCTCAGCACTATGAAGCAATCCACAGCCACTGCAACACAAGTTCGATCCCCAGCCAGGGAGATGATCCACATGGCTCAGCAGACATCTCCTGGCTCACCTGCTGCTCCCCCCAGCAGTGTATTTTAGTAGATGCTCCTATTCTGCTCTCCACTCTGTCTCTAGTGAATCCTCTCACACCCCTGCACCTCTGGCCTGCACCCCCGGCTCTTGTATGCATAAATAAAAAAGTCTAAAAAAATCTCAGTCATGGGCCTCCCCAGTGGTACAGCGGTTGAGCGCTGGTTGAGAGCAGCCCGCAGCCTCTGCAGTGCAGGTTCCATCCCCGGCCACCGGGCAAGGGTCCCACATGGCGCACAGACCTCTCCTGCCTCCCACTGCTCCCCTCAGCAGTGTACTTCGGTCCTTCTGTCTGTTCTGCTCTCTGCTCTGGCTCTGGTGAATTCTCTCACCCCCCTGTGCTTCTAACTGTACCCAACACTTGTGTAAATAAATACATAAATCTTAAAAAAAAATCTCAGTCATTGAGTTGTATTATTTTGATCAATTTTCTTAAACTGTGCTTATGTCATCAACTGAACATAGGATTATTATCGAACCTACATTATATAATAGTTGAAAATTTAAACAAAAAGCTAATAAACTTTTAGAATACTATTTGGACTGTGGGAAGTATTCAGTGACTATTGACAATGATAATGATCATGTCCATAGTAAAAAACAAAATAAGATTCAGAAAAGAAGCCATCTCTGTTAGTCCTCCTAGTTTTTATTAGCCAGATTATACTCCTGTGCTTCTCTCTCTAGTACAAACTATCCTGGGCCTTCTCTCTTAATATTATATAGCTTTCCCTGTGTTAGCCTTTAATTCAAAAATGCATTTTAAAATGGAGGGGAATAGAAAATGTATCAACCACCTAGCAGCAATTGACTCAAACAAAGACCATCCTCCAAAAAAATATTTAAAATAAAACAGAAAAAGCATTGATAAATTTTTATCTCATTGAGCACACAATCATTTTCCAGGTTTTATGTACAGCTTCATAAGGTAATTCGACCTTCACAACATGGATTTGTGGCTTACCTATCAGTAATTCTATGTACTTTGATACAGCTGGAAAAATAAGATGCTTGTAGACTGTTCATAAGCCAGGTATGTTAAACACTAACTATAAATAAGTAAAGAGTATTCAGTTGCCAATACAAAGTACCATGTTTCATCTATTTATTCATGAACTAATGATGCAAGAAAAAGACCTATTTACATTCCTATTCCGTAATTTAACTATTAACAGTTGTTTCCATGCCCAGCAAGAAAGGCTTCTACTATCTGTCCATGACAAAGAATTCAGTCAAAAAGATTGGAGACATTCTCATTTCCAGCAATAAGACAGAATGTGCTGATAACTGCTTATTTCATAACAGTAATGTTGGAAGAATGTAACAAATCCTTTTCCAATAACTATTTGGGCTGGGTCGACAACATGGATGGCATTAGAGAGGATAATGCTAAGGAAATTAAAAGGAGAAAGACAAATGCAGGAGGTTCTCATTCTATGTGGAATATAGAGAAACATGACAAAGGGCCGGTCAAAAATCAAACCCATAATAAATAGTAAACAAATGATCATAAAATTGAGGCAACCAGAGGGAAAGGATTGCAGGGTGGGTGTGGAGAAGGTAAGGGGCCCAATGGAATATGCTGAAGGATTATTTGAGCACTAGGGGTGGGCAGTTTGTAGGGGCTTGGACCTATAGCCCTCAGGACAGATACAAATAGATAAACCTACTTTACCTCAATAAACATAATCTAAAAAGAAAAAAATGAAACATAATTAGCCTTGTCCCATTAAAACAAAAAAGCAGATACAAAGACATAGCAAGATAACACTTACCGATGGATTAAAGAATTAATATTGTTAAAATGGCCAACTTACCCAAAGAAATATACAATTTTGGAGCAATACCCATCATAGTTTTAGTGACATTCTTCAAAGATCGAACAAGCACTACTGAAATTTATATGGGACCACGAAAGACCCCCAAATAGCCAAAGCAATTCTTAAAAAAGAAAATGGAGATATAACTCTACCAGGCCTCAACTTACACTACAAAGTTATAGTAATCAAAGCAATATGGGATAGAATCAATAGAATAGAGGGACCAGAAATGTACTTACAAGGACAACAAATTTACAACAAAGAGTATGCCATGGACAAAGATAGTCTCTTCAAAAAACAGTGCTGGGGGAAAATGGACACCTGCAAAAGAATGAAACTGGACCAGTGTCTTACATTGTTCACCAAAATTAACTGAAAATTGATTAAATACTTGTATGTAAGACATGAAACCACAGAATATATAGAATAAATCATAGGACATAGGCAAAACACTCTGCAACATTGACTTCAAAGATGTCTTTGGGGACTCAATTCCCACAGCAAGAGAAACAAAAGGGAAAAAAAGGAGAGGGTACTACATCAAACTAAAAATCCTGCATAGTGAAGGAAACGATCATTAATATGAAAAGACACCCTATTGAATGGGAGAAATATTTGCTTATTGTGCATCTGACAAGGGGCTAATATCCAAGATTTTCAAAGAACACATACAACTCAATAACAGGAAAAGAAACAGCTCAATCTAAAAATGGGCAGAAAAACTAAACAGACATTTCTCCAGAGAAGACACATAAATGGTCAACAGACTTATGAAAAATTCATCATCATGTATCAGGGAAATGAAAATCAAAATCACAATGAGAAGTCACCTCACAGCTGTGAGAATGGCCCATGTCAACAAGATGAGAAACGACAAATGTTGGCAAGAATGTGAAAGAAATCTTCAAATACTATTAATGAGAATGCAGAATGGTTCAAAACCCCTATGGTATACAATATGGAAGTTTTTAAAAAAATTAAAAATCAATCCATTGTATGATCCAGCAATTTCACTCTTCAGTATCTACCCAAAACACTCCTATGTTTATTGCAGTTTGATTTACAATAGTCATATTACGGCAACAACCTAAGTGTCCAATGATAGATGAGGGAATTAGGAAGATGTGGCATATTTACACACAATGGACTATGACTCAGCTATAAAAAAAAAAAAGATGAAATCTTGCCAGTTATGGCACAATGGAGCTTGAGATGATTATTCTAAGTAAGTCAGGAGAAGGACAAATACCATATGATTTCACTGGGGTTGTAGAATACAAAGAAAAAAAATGAAATAAACTCTATGTTTACAGAATTGGGGCAACCAAAGGGGAGGAGGGGAGAAAGAGAAATAAAGTAGAGAAATAAAGAGAAATAAAGTCCTTTGGTTCTAAAGGACTCTGGTGGAGGACCATTGCTTTGGTGGTAGGCATGTTATGGTAATATACATCTGAAGACATGACCCTGTACCCCAAATAATTTTTAGTACTGTAAACCAATGTTACTTCAATAAAAAAAAGTTACAATTAAAAACAGGGCTAACAGAACTTCTAGAAATATGTATATGTGTGAACGTACATGTGATATGTGAGTATAGTGATTGAAATTACAAATTCAGGGACTAAAGGAATCCATTAACTAGTAGAAGTATCTAAGAAACTACCAATAATACAACACAGAGATGAAATGTATGGACATGTGAGTACAGAGACATGGAAGCAGAGTGGCAAAATCTAAATTGGAGTTCCAAGAGAAAAAGAACAGAGAGACTAAGATAATACTTGAAAGGATAGCGTAAAATGATGCACATGACAGTCACCAACTCTCAAATTCAGAAAATTAGTACCAAACAGGATGACTATAAAGAAACCCATATCTGGATAAATCATCATAAAACTACAAAGGATCAAAGAAAAATAGTTAAAAGTATCAGCTACAACAGATTTCACACCAACAAGGGGAAGCCAGGACACTAGGGGAAATGCCTCCAAAATACTGAGAGAAAAATTGACAACCATTAATTAATTACTGGCACAAATTATTAAAAAATGCACATGAAAGAGCTATTCTCAAACAAACACTAATGTGTATATCACTGATAATTCTCAGGGAAGGAATTTCTCATAAATACACTTGACAAAAGGGAAATACACCAGAAAAAAAAAAAAAAAAGACTGAGAAGTAGGAAATAATTGTTAGAAAGACCACATGAATAAATCATACCAACGGTTGACGATGTAAAAAAATAATGTCAGTAACAACTCACAGGACTAAACTTCTGACTATGTTTAGACTTAAAGTATTCTAACTAATGTGTTAGGAAGACAAAAATATTAACTATAGATTGTTAAAGTCAAGATGTTAAAACCAGAAATAGTGAGAAAAAAAAAGTGTTTAAATTTAAAGTCAGTTAAGTTATATGGACATACTGGGAATGATGAGGCAGTTTTATTTTAAACTAAAGTAATAATGCAGTATAACATTACACAAGCTTCATAATGTTCATTATTGACAATCAACACCTGTATATACATTAAGGTCACTGCTAAAAATAAAAATTCTATTCATTACCATACCATTGTCCTCTTTTTCCAGACTGACCCATCCTCTTCCCTTCTGGTAACCATTAATTGTTCTGGTAGTTTGAAAGTTTTTTTGTGTGTATTATTTAGTTGATCTGTTTGTTTTCTCTATACACACATAAGTGAAATTATATCTTTCTCTGGCTTATTTCAGTAAGCATCATATCCTCTGTGTCTATCCATGTTATTAAAAATGGCAGGATTTCAGTTTTTATAACCAAATAATATTCTACTGCATGCATATTATTACATCCTCTTTATCCATTCCTCAACTGAGGAACATTATACTGTTCCCAGTTCTTGGCCATTGTAAATAGCACTTCAGTAAACATGTGGGTACACATATCTTTTCAAATTAGAGGTTTAGTAGTTATTTTTTTTTGATAAATCCCCCAATGTGAGGTAAATGGGTCATATGGAATTTCTATTTTTTTAAGCATTTGATCTTCATAATGCTTTCCATTAAAGCCACACCAATTTATATTTCCACCAATAAGGTAGCAAGGTTCCCTTCTCTAATGGAGACGTACATATTTGGGGGAGGATAGGGCGATGTAACTGGAGCGTATACCACCTGAATTAGTAATTGTGACAATAAATATGATCTCCCCTACTTTAAAGTACTGGCTGTACAAAGAAATATTTGCAAAAAATACAAAAGTGCTTTAAACTTTATAAAGTGCCTTATTTGATTCTCACAACAGGGAACAAAAGGGTAGGTTTCATATTCCCCATTTTGCAAATAAGGGGAAAAGAGCAGAGCAGTTAATGACCTTGCTAAAGTCACACAACTAAGAAGCAACAGAACTTGCCCTCCATCTAATCTAAAACTAATTCAGTTTCTTCCCAGAACACAATTTATCTTACACCTATCAACAAATTTAATTACAGAATTAGCAAGCCCATTGAAATGGCATTTTATCTGAAAATAATTCTAAACATAAACAAAAGGATATCCTTAAAGGGAATAGTCAGAGATTTAAACAAGATTTATATACAAGGATGTTCATTCAAGCATTATTTATGAAAATGAAAATAACCAAATTGAGTAGTGCAGAAATTGGTCTATGGCAGTGTCACATTAGCATTATGAATCATTTTCTGAAAAAAAATGTTTAATACTTAGGAAAATGCTAATTATATTAAGGGGAAATATATTAAAAATAGGATGCCTATTTTATTCAAATATAGATGTTGACATAAAAACTGCCAATGATGAGAGATACATGCTACTTAAAGCCTAGAATTATATGTCAAAGCATGAATTATATCTGGGGAGGGTAAAAAATAACATGTTGGGAGAAAATAAAATCAAAAGAAAATAAATCAAACATGAAGATGAGATACCTCTGAAATGAATTCATAGGAGGTCATGAGCTGTTTCTCATCACCATATCCTACTCAAATATATTAACTGCCCTAGGTATGTCACTGAAGACTAAACACAGAAAGTTCCTAATTCCCAAAGTTTAACAACATTAGCTCAGTATTAAAAAAAAAAGAAAAAAAAAAAGCTGCCTATAAAAAGAACTTCAGCCAAGACATTTCATCTGAAACAGTTGTCTAGACAACCGAAAGGTCAAATGTTGTCTGAGAAGGACAAACCACCCACCCACAGAGACACATCTGATCTTCTAATCTTGAAAAGGTTTAACCTGATCCAGGACAAGTTAGGGAGTCTTCCTAGTCACCCACAGTTCTTAAACCCTGATGTGCAAGGGTGATAATAATTTTCATATACAATAGTCTCTTCTGCCGACCCCTAAAGAAATTGTAAACTTCAGTTCATGTCCCAAGCCTTGCATTCCTATCATCTAATATATAATGAGGGGCCCCAATCACTTCATGTAGCTCTATCCCAGCCAGCAATCTCTCAAGTAACCTCTCTGTCAGGTCACCAGAGGTCTTGCTAAGAAAGGAGAAATTTTAAGATCTTCAATCTTGTTTTCAGGTATAATGTTCCTGCCATCAAAATAAAAGCAGTTAATGGTTTTCCACTTCTTTCTATTTAGAGAAATGGATGAATGGATAAGGAATTGAAAGCTGAGAGCTAGCGGACTAAGTGATTCTTCCTCTATTTAATCTACTTTCTTTTTTTTTGAAGTGTTCTCCTGTGTCTTTTATTCAACCCCTCTTAAGCTCCCTTCTTTTGCTCAGTTTTCTTTGGACTGTGATTCTGAATCCAAGACTCACAATAGCAAGCAATTCAGGGGAAAAAAAAAAAAAAACACTTCAGAATTCAGAAAATCAGATGAATCTAATTGAATCCACTGACATGGTGTTTTCAAAGGCAGGACCCAGACAGGTCAAGCTCAAGCCCAAGAACGCAGATCTCAGCTAGGTTTTCCTAGTGCCTTTGTGTGGTCACAGTGACGACAGGGATGCCACGATGATGTGACAATGATGACAGTTAAGATGGTGAAAGGGCGGAAGAAGACATGAAAGAAGTGATAAGAGGTGGTAAAGTCAGCCAACACGAAACTATGAAACAAGCTTGTTATACAAACACCAAATTGACAAAAACATAAGTCAAAGTGAGACAGTGCAGACCTAATTACAATGTGAAGTTTAAATTAAGCTTAACTTGGCCATTTATTCAAGACAATACTCCTGTCTCTTCTGCCTTCAAAGGATGTCAGGTATAGCAGAACTAGCATGTCTGTGACACCCAAACAGGGTGTTTACAGGGAAGTAAATCATTTTGTGATTCACTTAATCCCTTTATTATCAAGACAAATGGAAAATATGTGTAGCGCTATGCTTGAGGTCCATCATACAGAGGATCAGAAAGGAGTGTTGATTGATTTGGGTGATTTTAATTTTACTTAAGTTGCACTATCCTGGGAGGGTATCTATTTCCATTAGGTTCCAGCAACTCACAAGAGAGGAAGAACAAGGTTTGGAAATGTGAACTATTCAGGGCAATGTGTCAATTTAAAAAATAATAACTTTTGAGAGCTTTTTAAATTAAGAGAAATATAAAGCATCCAATTAATTTGCTTTTAAAATTAATCACTGGGAACAAGCAATTCTTCAGTAAGTATTGCAGACAACATAAAATGTACCTTATCTCATATTCTGGCCAAAGAAAGGAATAAGAAAAGTAGAGGGAAATGTGGAGCATTATAAATCAAAGAAGAAAGATAAAAGAAGAGAGAAACAAGTACAATGTGCATGGATGCAAATGAGAGGAGGAGAGGAAAGAGGTAGAGAGAGGAAATAAAGGGGGCTATAATAAAATCAGACTGGGAGACAATCTCAGACTTTTAGTTAAGATATTAATTAATTAAACTGGCCTCTTTACCAATCCCAGTTTCTCATTTCATCATAGGGCACCACCTGTTATCACCACCTTTGAAATGCTGACTTGGTCTTCAGCATAGAGGCATTAATTTAAAGCCCCTGCACTTACTAATTATCTTAAAAGCTTTGAATGGGTCATATTTTCTCTGGCCAAACCATATATTAAGTCTACAGAACGAAATGTTTCTCTTAGCACCAAGACTAGAGATCACTTATAGCAGCAGTCCTCATTCCTGACTGCATGTGAGTTTGCACCACAGGGAGAATATTAAAATCTGCTACCTAACTACCTTGGACTATTTAAATCAGAATCTCCCAGGAATAGCCCAAACATAGAACTCTGATGCACTATGTAAAAAGCATTCTTACATCCCCTCAAACATGTAGATTCGCTTCTAGAGTAGAAGAACATAGGATTTTATATAATTTGATTCCCCACCCCCACCCCCTGCCCCATTGTCAGCCAGGTTCTGGAGGGAACTGAGTTCTGAGGTCCAGGTTTGGAGACATACCGTCCCTGCAGACATGAATCCACCTGACTTTTTAATTTGCATGCAAGAGCAGACAGTGGAAAGGTTAAGCTGCAGCAGGAATGGTGCATTAAATGACACCTGAAGCTTAGCTCAGCTGCATCCTCGTCAGTGCCAGGCCTGCCCCCATGCAGCAGGACAAACCCTGGTAATGTTCTTCCAATGCTCATTTTTGTCCAATGAATGAGCTGCTTAGTTTCGGGGAAACTAAGCTGCATCTTGCTCAAAATAAAAACAAAGAAGAAAGAGTATTTTAGGAATTGTAAGCCAAAAAATGTTTCTCTTTAAAACCAACCCTCTGCCCTCTGGTCCCATTGGAAGAATTTCAACACCTCAGACATTGCTGAGACAACACAACTTGGGGAGAACCAAAGCTTTATTTGCACATAATCCTCTTGATATCTTTGAAAGTTAACAGTACAGTGAGAAATAAACAGGCATGAAGATGAGCATCAACATTAGGCCTGGTGTGAAGATTCTCAGAGAGCGACTGCTCAGGAGCAGACTCTGTGCAGCTGTGTATTCCTTTATTCTACCAGTTCGGAATGGAGTTTTGTCTCGCTTTGTTAACAGTCACTAGCACTTCATTCGCCAGTAATATAAGACCCGGTCCCTTCCCCTCAGGAACTTGAAAAAACTAGGTAGAAAAACTAAAAATACAAATGAAACAGCAAAGCCAGACTTTCCTCCAAAGTAACCAAGGGAGCTGCCTTGTAAGCTGCATAGCTGCTGTCATGTGAGACCAGCTGGCACTCTCAGATATGGTGGATTATTGCCTGGTGAAAACTAGAAGAAAATGGTTAACATTTCCCTACAAATAAATTTCAATCCTAAGCCTTTCTCCCACCCACCCACCCACTTATGCTCCACGAAGGAAAAATAATCATGAGCGCTGATGCTCCTCCCGTTGTCTAGAGTATGCTGGGCACAGAAATGCCCTGGTCCAGTTCACCAAAAGAAAGTGCCCCCAGAGGGCTAAGGTAGTTCGTGTCTCAGATAAGGAAGGACAGGGATCTGGGCACACAGACAGAAGGCAGAAGTCACAATTTGGAGCAAGAGTTTTGAGATTGAACATATCCAAGTGTACCCTTAGCTGTGTAACTTTGACCAAGATATTCAGTATCTCCAAACACAGCTTTCTCATAGGTAAAGCATGAGTAATAAGACGACTTAAAGAATGGGGGGGGTTCTTCCACATTTAATAATGAATGCAAAATGCTCATCACAGTGCCTCACACAAAGTAAACACATGATTCCTTCTGTCAGGAAATGCTTAATGAGAGGGCAGCAGGTGCCAGACAGGGTTCCAGGGCAGGGGCAAAAAGCACAATAGAGAAAAATCCCTGCTTCTGTATCATTTGACATCTACTGAAAAACTGTACTGTGTTTTATTTGGGGATGGTATGAAAGTGGAGAAAGGGGATGAGACATGAAGATAATAAGCAATTTTGAAGAGAGTGGTGAGCAAAGGCCTTCGTGATTTGGTCAGCTGTGAGTAAAACGGAAGAGGTAAGGGGATGAGCCATGCAGAAGACAGAGTCACTGCAAAGCCCAGAAGTGTGTCTGCTGTATTTGCAGATCAACAAGGATGTCAATGAGGCAGGAAGAAGCCGAGTCTAGGGACAGTGCAGAGATGAGATCAGGAACGTAAGGGCATAGCACACCTGGCCAGGCTTTGAAGTTGGCTCTTATTCTAAGTGATTCCTAAGTTGCTGAAGAGGTGTGAGCAGATGAATGACATGATCTGATTTATACCTTCCCAGGAGTGCATTAGCTGTACTGCGAGGAAGATTAGGCAGGGTGGGTGGCTCAGTCAAGGTCAGAAACAGGAGGAGGAGTAAGAGACGATTGCAGTCGCAATGACAGAGGTGAGACTTGATGATGGTGAGACAGAGGTGTGAGAGATAACGTCAATAAAAAATACAATAGATGCAGGCCTTCCTGGTGGCATAAGGTGTTAAGACACAGCCTATGAAGCTATCCACAGCTGCTGCAGCACGAGTTCAATCCCCAGCCAGGAAGCTACCCACATGGTGCAGCAGACCTCTCCTGCCTCGCCCATTGCTCCCCTGAGCAGTGTATTTCAGTAGATCTGCCTGTCTGTTCCCCACTCTGTCTCTGGTGAATCCTCTCCCCCACACACACACCTCTGGCCTGTACCCCAGATCTTGTATGCATAAATAAATCTTTAAAAAATTACAGTTGATGCATACAGCTTCTGGATATATTTTGAAGGATGAGTCCACAGAACTTAGTGATGAAATAAATGTGCAAAATATGAAACTGGAAGATAGGCCATGGGGAACAAAGGGAGCTCAAGTTTAGGTACACTGTTTCACATGCCTCTGGCACAGCAAGTGAAGATATAAAGTGCAAAATGTTGGATGCAGGGGTAAGGTCTGGAGTCAGATGTAAATGTGGGCATCACTATTACATAGTTGCTGCTGGAGGAGAGAACCAATGGATTATAGATAGAAAGAAAAGTGAGACCAGAGAAATACTTGGGTGTTAGATATTCCAGGAAGGTAAAGCAGAGTCAGCCAAGGAGACTCAGAAGAATTAACTACTGAGGAAAAACAGGGGATATATATGTAACCTGCAGCTTCCTTGAGTTACATTCACTCATCTCCTTCTGTAGACTGGCACCTATCCATCTAGAAAAACAAAGCAGTTCAGAACAGGGACTTTAGAATGAGACAGACCTGGAATCCAGGAGCTTCCACTAACTAGGTCTGTGGTCTTGGGAAGTTATTTAACCTTGCTAAGTCCCTGAGACCATGACTATAAAATAAACAACATCACAATATTGTAAGGATTAAAGAAGACTCTTGGGCCTCCCAGGTGGCCCAAAAGCAGTTGAGTGCTGGGTTGCGAAGCTGCCCGCAGCCTCTGCAGCGCCGGTTTGATCCCCAGCCTCCAGGCAAGGGTCCCACATGGCACACAGAACCTCTCCTGCCACCCGCTGCTCCCCTCAGCAGTGTACTTCATCAGTCTGCCTGCTCTGTAACCCGCTCTGGTGAATTCTCTCACCCTCCCGTGCTTCTCACTATGCCCAGTGCTTGTATAAATAAATAAATAAATCATTTAAAAAAAAATAAAGGAGACTCTTTATGGAAAGCATACAGCTTGGTACTCAGAATGATCAGTAAAGAATAACTACAATTTCTAAAACTATTATTCTTCAAGTACTTTTTAACACCCACAGTGGATGCACAAATTACTGTTCACATGCTGCAAAGAGAATAAAATCTACCACATTATAAGGATTCTATGTGAAAATTTCAAATATATGGTATCGATCATGATTCCCAAGACAAGATCTTTGTGGGCAATGGCCTTTTTAGTCTGATTTGTACAATATTCTCAGTATCTGGGGAAAGAATGTAACAGAGCAGGCACTCAAGTGTTTCATGGATGAAATAATGAGAGACTGAGGTAAAGAAAGATGGCAGAGAAGTGACAAATTACTGGGAGTTGAAATGAGTAGAGAACACTTAATTGATTAGATGGAAAGAAAAGTTTTTGGTGACTTTTACTTACCAAATGAAAAAGAATTTACATAAACAGACAAGATAAAAGGGAAAGAGTGTCTTTTTAAAAGATAGCATTTGGGATAATGCTTATCAACTTTTCTGGGGAGATAAATGACAATATATGATTATACATTAACAGGATCACATTAAAGGTGGAGTATCGAAATGTTTGGGGTGGGAGAAGGCACAGGCAAAATCAGAGAAAGAGAAGGTAACACTGTAAAATAGACGTGAAAGTTGACAACGAAGAAAACCTCAATAGCAAGAGTAGCCTAGATAAGCCTGGATGAGTCTTGCTATAGGGAAGGCTGGTTTGCTTCATGTTTACAGACATAGAATGCAAGTTCCCTCATGAGGAGTTATCAAAATAAAAGCAAATAAAGGATCAGCAGTAAGACCTACCCTTGAAAGCAGACCACAGATCTGAGACTCAGGAGGGGAGAGGATGGGAGAGAGAGAAGGGAAGAGCAGAGAAGGGGTAGGGGGGAGAGTTCAGTGGAGTGTGGTGGATGACTGTGGGCACTTTGGTGGTGGGAACACTATGGTGACCACACCTGAGGGGAGAAATCTGATGCTGAAAAAAATAAACAAGGATGCTTAAAAACAAAAAATAAAAGCAAATAGTCATCAAGGTCTAATTTATGCCAGGTACTCTAGTAAACAATCTGTAAGCAGTTATTCAAAAGATTCTTTCAATATAGACATTACTATTACTTCCACTTGATCAATGAGAAAGTTGGAATGACACAATTTTAAATAAACATTACTAAGTGGGAGGACAAGAACTCTCACTCCAGAACTAAGCCCTTGATTATTGCAAGGCATACTGTGGAGACCGTGGGAGTCAGGAAGTTATGATACTGACAATTTCATATATATATATATATATATATATATATATATATCTCCACACTTATATGGACAACTGATCTTAAACAAGCAAAGAATATGCAATGAAACATGGACAGTTTGTTCAATTATATATATATTTTTTTACATCATTGTTCATTTTTAAACAATTTTTGCTTCCCCCCACCCCCTCAGGTATAGTCCCCATAGAGTTTCCTTCCCCAATGCACCCGTGCACCATCACCTTCAGTTCCCTGTGCTCCTCCCTCCCTCCCTCTGATCCCTCTCCCTCCTCCTCCCCTGCAGGATGTCTCTGGTTTATAATTGTCTGATTTTGCTTTGTTGTGTTTTTTACTGTTATTATTTTCAATGGTGAAAAGCTGAAGGCCTTTCCTTTAAGATCAGGAACAAGACAAGAATGTCCTCTCTCACCACTGCTCTTCAATATAATACTGGAGGTCCTAGCCAGGGCAGTAAGAAAAGAGAAAGACATACAAGGAATCCAGATAGGGAAAGAAGAAGTAAAACTATGACTATTTGCCCACGATATGATAATATACACTAAAAACTCCACAGAAAAACTACTCAAAATAATCAAATAGTTCAGTAAAGTAGCAGGATACAAAATCAACACACAAAAATCAGTAGCCTTCCTATACACAATCAATCAATCTGAAGAAGAAACCAAGAAAATCATCCCTTTTATAATTGAAACAAAAAAAAATCAAATACTTGGGAATAAACCTAACAAAAGAGGTGAAAGACCCATACAGAGAAAATTATAAAACACTGTTAAAAGAAATTGAAGAAGACACAAAGAAATGGAAAGATATCCCATGCTCATGGATCAGAAGAATTAACATTATTAAAATGGCCATTCTACCAAAAGCAATATACAGATTCAATGCTATTTCAATAAAAATCTCAATGACATTCTTCAAAGATATAGAAAAAAATACTGATGAAATTCATATGGAACCACAAAAAACCACGAATAGCCCTACTGATGAAAACAAAGGTGAAAAGCGGTATCATACTTCCAAACCTTAAGCTGTACTACAAAGCCGTAATAATTAAAACAGTTTGGTATTGGAACAAAAACAGACACACAGACCAATAGAACCGAATAGAGAGTTGATAAATAAAACCACACTTATATGAACAACTGATCTTTGACAAATGAGCAAAGAATATGCAATGGAAGAGGGACAGCTTGTTCAATAAATGGTGTGGGGAAAACTGGACCATCACATGCAAAAAAATGAAACTAGACTACTACCTCTCACCATGCACAAAAATCAACTCAAAATGGATAAAAGAACTGGACATAAGACCTGAAACCACAAAATATATAAAATAAAATATAGGTAAAACACTACAAGACATGCATCGCAATAACATCTTTTAAGATTCATCACCCAAAGCAAAGAAAGTCAAGGAAAAGATAAACACCTGGGGTTATATCAAACTGAAAAGCTTCTGTACAGCAAAAAGATACATTAACCAAAACAGAGAGACACCCCACTCATTGGGAAAAAAATCTTTGCACTCCAGTCAACTGATAAGAGACTGATCACAAAGATATACAAAGAACTCACACAACTCAACAAAAACAAAATAAACAATCCAGTCGAGAAATGGGCAGAAGAACTTAACAGACATTTCTCCAAAGAGAAAATGTGCCAACAGGCACATGAAAAATTGTTCAACATCCCTTATAATCAGGGAAATGCAAATCAAAACCACATTGAGATAACACCTTACACCAGTAAGAATGGCACATATCAAAAAAACAAGCAACAACAAATGTTGGCGAGGATGTGGTGAAAAAGGAACTCTCCTGCATTGCTGGTGGGAGTGCAAACTGGTCCAACCACTATGGAAAGCTGTCTGGAGGCTCCTCAGTCTACTAAAAACGGAGCTACCATACGACCTGGCAATTCCACTCCTAAGGATCTACCCAAAGGACACAAAAACATTGACTCAAAAGAACACCTGTACCCCTATGTTTATTGCAGCACTATTTATAATAGGTAGAACCTGGAAACAACCCAAATGCCCAAAAATAGATGACTGGATCAAGATGTGACACATATACACAATGGAATATTATTTAGCAATCAAAATAGATAAACTCATGCCATTTACAGCAACGTAGATGGAGCTAGAAGGAATTATGCTCAGTGAAATAAGACAGAAGGAAAAAGAAAAGTATCAGATGGTTTCACTTATAGCAGGAATATAGGAGGAACCAAATAAGACATCAGTGTAAAAAAAAAAGTAACAGTATAAAACACAACAAAGATACTGACAATTTCCAAAGAATCTGTTTGGTAAAGAAACTCAAAGAGAATTTAGTCAATTTATTGATAATGACCATCAAAACCATTCCCTTGACTTACTTGATTTTAAGTAAATCCATTTAGAAGGACTTTTCGATGTTTGTTTTATTATGGGAGAGGGGAAGAGGAGGATAGAGAGAAGGAACAAGATGATCTAGCAGAGGGAGGGAAAGAAGAAAAGAAAGAAAAAAATAAAGAGGGAAAGAAATCAGCACAATATTAAAAGTTTCCAAATCTTTGAGTAAAGCTGAATGTATCTGTTCCCACACTCTGGAACAGCAAAACATCCTTTTTTTTTTTTTCTTTATCTCTTCTCTGTAAAAGATGAGAATTGTTATTTCATTTAAGAACCTAAAAGCCATCTTTATTTGGAGGCAGGATGTCAACAAACATTTGTACCTGTATCCGTGGAAAAGCTTCTATGCAATGCCGCATTGCCTCGGAGTGATACTTTGCCATTACTAATGTACACACAAATGAACGAAAGGCAAAATGGGGTGCACTAAAACACATCAAAGAAAATGGGCAAAAGCCATCCATGTCTCTCTTCCCCAGAGTGATGGGCCAGAACAAAGACATCACGTCAGCTCCCCATGTGCACACCGCTGGGAATTGGGGGTCAGAGTTGGCAGTGGTAGGCATGGTCTTTATTAGTATGTACCACGGTACATTATCATTTGGTAATGGTCCACAGCCCCAGCAGGGTGGCACTGCCTAGACGCTAAATCTTATGACTCACGAAGTCTTTTTCTCCGTGGGGAGTATTTCCCCCCAACTGGCCTATTAAATTTCAGATTAATAGCCTTAGAAAGAATGTGGAAGCAATACATATTTTCTAATTTGAAAAGTGATACATGTACATGATTGTACATTCGAAAAATATAACCTATAAATAAGTGAAATCCCCCCATATTGTATTACCCAGAGTAACCTTTAGATTCACAGAATTTTAAAATCAAAGTACAAGTGAAACTAGTACAGGTGATTTGGAGGAATAATAGAGTTTGCTGTTCTTTTAATATTGCTATTAAATTGTTTTTGTGAGTCTCTTTTTTTGGTAGGATGGCAGGCACTAGAGTTTAGTTCCAATTCTTTTCAGAGTAAGAAAACAAAGACTCAATGGTGGAAAATAACATGTCCACATCACACAGCTACTGTGAGCACAACTACACCGCTGGTTTCTAACACCAGGTTTAGCACTGTCAAGACTGACGGTAGTGAATTCCCACCATTATTCACATTATTTACGGTATTGTACTTTTTTTTTAATAATAAATTTTATTTTTATATTCCCCATACAATTTCAAGCCCCCCATTTTGACCCCAATCAACAGTGTCCTATAAATCTGAAATATCTGAAGATGGGAAGAAGAACTTAAGCTTCGGGTGACAAAATTTCAATCTGTACTCTTTGCAGATATACACTTCTGAAGGGAACCCCAAAGCCCTGACAGCAGACCTCAGCCCCTAGGATTCTGACTGCTTTCCTTTTTATTGTGAGCCCTTTGTTCTCTTAGGTTAATACTAATCATCCCAACAATTTAGTGAATGTATAATTGATGCCAGGTGCCACTAAACACATATCACCTAAATTAACCCTTAAGTAAGCAGTGTGCCAAATGATGACATCTATTTCATAGAGCAGAAATAGAGGAGGCATTTTCCCAAGGTCTTCAAAAAGGAAAGGCTGATACTCAAATTGAATCCAGGACAGTCTGACTGTGAACTCGCTTCTCTTTCTAGATACCAAAAACGGCCCACTCTTTCAGCACCTTGCCTCCATAGCTGTTTCTGAAATCTTCCTGATGTTGAATTACTCTAGATGGTTACAAGGAAATCAGAAAAATTAAAACCTTCAGTAAGACTCTGGACCTAAGTGTTCCTGATTTCAAGGTTTATTGACAATTTAGAAGCTGTGAATCCTGATAAAGAGTCACTTGAATTTTGAAGCCTGCTTTCCTGTGGAATTTTCAGTCCTACAGACAGAATAGCCTAGGGTGTCTACACATTTTATCATTCAAATTTGTACATTTTGAAAATGAAAGGGGATGCCATTCATAATTTTGATGGAACAACAGGAGTGAAATAGGACATCTTAGACAAATTAGTACAGATGATTCTTCATAGAAAGCTGTATCATTGTACTCCATGCTGCCCAGCACACAACCAAGGGCCACAGTGTAAGAAATTCCTTTCTTTTCTATATCAACAGAGCATCAAATGAGACAGTAGCTTCCAGCCAGGGTCAATTTTACCTTTCAAGGAGCATTGGCAATGTCTGGAAATAATCTTGGTTGTCAGGACTGGAGAGTGGATGTTACTGGTTGGTAGGGGATAAAGGTCAGGTATGTGGCTCAACACCCTACCAAAGCACAGGACAGGACACTACAGAAAATAGACAATTATGCCAAGGTTGAGGAACCCTGAAGTCACACTTTTCAGTAAGCAGCAGAAGAGAGGTTAGGGAAGATCTGATGTCTAGGACAGGAGTTTCACTTTGTTTCTGACATTTTGATCGTGGGTCAGTCCAAACCAGGTGCTAAGGAAGTCAGTTCCCTTGGAATTCAAGTGAAATCATACTTTCCTTTGATAGTTTAATTATGATCAACAAATTTGCTAATGGGCCTATCATCACTCTGAAAGTATCATCTCACATCTCAGAAGCAGCTTACTATGCAAAAAGAGACCAAGTACCTTGTATATAATGCAATCTGCATACATTCAAGGAAGAACAGCAGTTCCTATGCAATCAACACAGGTGCTTCCCCAAAGGTATGAAATCATAATTAGAAATAATAAAGCCCTCATCTGACTTGTCTTCTCTAGGACATGTACTGATGATAAAAACAAAATAAGTGTAATTTTAAGCTTCATGCCTAAAATGAAGGGACTATTTGGGGAACCAAAGTTCTTTGATAGAGAATGAGCAATTACCCATCACTGTATGGGTCATAATTAATTGATCATTCATTCACATTTTCACTCTCACTCATATAAACTTGAAAGAGATATTAAAGTTTCAAAAACTCTCCAGATTCATACCTCTCCCCCCAGCCACAGTTCCATCCAGCCAAACATGAGTAATCAAAGTTGCATTTGGCATGTGCTGTTTAGCTCAAAAGACTGCCCGTAAGATTGGATATGAAAACACATTTATCTGAACTCTAAAGGCAAATGTAACTCATTAAAATACAGTCACAAGCAAAACATAATCCTTGCTTCTCTGTGAAAGGGCCCTTTGTAGTCTAGGTATTCTTCTGAAGGCCTAAAAACTCCAGGAAAGAGATTTTAATGTTTTTTTGAAGTCCTAAGTTTCTCTCCTCACTATCAGCCAATGATCCCTACCAGGAAGGATTTTTTCCTGATCATCACAAGGCCCAGTTCAAACAACTCCACAGATCACTGCTGTCTGGTACAACATCCAGCTGGTCTACCACTGGGCTCCCAAAATTAGCGGTCGTTTTTGAGCTTCCTACAGCGGTATCTCCTCCAAACAGGAAAGGGGATGAAAAGAACCTGTTCAGAGGCCCTTCACGCTAAGATGTCTCCTCTGACACAAGCTTATTTATCAAACAGAAATAGTGCAGAGAGACAGGAAAGAGTAATGTCTTCTTGTTACTACAGATCAGGGAAATGATACCAATCAGGGGGCACAGAGCAGCTTATGTGTAGAGAAGCTTCATGAGATAAACCATCTTGGATTCAGCCCATGGGAGAAGTTTCTGCCTTGTACCTGGAAACCTCTTCTCCCTGTCTCCTTTGTTATCTTTCAAAAACTAACCTTCCAAGAAGAAAAGAATAAACTTTCTTCCCAGATGGTCTCTGAAACACCCAATCTCAAGCTACCAGCATAGAACATACATTTCTAAGATACTCTCATATGGTAGTAAATTTACTTCATGTGTTTGTGAGTTTGTGTGTGTGTGTTTTTTTTTTTTTTTAATTTCCCACCACTCAACACCATGTCCAGCACAAGGTATGGCATCAAATAAAGCTTTGACCAACTGGACTGAACCAATATGGGGACCACAGAGATGCTATACTGGCCAGCACTGGCTCTGCAGTATATAGTCAGACAACTGTTAAGTACTTTCTACTAAGTGTCAAGCACTGGTCTATGTGTGCTTATTAATTGAAATATTAGTAATTCCAAATGTTCACTGGACTACAGTGTATGAGGGGGTACTGATAGCTTTACTTTATAGCTAAGTAAGAGGAGGCTCAGAGTGGTCTGCGATAACATGGCTAATAGATGACAGATCAGGATTCATGGAAGGTGCTCTAGCTGTAAAGTTCAAATTCTACGCCATTAGTCATATTGATGCAAAAGACTATTTCATGGTGAACAATTTGGGCAGAGAAGATTGTAATGCATGTTTATGTCATAAGTACTGGGTGCATCAGGTTGAAATTCTGGGGGAGAATTCAGGAGCTGGGTCCATAACTTGACCAAGAAATGTCCCTCAAGCAAGCCATTTAGAGCATTTATCACCTTCTCTGGGTTCTCTGCATCTGAATGTTCCTCATCTTGAATGATGCTGGGACACCGGGGATGGACTAAACAGGATATACATCAGCACTTCTTAATCATTGCATTATTGGCATGGAGAGGGGGCAGTAATTCTTTGTTCTGGGGGCTTATCCTGTGCATCATAAGATTGTATCAACTTTGCCTTCTACCC
This sequence comes from Talpa europaea, assembly GCF_964194135.1. Classification (NCBI taxonomy): domain Eukaryota; kingdom Metazoa; phylum Chordata; class Mammalia; order Eulipotyphla; family Talpidae; genus Talpa; species Talpa europaea. The sequence continues at coordinate 30,393,106 of NC_140073.1, forward strand.
ACACCACTCCGTGCCTTCTCCTATGGCTGTGACAATGAAAAACGTCTTCACACTTTCCCCAATGCCTCCTGGGAAGAAAAACTGCCCCCAGTTCATAACCAAGAAAACACATGTAGCCCCTAATCAGACAAGAATATCTCCCAGCATATACAATGAATCTTCTCTCCTTATTATCAGAATAAAGCACACACTGCCTGGTGAGACACCCTCACTTTTGTACCCCATTTTGGGTCAGATACACTCTTTCTCCCACACTGGATGGGCAGGATAAGCAGTGGTGCTCAAGATCAGCAATGTCTCACTCACTGCCTGGGTGTCAATGTTTCCTGTGCTAGAATTCACTTGCTGAGAAAAAAAGTGCCAGTTCTACCTTTGCCCTACAACCAGAATGCTTTAATCAGAATAATATACCCTGGGAGGTAAGAAGCACAATTATAATCTTTCCTATTTAAAAGAGCATGAACATCAGACTCAGGAAGGTTAAATAATTTGCCCAAAGTCACAGAGCTAGTTTGTGTTAAAGTTAGGATGCAAGCCCAGGACTTAGGTCTTAATTTTTTTTTTTTATAGCTCCCTGATACCCCTAGGGGAGTAAAGCTTTCAAAAGACCAATTAAAGCAGAAAGTGAAAACTTCCCACCTGCATTCTGATGACCAAATCATCCTGAAAAGACAGTAGAAGATGCCCAGGCATTAGGAATACTTAAAATGAAGGGGTACACAAGAGCTGAATGGGAAGCAGCCTGTGCAGATGAGAAGTGAATAAGGATTCTGTCACAAGGCATCCATCTCTAACACACACCGTTTGCTAAATAATAGATCTAAGCAACCCTGCAGTAAACCCCCTGGGTAAAAATTTCCAAATATAGCTAAAGAGCCACAGAAAATATACATCTTCTCTTGCACCAGCTTCTGGGGAAACAACAGCACATTGTACATTGGCCTCATCTTGACATCAGCATCTCAGGACCTCCAACCACCAGACAGTCAAGATTTAATGTGCCTGCCCCACTAACACAGGGCAGTGATGACAGCCAGGCTGCCAGAGGCAAACAGCACTTCCTGAAGAATTACATATTCTCTAGATCAGGAAGACCAACACTATTAGATACTATTAGAGTCACACAGCAAAAAACAGTTTGTCCCCAGTCCTGTCAGTTTAACAAATTGGTCTCTGCACCCAGTGGCCAAAGTATTTCCTGTTATTCTATGTACTTGGACACTGACTTTACAGACTGACAGAGTCTGTAACACCACAGAATTTTCCCCCACGGCCAAATGTACTCTTTTGGAAGTTCTAAGCCTCTGTTCATATGAAAGTGTTCAATCATTCATTCATTGAACATGTATTATTGAAACTTACTCTATCCTACTCCCTACATTAGAGAAACCAAGAAAAATAAGAAAATGCTCTTGACCCTAGTATCTTAGAGAATTCAGGAGAAGACAAAATTGCAATTATTTGAGTACTTTGAGTTAAACCTGGTGAATAGGCTCAAAGGGATAGAAGTAGAGAGAAATGAACATTTATGCTTAGGATGATCTTAGAAGGGATATTCCATCTTCTACAAATGGAATAGTATGTATAGGTAGTTATTATCTGCATTAACTGTATCAGTCAGATTGAGGAAAATAAACAATGATATGGATTCTGGTATGAAAAAGAGGTGTTCAGAATGTTTGGAAGGACTAGAGAAGAAACTGGGGCTCAACCACCATGGATCTCAGTTCTTTCATGAGTTCACCAAGAAGCTGTTCAAAATCTAGAGAATCTCTAGAAATCTTCTACCATGGCTTACAGTGGCAGCAGCAAACAGGCCATCAGTAAGGGATCAGTGGAAAATCACCAGTGCTCTCACTGCCCAGGGGTCTTACTACAACTGCTTCTACAGGACAGTGGCTTCTCTGGTTCCTGCCTCCTGACACCTGCACAAGTACCTGTCATTAGCTGCCTCTAAAGGGAAATCACAGAGGGAATACATCTGGGGAAAGTTTTCCTGCTTCTCTATAATATACAGATATGGGGCCTTTAGGAGGGGATAATGGTGCCAGAATCCAGCATAGAAACAAAGGCACAGAAAGTTTAGGTGACTTTTCCAGGGACACCTAAGCATTGAGACCAGAGAGATTAAGTAATTTTCCAAGGTGATAATGTATAACAAGTGGAGCAACTATGTTGAAGCCAGGCAGTCACATGACAAGCTTTACCCATATTTAACCACCAGGCTGATCTGAGAAAATAGCAAAAAGAGACCATGAATAACATGCAGGTTTCACATCAGACAACCAACTTAGATGCTGCTAAATTAAGACTACTCCAACTTGTTCTTTTTCTCAAATAAACCATGTGAATCAAGAAAGAACATGCTCAAGGGCTACAATTTTCACTTAAATGGGAGTCCAAAAAGCCCTTCTTTACTGGTCTCTGGACCTTGAAATTGCTCAGCACACCTGTGACTACAGTGGCCTGGAGGTTGTGCCAAGACAAATCAATTGGAAAGCTCCCCTAATTTTTGTTCTAGAAGAAGGGCACAGCAGAGGCTTTGGGATCAAGTCCTCAAAGTTGTTCTTCCCAATCTGAAAAGAATGTCATCCTGCTCATTCCAGGATAAAATGTCTCTCCAATAAGAATCCTGAAATTTATTACTAATGATAGAGTAATAGGTTAAACATGGAATATTCCTACCTATCAGAATAATGTTCATGTCATTGTCCTCTACTCAGAGTTTTCCCCTTGATCACATTGCTAAGGGACATTAATTTTAAATGGCACAAGGCTCAAGTAAAAATGACGCAGATGGATTGTATCAAAGTATGTGAAAAACCTACAACAATCTCTCATAAATAAAGTCAGTATTTATTCTCAACTGGGACCCTATATAATGCTTCATTCATTCCTTCCTTTCTTCATTCAAACGCTACCGCGGGATCCAAAGCTAGAGACGACGGTGTCATATAGAGACCTTTCTCTGAATTCATAGAAACTCTTCCTATAAAAACCAAGTATTTTTAACATTACAAGTCATATGATCTCTGTTACAACTACTCAACCTGCACCATTCAACATACATGAGCAAGCAGACTGTTTCTAATAAAACATTTTCTAAAACAAGAGAGAGGTTACATTTGCCTGCAAACTGTACTATCCCAACACTGGTCTATATTACTTGTTTTCAAAGTATAAACGCTCAATCAGAAATATCACCTGGGAATTAGAAATGCATATTCTCAGGACTTACTCTGGTCCCAGTGAATCAGAAAATTGGGGTGGATGGGGGGTGAGTCCTAGAAGTCTGCTTTAATAATCCCTCCAGGTGATTCTGATATACAGTCAAGTTTGAAAACCAATGGTCTAGACTTGCCCTAGCCAAGATGGTATCAGCAGCCAAATGTACAAATTCATTTCATTAACATTTAACCTATAGTTCCTCACTTTCACTAACTACATTTCAAGTGTTCAATAGTCACATGTGGCTATTGGCTACCATTCTGGTCATATTCCCTTTACTGTAGTAAGTTCTATTGGGCCACACTAGACAAATAGGTCAAAAATTGCCAGGAATTATGACAGGTACAATAATGCATTAAGTATAGGTATGGTGTGAAGATGAGAATGGTCAATTTTCTGGGTGGTAAAGAAGGGGGTCACTGATGGCTAAATAAGGAAGGAACATGAGCCAGGGGCTGGAAGGCAGCAGAAGAAATTGATGTGGTACATATACACAATGGAATATTACTCAGCAATCAAAAAAGATAAACTCATCCAATTAGCAGCAACATGGATGGAGCTGGAAGGGATCATGCTCAGTGAAATAAGCCAGAAAGAAAAAGAAAAATACCAGATGGTCTCACTCATAGCAAGAATTTAGAAAACCTAAATAAGGGACCAGGAAAAAGACTAATTGTAATAAAGTAAAAATCAAAATCAACAAGCAACTATAAACCAGAAACACACCACAGGGTGGGGAGGGATTAGGGTCAAAATAATGGGGGTGGGAATTGTACGGGGAATATAACCAAGATGAAAATGCATACATTGTGCAAAAATAAAAAATTATGTAAAAAATACATAAAATATATTAAAAAATAAAAGAATTTGAAGCTTCCGGTGCAGAGTGGGAGAATTTTGTAGGGAAACACTAGGAAAGGTAAAAGCACAATGTATGTGAAGGTGAAACGCATGATTGCTACAGGAACTGATTTCTTCCCTACAGTGAGAACATAGAGTACATGTGGACTGAGTGTGGAGGAGAATACTAGAAAGATGGTGCAACTAAGTCATGACCTATCAATGATCTTTTTCCTTTTACAGAGGCTTGGGGACCTACTAGCTAGTCACGGTGTACATGGATTATATTTACGAAGATCACCCAACCAAATATTTCCTCGGCCTGAGACAGTAAGCACTAAGTTCACTTACCTGATTTATCTCAAGGTTTCTCTAGTTAATTTATTTTTAGCTATTGGAAGGGAGAAAGCGGATGAATTAAGCCAGAACTGATTTTTCATTAAAAAGAAAGCATGTAATTAGAATCACCTTGCACTGATTGGTCCTATCTATCCCAGCACACAAAAGAAGCAGAAAGGTTAGACTTCTGATCTACTCCTTACCTGGTATCCATCCATTAGTGTCAATAATGCCAATAAGCACCACAATGGAAGATCCTCTTTCCACCACAGGATCTAGGGGCACAGTGACTTTCTGCTGATATCTGAAGCACAAAAGGCAAATGCTACAGGATCCTGCAGCTCAGTGTTCAGACACAAAAGCATCACACAGTATATCCATATAAATCAGGCCAACACGACCATTTATCTAACAGAACAGTCACCCAGAAGCAGTGACAATGCAAAGAAATTACCAGGAGGGTTGTGGGAAGGGACAACACACTGTGTTTCCCACAGGATGCGCCTGCTCCAAAGAGGGCAATGCAATGCTCCACCTCGAGGCAATGTTAACACCTGTAAGGAAGAACCATTTTGAGGAAAAGCACAGATGGGGCTCTGGAATCGATTCTTGGTGGGAGGGAAAGGGTGGAGTGGGAATCTTGAAAATGGACCTTACATTCTATTACAAACCAAAGACCTTTCAAAAGCTGCTGACCTTTTCACAACTGCATTGATTCAGCCACGGAAAAAAAAAAAAGTCATGAAGCAAATAAAGTCACTTCAGGGGATCAGGTTAAAGCAAATTGTGAAAGGGAGAAAGAGGTTTGATCTTCAAAGGCTAATACATTGTCAACCAACAGAAACCTGGACAGGCATAATCACTAAGGTCACTCCCAAGTAGGCAGTACTATCAGCATGGGGAAGCAGGGGCTCATTTGAGGAGCAAGTCATGTTGACTAACCACAGCAAGAATTTCAACAAGAATGAATCGCTTCTTTTCTTCCCTCTTCTGGATCCTTCATTGACAGACTGGCTTCCTTCATAGTTGGGTCTCAAGAGACCTGTTCATTCTTTGTACAGGCATGTAGCGTAAAGAAAATGTCAGGCTTTTCGGCCCTTCTGCCATCAGGATAGATGATGGATCCTTGTCCTGAATGCATGCCTGATGGCGGGCACCTGGAATAGGGTGTGGGCATAGGTAGATGGGATTCAGCTGAGCTAAGACTGCTTTTTAAGGGCGGCGTCACCGGGATGCCAGCAGCAGCCGAGAAGCAGCAGTAGAAGCCGAAGCCGAAAGAGAAGCCGAGAAGAAGCAGAACGAACGCGAGAGAGCCCAGATAGAGTGAAGACTTGCTGGGGGCTGGGAGGCCTCCCAGCCTGCCAGCCCCCCAGCCAGCACCCCTGCCTGCCATATGCCTGGTGAACCCCAAAAAAGACCTGCAAAAAACCACTGAGGACTCTGACTCCTCCTTTACCCGGTCTGCATGGGATCAGAAAACCTGCACTGTGTCCTGTCCTGCCCTCTACAAGGCATCAGCCATAAATAGAACTAATATATTTGTCAAATTACTTGATGTTAAAGCTGGAAGAAAACTGAGCGGCACAATCTCAAAATGAGGGGGGGGCAGGTAAAAGAAATGAAACTGGTGAACAGAAAGAACATTTATCAAAAGATGGCTAACGAAAGAAAAACAGAGTTGACTTAATAAGAAAAAAGGACAGAGCTCCAAAATAACAACAAAGTTCAATTCAGTGAACAAGTATGTTCAGTGTTAAGTAAAAATCAAGAGGAAAAGTATCAGACAAAAGCAGAGAGAAAGTTCAGCTAGCAAAATCAGAGGCAAAAATAAGGCTTTTTTTTTTCAAAGGTACTTAAGAAGTTGTTAATAGAACAGTCACAAGATGGGAGGCAAAAAAAAATTATGAATTTTCTTGACCATTAACTTTATTACATACGTTAATTGTAAGCTCACCAAGCTAGGGAAATGCATTCATTATGTTTCTAATTCTTCATTTATTTAATCAATACTGTGAAACCCCTAAGTCAGCACTGTGCTCCACACTGGATTCACAAATAGGTGTAAAATACAGTCTCTGACTTCCGTGAGTTCACTGTGTCCTAGGATACGAGCAGTCTGCAAGCAAATAATTACAGAAAAATAAATGTTCACACCAGGAGTTATGCATACATTGAATTACGGACTCATCAGTCCCATGAATGTAAAACTTACCTGGAAAATAAGCCTGTCTCATGCTTGGCTAGAAAAAGTTCAGACTATGAGAAATGTCAGCACTGTGGGGCTTAAGAAATGGTACATTAATCTACCTTTCATCATTAATCTGTTCTAGGGAGGATCTAGGTTGTTCAGCAGGATTTACATTGTGAACGGGGAGAGTAGATAAGGAAACAGAGTGAACACGCTTTACCCCATTCCCGGAATTCCCATTTTAGAGGTTGGGAAGGTCAACAGGGGATATGACTTAACACTTACTTGCAACTGGAAGAATCGCATCAAAGCTATCAAAGGCAATGAGAGCTCAGGCAACCCCGGTGTAGGACCCCAGGTGCCTATTGTGTCAAATCCAAAGAAAGCATTTAGTTAACTGAGTCAAACTTAAAATTCCTGTCCCAGGAGCCTGCTGAAAGAGGTTTCATGTGCCAGAACTGAACAATTAGAGCAACAAAATAAAGTAGCACTGCATTACAAGCCAACGCATAACATAATATCCATTAGTCTTCCTCCCCAAACACATGCTAAAATATCTGTCCTTCTTCCAAATATCTGACCTCAAAACTGTGAAGACCATCAAAAACAAGAAAACTGGCCCAGCTAAGGGGAGCCCAAGGAGTCCCGATCACTAAATATAAGGGAGATTGTGGGTGAGAGATGTTAGCAAAGGACATCACACAAACACTAAGGAATCTCAATAAAGGCATGGACTTAAACTACACTGTCCATACTGGTTCACTGATTCTAACAAATTCCTCATGCTGAAGCCAGATGTAAGTAACAAGGAAACTGAGAACCCGAGACTAAAGTTGCATTTTTGCTACACATCTGTAACTGCTCTAAAATTAAAAGTTCATTTAAAGAAAAATAGAGAGGGGGGAAACATCCTTGACAGATAAATGTAGGACCCATTTAATTGTCACAGCAACTGATTAAAGTAGTGGACAGAAACATCCCCATTTTGCAGAGGAGATAAAAGGGCAGAGGAGTGAAGGAACCATCTGGAAATCACACACCTGATGGAGTCAGGATTCTGATCCAAATGGCCTGCCTTCAGAGACTGCGCTTTCGGTTCTCGACACTGGACTTGACCCTGGCTACTACTACACACAAACAATCTTCTCATCTTCACACTTTTGGTTCGCACCCATGCCCTCCAGGGACAGTCTCCTCCAAGCAGACTGCCAGGCTCTCCTGGCACAGGCTCTGATAATTATATCCTGGATGGTTTGGTTCCCTTCTTTGATGCTTCCTTCACGGAACAGTCACCCACTCATCATTTTCACCATTTGCCGCAAGATTAGAAACCAATCTGGCCCCTTCCTAGGTTCTTCCTAACAAGCTGCAGTTTCTCTAATCTTTCTAAGGCTGGTATCCTCAGCACTGCTTTCTATACCCTGGGATCAAAATGAGGATGAGGGTCATTGAGTCCCCACTTCAACATGGGCACAAGCCAGCACTTCCCAGGGGATAGTTAGGGCTCTGCCAGTATGAAAATACAAAGACTCTCCTGGGAAACATCAGGAATAGTGGATTGCTCCTAATGGATGCCAGCCATGACTCCCAGGCCGAATGAAAGGTTCATTGGCTTCAATGCCCCTCACTCAAAGACAATACCTGGGTTGGGAAAAGTGCAAAGGAACCAAGGGAATATTTCCGTAGCCTTGAATGAAGGTTGGCAGGGAGAACAGCTCTAAATACAGCACACAGACAATATGCGGGGTATAATCTCAGGGTGGTAATCAGAAAGAGCAATGAACTTGAAGCTTTGTAAGTCCAGGTGCCTCTTGTAAGAAACAACATTCAAGTGGCGCAAGGGGTTAAGCACTGCACTATGAAGCTATCTGCAGCATGAGTTCCATCCCTGGCCAGCCAGGGAGCAACCTACACGGCGCAGCAGACCTCTCCTGACTCACCCGCTGCTCCCCTCAGTAGTGAGTTTCAGTCAGTCTGCCTGTTCTGTTTCCTGCTCTGTTTCCATTGAATCCTCTCACCCTACACCCCCCCATCTCTGGCCTGTACCCCAGCTCTTGTATGCATAAATCTTTTTTTAAAAAAAGAAAGAAACAGAGCATTCTAAAGGAGCCAAGTGTTCTTCCCTAGTGTGGCAAAAACTGATAAGCAGAGTGGCTACAACTCAGCAGTGCCATCTCAGCAGTGACCTATGCCCTTTGACACTGAGTTGGGTTTGCAACATGGGAGCTAGAGAAGATACAGGCACAAACCCAGAAGTGCTGTCAACATGGTGCCTAGAAGCCCAGTCTCACTGGCACAGGCGAGGTGGTGCGCTGGTAATTACAACCCCCAGGGTGACTCAGAGAGTCACAACTTCTGAGCTGCATCCCTTCAAATGTAACATGGGAGCAATAACGTTTACCTGGTGAAGGATGAAAAGATGAAGATGAAATTAATTTACAAACATAAGGCTGCTAGCACTATGGTTGACCTCCAAGAGGGGTTCAGGAACTAGACTTCTGCCCTTCAAATTACATTGATGTCTACAGTACTAGAAACAACTCTAGAAGTTGAACTGGAAGATAAACACTGGTTTCATGACTATTCAATGTTTGCCCAGGAAGGTTCTAGGTGCTGGAAATGATGAGCAAAAACTCTCAGTTGAGTGAGCTCAACATCTTTGGAGAAGGAGAATAATAATCAATAAATTACCCACAGGGAGAGGTTCACTAAGAAAATGACATTAGTATTCTGCATATGAGATAGATAAGATGGGCACTTAAGATCCCCCTAAAGGGAGGACTTGCTGCCCGATGCAGTCTCTAGTTGTCCACTCTTACAGGGTCCACCATGGCTGCAGAGAGATTCCAGGTCTGAGAACCAGCTGTATGCTCAACAGTCCGCATTGGGGCAGAGTCAACTAGAGGTTTAAGTTTGGTCAGTTTGTCCAACACAGCAAAATGCTGGCACCCAATATGTGCTCCAGATCTTTATCTAGTCAACATCACAACTTCTCCTTTTGTCTGACCTTGCTTCCTTGACTTTCCTCAATATATTGATCTTATAAAAGCATATTGCACCCCAGACCCCATCCCAAACAGCACCTGCTTGCAGAGAACCACCCTGAAACAGGAAAAAGGGAACTTTTCCATAGCGATGGGTAGCAAGTATACTTTGACTAGCTGGGAGATCCAAAAAGGTTTCATTTCCAAAGACCTTCTTAATTTGATTTTGGGCAAGCTGATTTGATGTAAGGAAGCTGAGAGAAGGGAAATAAGGTCGCCAATGAGAATTAAACTCATAAAATCCACATACAGTGGGTGAGATTAGCTGTCTGGGAAAATAAAACCTAGAGGATGTCTGAAAATGTGTGACTGAGGAACTCAGGAGTATGGAAAACCCCAATCAAGAAGATTTTGGAGTAATTTCAAGGAATGAGAACTGCATTGTGATTGTAATTTAGTGAGCAGAAGGAAGCCTAATCAATGGAATTGTGTCTTGTTTAGAGAGAGACACGGAACAGCAAGGGGGCTGGGCAGCCAAAGGCGGAAAGTATTCCAGAAGGTGATATGACTCAAAGGTGGGCAAGCTAAGGATAGCTTGCTGATTTGTTTTTTAAATGATGAGGGACAGGAGAGGAGTGTTTTTACCTGCTGTAAAAATTTTTCAGTAAAATATTTTTCTACTCTTTCTTTGTGGCACCTCACCATTGCAAAGATCCTCTCTGATCTACTCTCAGGTTAGCCTGTTTTAAGGTATAGCCTGTTTCTAGGCACTGTGTGTGTGTGTGTGTATGTGTGTGTGTGTGTGTATCATACTATTATATTATTTAGCTTCACTTTCTAGATGAATTACCATTTTGAGGAGAATGAAATTCAGCATCCTAAATTTTAAGTAACTTGCCCAGCTCCTTAATTGTTAGGTCTGACTGGGGTTTTAAACCCTGGTTCGTAGCACCCTGGGCCTTAGGGCTGACAACTGCATGGTATGTGCATAGCTCAACCCATTCAAACCTCACATGAGGTTTCCTGTTACTCCCAGCTCTACAGGAAGGGTGGGAAGAGGAAAAGGGGCAGGCAAGGTGGGGTGGAGAACAGTCAGCAGGCCAAACCCCCATTAACAATAAAGATACTTGGTAACAAATAGAAACTGTATAAAAGGTGGTATGAAAGCACTTCAGTGGGTTGAACGCAGTGCTATGAAACTGTCTGCAGCCTCTGCAGCGCGGATTCGATTCCTGGCCAGCCAGGGAGATACCCGCATGGAGCAGCAGACCTCTCCTGTCTCACCCGCTCCTGCTCTCAGCAGTGTTTTCGGTCCATCTGCCTGTTCTGCTCCCCGCTGTCTTTGTGAATCCTCTCACCCTTCCATGCCTCTGGCCTGTACCCCAGTTATTGTATATATAAATCTTAAAAAAAATGAGCACCTATTACAAAAAGAAAATAGCAGGAAATAGTGAAAGAAAAGTCCTTAGGGAAGGTGTGGAAAGGGATGAATGGTAGACGGCTGTGTTGCATCATAAGGTATATAACACTGTGTCACTTTCAAATGTGAATGCTGTATTTTGATGAAAATATGTATGTGAAATAATGCTCTACCAAGAGAAAAAGTATTACTGTAGCTTAGTATGAAAGACATGCAGTTAATTCATTCTGCTAAATACTTTAAACCTCCTATCCCCGATGAAACAGAACAGACAGCCCAGCAGCCACATCCCTGGAGCACAAGGACAGTGGTCTGGGAAGATAGCAGGACCCATCCTAGGGGAAGGGGAGTCTGGAGGCCACTCAAGAGCCACCTCTGGATAGGGTAGGTGTGCTGTGCAGAGATGGCCTGAGTGGCAAAGCAGCCCTACCTCTGAGCTCAGGCTCATTAAGAAATCCTCTATCCCTTTTCCTTGCCTTCAAGGAGAGAAAATTCTGGTCTAAGATAAACATCTAACCTGCCTGACGGTGCCTGTACATTATTGAATTGACAACCTGAGATATCATATATAATCAAGTTCTACAAGCATGTCAAATATAAGTCTGTACCTGAGAGATGGAGTTCCTCTTGGCAACTGGTAAAATCAGGTTTCTAAGGCAGCAAGATGCACCGCGTGGGCAGTGGTGATGTGTACCAGAAGAAGTGCCACCTTGTGTGGTCTCTGGGTAACAGATCATGCTGTTTTCTACTCCTGAAACCATCTGTTACCCTATGAGCTAGACAGGAGCTACTATGAGGACAAATTAAGGTGGGGGGTCTTATTTCACACTCCTCTCACAGTGAGGACCACAAGCACAGGAATGTGTCTTTCATCTCTATACCACCATCACTTTGCGCGCCATGTGCTACATAGATGTGTGTTGAATAAAAGAATGAATCAGCAAGCTAAATACTGTGATGGCACTTGAAGATGATGAGAGAGAACTGTAGGAATTGATGCCAAGGAGAATGCTGAGTAGAGTAATCAGGATTCCAACAAATCTGCTAGTGAGAACTCTGGGCCAGAATGTCCATGACTGGGTCCCATCGTAAGGGGTGTTAATTATAACAGTCAACTGAAGTACAGTAATTTGGGACATACCAAAGAAACATAGGCCCAAGGACATCAAAGTGTTTATAATCATTCACTGTCCAGCAACTAAAGTGCCACATCCAGCAACTAAAGTTGCCCAGCAACTAAAGTGACTCCCCTTTGGAGTCAGTGGAGGCTACCTTTCTCAGGATATTAAATTGCCCCAGTTGATAAGACTTTGAAACTTCCTCTTCCCCTGTAGGTTAAATTCTACTTTCCCTCTCAAGTGTGCAAGGTCAGGGAGTTAGTAGGACAGCTGGCATGACAATACAACAGAAAGTTCTCCCTGGCCAAGTCCCAGGAGGGAGAACTTTTGCGTCTGCCTGTCTCACATTCTGGCCTAAAATACATGTGAGGGGGGGCCTGGGTGTCCGGACAAGCTGGTCTTGCTGTTTATACTTGTTCCTGTCCCCAAACTTCTGTCCAGAGCTTTTTTCTTAATTATTTATCCACATTTTCTGTTCATTTACTCAACAGCTTCCAGCACCTATTATATGCAGGCGCTGTGAATGTAAAGATCACGATCATGAAGTTTTTCTCTAGATTAGACTCAATCTAGATTCCCCTGTATCAGAAAGAAGTCTAAAATATTCAGATATATTTAAAAATTCCCTAGCATCCTTTTATTTAGATTCATGATGACAATGTAACTGGATAATTTCCTATCAAATATTTATTAAATCTTGTCACTAAATCAATAGCATCCATCAGACTTCATTATAAAGAGCTTTCTCATGTTCTTCTCTCAACAGGTTTCCAGTGAAATAGGTTAGACAGATCTGTACATATGAAATAATAAACAATGTAAAAAGTTCCAAAACTGGAAATCCAATTTCTAATAATTTGGGGAGTCCGAGCTATAATTATTACAGGAGTTGAAACACTTTAGTGAGACCTGCTGAGTTCAATCCCTTCTGCTATGGAGCTTGAGGTAACTTCACTTACTTCACTCCTCTAGGCATCTACTGTCCCTACCAGAAAATGAAAGGTTGATTTAAATGATTTAGTTATTTCCAGCTCTGCAATCCTTGATATGTTTCTATTATAAGTCACAGAAGACTTCATTTGGGACACGAACTTTCTCTGACTCTCAGTAAATAAACAGAGGTTGATATTTCTATTCCTACTTTCACATCTTTAGGTATATCTGCTAAGTTTTACAGAAATCACCTCAGCGGTTCACATCTTAGTTTTATATTTTCTTTTTATTTTTGTGTAGAAGAACTGGTGCGTAGTCCAGAGGTACAGGTGGTGAGAGGATTCACCAGATACAGAGTGGGGAGCAGAAGAGATGGATCTAATGAAAGACACTGCTAAGGGGAGCAGCAAGTGAGACAGGGGAGGTCTGCTGTGCCATGTGGGTAGCTCCCTGACTGGGAATCAAACTCAAGCCTTAGAGGCGAGAGTACTGAGACTTAACTCCCAGGCCCCGGGGGAGACCACCACACCTTAGTTTTCAAAATTACTTGTTTTTTCATACTAAATTTTTAGATCATTGTTCATTTTTAAACAATATTTGCTTCTTCCACACCCTCAGGTATAGTCCCCATCGAGTTTCCTTCACCAATGCACCCGTGCACCATCACCTCAGTCCCCTGTGCTCCTCCGTCCCTCCCTCAGATCCCTCTCCCTCCTCCTCCCCTGCAGGATGTCTCTGATTTATAATTGTCTGTTTTTGCTTTGTTGTGTTTTGTACTGTTATTATTTTTTTATACTGATGTCTTATTTGGTTCCCCTATATTCCTGCTATAAGTGAAACCATGCGATATTTTTCCTTCTGGCTTATTTCACTGAGCATAATTCCTTCTAGTTCCATCCACATTGCTGTGAATGGCATGAGTTTATCTTCTTGGATTATGGAATAATATTCCATTATGTATATAAGCCATATCTTCTTGATCCAGTCATGTATTTTTGGGCATTTGGGTTGTTTCCAGGTTCTACCTATTGTAAATAGTGGTGCAATAAACATAGGGGTACAGGTGTTCTTTTGAATTAATGTTTTTGTGTCCTTTGGGTAGATCCCTAGGAGTGCAATTGCCGGGTCCTGTGGTAGCTCCATTTTTAGTAGACTGAGGAGCCTCCAGACAGCTTTCCATAGTGGTTGGACCAGTTTGCACTCCCACCAGCAATGCAGGAGAATTCCTTTTTTACCACATCCTCACCAACATTTGTTGTTGCTTGTTCAAAATTGCTTGTTTTAAAGTGGGCATCTTGATCCTATTATCATTGCTCTTTAATTTGAGAATTAGAGTATGTGATCCAATTACTCACCATTAAATCACTATTGCAGAGGCCTGCAATAGCAAATGAATATGAATGTGCACATCTCCTCCTCCACAAACCCAGCACTGAGACACCAAAAAGCTGGAATCCGGTTGCCTTGTTACTAACACAACAAATTTCTAAGAGAGGAAAGTGAATGCTAGTGAGGAAGGCTGGCAGGTGTGTAAAATATGCACACAGAAAGCTCCAAAGCAGAGTGGCAGTGGTAACAGCAGAGAGCAGCCCCCGGGTAGCAATAACTTTCATCCCAATCATTTCTGCAGTTCCTCATCCCAAGCTTGATATATACACGCTGGGTGTGAATGCCCCAATCCTATCAATATGTCACATGCTATTATGTCTTCTGGGGAGAGTATGTCATAAAGAACTGACATTTGTGAAAAGTTTAAAGGTTCCAGTAATTTCAAAACTGCTGGCCCCCGTCCCAACTTTGGAAAACAACATGTAACTAGACAATAAGAGAATCAGCAAAAGATGTTAAGTGAGTTGACTGGTTTCTATCAGTTCCCTAGTTATGCGGCAGGATGTAGGGTTAAGTTTGGAAAAGAATGTTCCTTGTTCAAGAAAAAAGGTCTGTGAAATTCCCATTCTAGTCCCAAGACTATAGCAGAGTCAGTCTACACTCGGCTAGCATTGTTACATGTAAATATAGCACCTGCTAGCCCACTAGCAAGGAGATATCCATAAAAAGGAAACTCCAATTTTAATTTTGTCTCTTGCTTTCCCAGTGATTCATAAGTGCTAGAGGTTGCCAGAGGCTGTTAGAGGTATCTACCTCACTCAAAGACCAAGGAATTTTCTTGGCACAGTCTGTGCAATTTCCTATGAAGTTGTCAGAGAGAAACAGTGACGTAAGGGGCCATGACAAGAAGTAATATCACAGTAGCCACAACACCATCGGCAAAGCTCTCAGATAAATGGGTTATAGTGGGTGGCTTCCACCCTGCACACATTCTTGGAATGTGGCTGCTTCTGTGGCTGGCTGCATAAGGCCCAGTCACTAAGAATGTATGAATACTAATGAGAGGTGATAAAAGACAGGGCTAAAGACCACAGATGTCTGGATCTCTTCAGAGAACAAGGTCTGACTCAGTCACTATATGCAGATGAATGAGCGCAATGGTCATGCACAGGGACCCCACCTGCAAGAAGGTGGGGTTCTGTCACTAAGATAGAAGATGATCCAGTCATATCAACAGTCCCTTTCTTAAGAGCAAGAAAATACTTGGAGAGAGGAGTCAAGACTTCCACATTCAACATCCTCCATAAAGAACAGAGATTCTACCTTGATCAACCACACATAGGAGGAAGACTTCTAATTAGTGACATGTGCTGCTGTTCTGTCTTAGAGAGACCAGGCAAAGCTTTTGATAACAAGTTCTTTGAGCATTATCAGGAAGATAAAAGAACAGGACAGACTCATTTGCTCACTTTGCTGGATACTAAATTTATATATTTTTCTTCCCCTGAAATATATCAAGTTAGTGCACAATACCAATTTTTAGAGATAAGCTCAAGGTGACTCAAGGTTAGGTAAGTTGTCCAAGGCCACTGGTAAGAGATACAAGTGGGATCCAAACCCAGGTCAGTCTAAGCCCAAAGGCCACTGCACTGCCACTTCATCATGTCCTTAGCCTCATGAACAATCGTTAGCCAAGAATAAGCCCACTACAATGGCACCCTCTGCTTGGGTTTGCCTCTCCAAAGCATTCATCACCGTTAAGTTTGTCTCTGCAAATTAAAGTCATTTGAACTGTGATGATTCAAGCAAGGGTGCATAGACAATATTAAAAATGAAATGCCATTGTGAGTTAATGAGACATTGGAAAGCTTTTAACCTCAGGGCTGCAAAACTGTGTCGTTAATGCCGATGCTCGTAAACACCATCTTTATTGAGAAGAGAAGAGATTGGAAATACATGTTACTCATTCATAAAGACAAGGGCCAAGAGGCAGCAAAATGCCAGTGATCAGACAGTGGCACCCCTCAGCTGTGAGGTGGGCTCCAAATGCCACCAACATGGTGACCCAGCAGTGTTCCTTCCTGAGCAAAACTCTGCCAGTGTCTCATTTAACAGTCACAGGGTAGGAATGCAGTATTGGACAAAGCCACACTCACCTTCCACTCCCGGTATATGCCTCTAGGTCAAAAGGGGGAAAATCTGTGCTGTGACTGAATTTGCAAGCATATACAAATAAGCAATTGTCCAGAATACTCCGGAAAAAAAATAAACTATTAATTTAAGGTGAGGCTTAAATGAGAAGAAGCAATAAACTTCATTTTAATTCTTATTGTGGAAAGGCTTAAATGAGAAGAAGCAATAAACTTCATTTTAATTCTTATTGTGGAAAATCATCACAGAGATGTTTTTAACCATCCCTAAGCATCAGTAAATACTGTAATAATAAAATACAAGATCATAATAATATGAGTACAGTTATTATTCAGAATATGAGCCCTCACTTTCCAGGGTTATAGCTAGAGCAAATATGAGAAACTGGATTTGGTACATTCTGATTCCAGGACATGCCCTTGATGGGTTTTGGATGAATGCTGTGTTAATTAAATTTCTGATATGAGCTTTTTTTCTCACCATTTGCTTCACAAAGAAGGTGTGGAAAAAAATTAAGTACCTGAGGTGTTCCACCAAGGTAGATGTATTTTTTCCTGGGCTTTGGGGTTTAGTAGACCACTAAGTAAGTCTATTCAAAAAAATTAATAAAGTATGTCTTACAAATTAAACCTAAAGCCCTTTTAGGAAATTTTTTTTTTCATATACCTATGCTACCACTATCATTTCATTTTAAAACGGGCAATTTAAAATAAAAACAAAGAATGATCCTTTATTTTAAATTCAACATTATAAAAAAAAAAAACCTCATCACTGCTCTTCTTTTCTCATTTAATCATGGACATATGAAAACTAACTGGCACCAGCCCCTGCCCGGTATTCAAAACTCTCCATATAAAGGTTAGGGCATTGCTGTTTGGAACCAGGAGTCCTACTTTGGAATCCCAACTTTTCCAAAATGTAACATTAAATAAAAAGGGCTCCTCTGATTCTGTGCTTTTTAAAATATCAACAGGGTATTTAACAATATCTCCTTCATGAGACTGAAATTAGCCAAGGAAGGCAATAAACAAAAATACTATGTAGTCAAAAAAGGGCTGCATTAATATTTGTTACTATTTATAGTACTCTGTACACTTAGTATAACTCGTTCTAAGTTAGATTTTATTATTCATCCTTTAAATGAATAATAGATATGAATGAATACATACTGAATAGCTGTTATGTACCAGCATCTGTGATAGACTTTAGAGATGTAGAAATGAATGTATACATGAATATGGTTGTTTCCTGCTACTTGAACTCACAGCAGAGACAAAGAGAAAGAGAGAGAAATAGACAGGAGCCTTCAGTGTCATGTGCCATAATGGGCATCAAAGTATATAGTCGGACATAAATGGGAAGACAATTAGTTCAGCACTCAGGATACAGAGCACTAGTGACAGAGGAATGAAATTTCTCTAGGTAGAGAAGAGGAGGAAGGAATCTATGGCAAAAGAAATGCAAGAATATATACCTGGGTCCTTCTATCTTTCTCACACCCATCACTCCACATTTCAAGGAGAACTATTCATCTAAATTTTATATTCAAACACTTCCAAAGAAAGTAAGCCTGCAAAGCTCAGGAAAACCTAATAATTATATAAAACACAAAACAGAATTGGTCGTCAGTCTTCAGCTTTTTTCCGGGAGTCAGAGGCCCTCAGACTTGAAGGATCCTAGATCCAACACATCCTGCAGCTTACTCAACAGCAAACTCTTTTCCAACTTTCCTGGAAGCTGGAAGTTGGTCTCCAGACCAACACAAGGCCTAACAAGGAGTGTGAAGGAAACAGAGTTCCAGTTTCTTATTTACAGGAGACAAGGCCTTGAGCCATTTACTTCCATTCTCCAAGGTTTGAGGCAAAGGGATTTTGGAAGGACTTAGGAGAACTTCTTAGCATTCAAAATGACCCATAGCATAGATAAAGATTATAGAAGGAATGCCACTGCAATGTAATAGCAGGAGACAGCATGTAATTTCTGCAAAGGAAGCAGGATTGGTAAAACATGCTTAAGGTCAGTGTGCCTCACCAAAGTGTCTTAGCAGAGGGGGAACATTATCCACAGATAGTCACAGAAAGGACAGTTGTCTCATAAAGCAGTCCCTGTGCCCTGCTACATGTTCCACTTTGTGAGTGAGTGTAGAGCAGGCTGTAGGGTGGGAATGTGGGAGGCAGGTTCCATACAGGTCAAGAAAGGTATTTTTGGTGAGAAAGGTGCAGACCAAGTGTAGTTCCCCCTTGCTCTGCAGGATCATGCTACTCTTCAGTTATTAATATGAAAGCCTCTTAATAGGACAGAATGAAATAAACTGTCTAGACCAGCAAGAAGACTTTGCACCTACGCCCCACCTTCAGCATTTCCCATTCACTGCTATGGACATAACATTTATCAAAAACAGTCCAAATATCTGCATAGACTTTGTTCAGAAATTAGACTAGGGAATTGTTAAAGAATATTCTTGCTCATCCTTCATATTTTTCTAATGTCTTTCATAACTCCAAATCAGTACCTACTTCTCAGAAATGAGAACTGTGGAGAAGAAAAAATGGCTAGGAAATGTATGGATAATCAGGATGCCATCCCGAATAGCCAGAGATGTGCCACCCTGATCCCTCTTCAATAAAGACCTTGCTTTTCAGCCTCAAAAGGAAAATTAGCTTATGGTGTCTGTCAGCACCATTCTGGTGTGGCAATATTAGAGCCCAGCCACATTCTCCTGGGCAGCCCTCCCTCGTGTCTGAAATTGCCAGGCTGTTTGTGCCAACATGGGACCCCTCGGGGTTGTTGGATCCCCACTGATTGCCCAAAGCTTTCCCGGGGCTCCATGGGGGTTTGGGGCTTTCCCTGCCCAACAAAGCTTCTCTTCCCACTTCATCTTTCACAGGAATCCCCCTGCTCCCCAATAAACCATTTGTCCATGTAATTCTTTTGCAGCATCTGCATCCCAAATAGCCCAAATGACCCCAAGGGTATCTGAAATGGGAGTCCAAAGTGGGTACAGATTCTTTTGACCTGAGCCCCTCATCCACTGCTGAGGGTTGCTCTGGGACAACTTCCACATTTCATGTTTGCAAGGCACAAGTCAGACATGGATCTACTCTCTTCCCCAAGCTCTTAGAAATGCACAAACTCTCCAAGGTTTTCCTGAAGCTCTTTTCACTAGGCTGAAGGGAAAAAGGGAATCCTCCTCTTCCCTTCCCAGTGGTAGGAAGAGATTTGCAACTCTGTCCCAGGTAATGCTTTCTCCAATCTTCAATTTCTCTCTTCCTATCAAACCTGAGGTGAAGAATGGGAAGTAGGCAGTAAAGAGTTCTCAGACATCTCTAAGCCCTACTTAAGCAGGACAGAATCTCACTTTGGAATAAGGGACTTAGTGCCACCTGTCACTCTCATATGCCTGTAAGTTTCCCTCCGTAGGACAGAAAGAGTCATATTTTATATTCCTGCTACATTAAAAACATTTAAGTTCGGAAACAATGGCTATGAAAACCCTCATTTTCAGCAGTAGCTTATGAAAAAATAATTTATCTCATTATAGAAAGCCTGGTCAAATGTACTCCACTGGGATGAGTTGGAGGTATCACTCTTGATTTCTCCTATGGAGTCACTTGACTTTAAGAAGATAACAGGATTTTAAAAGCTACTAAGAGATGGTGTTGCCTTTCCTAGATTTTCTTTAGCTATTCGTTTTCTCTTTATGTATGTATGCCCACACGTGCTAGAAGAAAGGACAGTAAAATTCTAGCCCTTCAGAAGTTTCTGGATGAAGATCAATAACCAACAACTGTGAGATTCTAACTCTGGGTTTTACAAAACATAATTTGGATTACAAGATTGTCCAAAAAGGTGCTCTTAAGTAAGTGACACTCAAACATTCCATAGTGATCTTGAATCTTACCATCCCCCAGTGACAAGGTCAAACAACAACTATGAATGTCAACTGATTACAAAATGTCCCAAGACCAGATCCACATCTTTCACTGTGATTTAGTCAATCACTGCCAACACCCTTTGTTCAACCCCATTTATTTGCCCTTTGGAGCTCTGAGGAACATCATTCATCAACACTCTAATTTAAACACCCCCATCCAAACACATACACTCAAAGTCTTTATATGACCTTTCAAGTAATCAAATATAATTAGCAAACACACTCTAGAGTATCAATGTCCTTTACAAAGCAGGTGGGAGATTAGAAACTAAAACTTTGATGCCATAATGAACAAAAGAACAGAAGTCACCTTATTTGAAGCTGAGGCACATTTCCAGTTAAAAACAGCTTAAAACTCAAAACTCAAGAGGGAAGTTGGCTTTTTTGGCAGGCATTTCAAAGTTCTTGATAAATTTCTTTTAGAATAACAGGTCTGATAGACTGTTAGTAAGTATGTGATGCTTTTGAAAATACCTGTTTTAATTTCCACCATTATTGTTGGAAATGTGGCATTAGTACCAAATCAGTCACGGAGGGGGGCTTACTAATTTTAAAAGGTGAATTCAACAGATGTTCCTCAGTTTCCCTTAAAGTCTTCAAATTCTTAAGAATAAAAATAGCATATAAATGCCAGGAGTTTTTGTTTTGTCTTGTTTTTGTTTTGTTTGTTTTTGCAAACCTGATCCTAGCCTAATGCATAATAGGAATCTCATTTAATTTGATCTATCAAGTTACATTTGTTGCTTATCAAGTGACAGTAGGAGCTATCCTTTGACTAGTTCCTATAGAAAAATGTGTATTTCATTTTCAGAAAGGCTGAGTTTACAGGAAAAAGGAAGAATTCCACAAAAGCAGCCTTTACAGGAGGGAAGAAAACATGCAATTTTCAACATTTTTGGCATTATCTATATGGAATTTAATTCAATCTCTACTTACACAGAAGCACCCATGGCTAGCAATTTTCAGGCACTCATTAGACTGCCAGTTAATAATGCTGACCACTGGGAGGATGGAAGACAGCTGAAGTTTTCCTACTGGTCAACATTATTGACCAAGCCAAAGCCGTTAAATTAGATGCTGCTTCGGCTCAATAGCTCACAAGATGCATTTTGTGTCAAGGTGCTTACACACCTAGGAAAGAAAATTAATTTTGGTAATAAAAGGACTGGAGGTATACAGAATGGCAGAAAGTAATGTGTGAAGTACTTAATAAAAACTGCCACCATCATCCTTGTGGGAGAAAAAAAAAAAGAGATTGTAAACTGAAAGAGCAAAAATACAATCATACAAAAGAAACTTCAGAAACAGTAAAGAAAAATCAGCTGTTAGTAAAAGAAATTGGATGAAAAAACTTATGTTACCTAAACTAAATTGGTGGACTGTGGGATGGCCTTCATTTTTATGGAGTATCGATCAATCAGCAATGCTAGAAAGGAAGCCCCCTTTGCTTCATATATGCACGACTATTAAAAACAATGCATGTGAACAAAACAAGAGCACGCATATAGGTCCAAAGACCAAAATATAAGGGTTTTAATTACCTTTTTTAATTTTAATGTAATATAATTTTTAAGTAATTCTAAAAACAGGAAGGAACAATGTTGAAAAGAAAAAAGAAATCGGATTTTAACACTGAATCCAATACTCCATAAGTACAAGAAATTTATTTTAAATAAACTTCCTATTTTGGAATCATTTTAGATTCACCAAAAGAGTTGCAGAGACATTCCAGAGCGTTCCTAAAGACTCCTAAATCACTTTTCATAAATGTTACCATCTTCTATTATCAATGTCAAAATGAAGAAACCAGCATTGGTACATTACCATTAAATGAAGTCCTGACTTCATTCAAATTTCATTGGTTTTTCAACTAACATTTCTTATCTGTATCAGGGTTCCTTCCATCAAGTGCAAAATACTACAGATAGCATTAAGTTTCTTTTTTCTTTTTCGAGCTGGTTTGGAGAGAAGGGCTCTGAATCAGATGCCAGTTCTCTGAGTTATAAAGTACAGAGGAACCCTAAAGTCCACATGTCTCATCCGTTAGCTATTTCATGATATCAAATTAACCAATCTTCCCCTGCTGCACTCATGTGACTGACCTGGTGTCAAGGAACCTGAAATCTTAAATCTAAAGTAGCTCTACCTGCTTTGTTTTTGCCAAAGTCATACGCAAGATAGGGTCACAGGGTAAGAAAGAATATGATGGAGGGGACAATCTTATTGGATACATGAGGAGGTTGAAGCCTTTGGGGTGAAGGCAGCCAGCCTGGAGGTGGGGGGATCCTGAGAAAACATAGAATGAAGGTGTTAAAAACCCAACATTCCCAGTATTTTAGCTTTGTTGTGGTGGTGATATTGAGAAGATTAAAGCTATAGAGGGGGCAGAGAAAGATGAAAGAAGCAGGCATGTGCTGCCCAATTGTTTTGAAGTGTGGAAGGAGATCCTCAAACAGTGTGTTCCATGACAACAGTGAAGTTACAGCTGAACAGAAATTGTGGCCATGGCATATTTATGTAGAGACAGAATCAGTGCTTCTCGGATCCTGAGAACAAAAAGGATAGCATCCAGGTCCCCACCATGAGAAGATTACTGAGTATGACAACTTCTGAGGTCACAAGAGTGAGGTGCAGAATGATCTCAAAGTGAACTGTCTAGGTAAGTGAGCAAATGGGGGTAGCAATAGGGTCTTAAAGAACCAACAGACCCAGTGACAGCAGAGATGGGAGCAAGAGAAAAAATCTCTTCTAGGGCCTCCGTGTTGGTGCAGGCAGTTGAACGTGGCTCTGTGAAGCTGTCCGCAGCCTCTGCAGTGCTGGTTCAAGCCCCGCCGGCCGCAGAGATAACCACATGGCACGGCAGACCTCTCACTGTCTCTCCTGCTGTTCCACCTCAGCAGTGTATTTCAGTCAATCTGCCTGTTCTGTTCCCCACTCTGTCTCTGGTAAATCCTCTCACCCTCCCAAGCATCGAGCCTGTACCCTGGTTCTTGGATAAATAAATCTTTAAAAAAATTAAAATAAAAATAAATTAACAGAACTCCAAGAATTACTAATTGGTCATTCCTCTCCCCTTCTTTTATCAAGAATAGGGCAGATCAGACTGAAGAAAATAAATTTTAATACACTAAATTGCCGGGTATTGATGGCAACCTGTACATGAATCTATTAGATTAAAATAAATCTTGGTAAGATGAGCATAGAACATGTTTCTTCTTCTGTCCTTAAATCCAAATGCTGGTGATTCTTCATCCCTCACCTTCCCATGAAACCTCCATCTAGTCAGTCCCCTGTGATCTAACATTTCTGAATTCTCCCTTCACTTAAATTCTGTAGCATTCCAGGGAGACTGGTAAGCTCTAAGGCAGTGACTTACAGAAGGTAAAGACCATAGCTTATTCATCTTTTGATGTCCCTGGCTGCCCAGCATCCAACAGGACAGCACACAAATATGTGCTAATTGACTTATTGATTGACACACCGTAAGGCGAAGAAAGCTGGCCGAAGGGTAAAAAAGGGAAGACCTAAGATAAGAAATGGAGCTACTCTGCTCTTCTGGGATGTGAAAAGTGAAACTATTTATGGAAGCTGATTCTTTTGCAGCTCCTTCTGACTCTTAGTTATTCAGTTACTGAAATTAATAACTATTAATCACAGGAAAAGGATGAGCCAAGTTAATTCCTCTGGACAATTCACACACACTGTACCTAATGCAATCAATTTTCTGTGCAGCAATTAGGGGTGAAAAAAATAACATTAAGTCTGTAGAATACCTGCCTACTTCCTTTGTGGAACTTGCAGTTCTAAAATAAAAAACATTATGTAAGTGAGGATAAAGAAGAAGGAAAAAAGTTTCCACCATGTATCTCTCCTGTTCGTTGTATCAGGATTCTGAGTGAAGCATGGTGGCAAC
Source organism: Talpa europaea (assembly GCF_964194135.1). Taxonomy (NCBI): domain Eukaryota; kingdom Metazoa; phylum Chordata; class Mammalia; order Eulipotyphla; family Talpidae; genus Talpa; species Talpa europaea. The sequence continues at coordinate 30,417,483 of NC_140073.1, forward strand.
ACAGGAAAGGGCTAACATCTAACAAGGGTTGTTAAAATAAGATCTGATTGTTGCAAGGTTGAATTTGTTAGAAACAATAATTAGTTATGACACTTTGTTCTAACACCCTCCAAAGCATATGCTTACCTTATTAGAAATTAAAATTCATTTTCATATAATTCTCAGCAGGATATTGCACCGAAATAACTAGAGTAACTCCAGGGGACAACAAGTAATTCTAGTTTAGCCCTTCTAAGGTCTAGCTCTTGTAATATAAAATTTAAACTAATTCACTTGAAAGTACAATGGCAGATTTGGGAAACCCAGACAATCTACTACAGTGAGCATGGGCATAATATGTATAATTTATATTTTCCCACGAATTTCCACTGCTTGGTTTTACACTTTTCCACATAAATTTCTATTCATTAGCAATGCATTTTCACTTCTTTCTTACTTTTAATTGTTGGTGTTTAGAAAGCATAACTTCTAGCTGACTGGCGTTTTGCTCTCTCAACCACAGCAAGTAACACATCGGATCATAAATATAGGCACGCTATTGTGAGCCTGTACAATGATTGATGCACCATAGATATTTCTAACAGTTAGATCTCACACAGGTTTCATCGAGTTTCTTTTATTGTAGCATTTCATCCAGGAATCTTCATGTTTTTTCATGACAATGCTCAGTGCTTATTTTCAAAATTGGCCTGCTGAGTTTCTATCATGATTGTTTTTGATAGTGTGCTGCATGTGGGAGAAATGGTCTATGTGTCTCCAAACCCAGCATCCAAATCCTGAACATTTACTAAACCTGGTCCCAAACCTGGATATGCTGCAAACATAATCAAAAGTAAATAAGATGCCTTAAAAGTTGTTTAAAAGCGCATTTTTGTAAGCTAGTTAGATTATATGATCACCAGAGTTCATTTGTCTTTACCTAATTGTCTTTGAAGATATGGAGGAATACAGGAATCACATTAATTTTGTTATCAAAATTTATTGAGGTTACACAAAATGGTAATGCCTGGTTAAAGAAAAACTACATAAGAAAACCCCTCTTATTTCTTCTACTAAAAAAACACTTCTGACACCAAGTGTGTAGGGTTTGCCCCACACTGATCAAGTCTCTAGACACCAGGTGGGTGTCTTAAAATTCAATTCCATCTAATACTCTCTGCCTGGGGTTAGTGTTAGGTCTCACAAGTTAACGTTTCCTGCACATTAACCCACACTTAGATGCTAATTCAAATTCAGGTTGAATGATGAGCTATAAATCCCCACAACTCCTTCCTTGAATTTAACAATTTGCTAGAAGGATTCATAGAACTCAGGAAAATGTTCTACTTACTATTAATCTATTACAAAGGATATTTTGAAGGACACAAATGAACAGGTAGATGAAGAGATACATAGGGTGAGGTCTGGAAGGATCAAGAGAAGAGGAACAAACTCCATGTGGAATTTGGAGTGTACCACCTTCCCAACACATGGATGCATTACTGTTTGCCAATGGGAAAGTCATTGAAATCCATTTAGAGTATTATGGAAGTTTTAATCACTAGCCTCTGTAGAGGTGGTGGTGGGCCTGAAAAGTTCCGACCTTTTAATCATCCTTTTGGTTTCCTAGCAACCAGACCCCATCCAGGGACCATCCAGGAGCTCCTGGTCACCAGCCATCTTGTTAGCATACAAAGAGGCACTTCAGAAGATTCCAAGGGTTTTAGAAGCTGTGTACTTAAAGTATTAAGAAGAAGAAAAGGGCAGAGACCAAAGATAAATTACTAATAAGTCACACTGACCCATACTGATTCATGCCATACAAAAATACAATTAAATATATTTATTGAAACCGTTTGATGGCCAAGCTAATAGACATTAGACATTAGCCAAAAGCCATCCCAGCTATGCCTAAATCAGAAGTGATGGGAAGTTGCCTTGCTTGCTGCAATGAAAGTCTCACTAATGTATTGACCACAGCTCAGTGCTGATGTGTATTCATTTAGTCAGCCAACAAGCTGGCATGGAGCACCAACACTTTGCTAAGTGCCTGCCCTTAGGAAAGAAACAGTCACGGGGGAAGTAACTTATCACTCACAAATCAAGAAATCATGAAGAATAAATACAAAGTGAATTATGAATAGTAAAACATATAAAAAGGAAAGTCAGTAGAAAGAATATCTAAGCCTGCCTGGAGGAATCAAGAGAAGCTTCATGAAAGTAGCATCTAAATTCAGGAATATCATGAAAGAGTTTCCATGGCTCATAAGCAGGAAGAGACTATTCAAGGCAGTCAGAAAACATGGAATGGGGCCTCCCTGGTGGTGCAAGGGATTAAGACGAAACCTATGAAGCTATCTGCAGCCACTGCAGCACAAGCTAGATCCCTGGCCAGGGAGCTACCCACATGGCACAGCAGACCTCTCCTGCCTCACCCGCTGCTCCCCTTAGCAGTATATTTCAGTCAATCTGCCTGTTCTGCTCTCCATTCTGTCTCTGGTAAATTCTCTCAACCCTTGCAACTCTGGCCTGTACCCCAGCTCTTGTATGCATAAATAAATAAATCTTAAAAAAAAAAAGCATGGAATGGTGTAGAGATATGGACCATGGCTCTAACTAAACCTTTCCAGAAAGTAGCTTGAAAACACTTCAGACCAAAAGAGTAGCAGTTCATTCCGATCCAGTGGCAAGAGCCTTAGACGTGGGTAAGAAGACAGAGTCTTCTATCGCGGGCTATGCCAATCAGTACTCATCTGGCCTCAAGCCTCACCAGGCAGAGATGCCACCAACTGGTGAGTGACAGAAACTACAACTAGAACCCAGGTACTTAACGTCTTTGTATCCGTGATGTGTGAGAGATAAATCAAATAATTTCTAAAGATCCCTGAGATCTAAATTTCCCAGGGCTAAAGTTAAAATTCCAACTGGCAGCACTCAAAACTACCCCAAAGAATTCAACCCCCTGGCTGACTGCAAACCCTAGCCTCCAGCACCTTGGGCAGCAATAAATATGTAAAGAATTCAATAAAGGCAAGGCCAGAAATTACTATCATATACTTAGCAAGAAATCCAGAAACCCAGTCTTATTTTTCGGGTATGTATGCAGTAATTGAGATCACATTTAAGTGGAAACGGTCTCTCGTCCAGCCTCCTTGTCAGCAAAGCCCTGTTTACAGAGTTGCCCCAGGAACTCTTCTTACTTACATATTCAGCAGCTTGTAACTTTGAATTAATGACCTTGCATGCAAATATTTTAGTCTTCATAGAAATGTTATTTGGTTAAATAAAACTATTTTATGCATTTTTTTTCCTCTGTACCCTACACAGGCTCTGAAGGAAGGAAGGAAAAGAGAGGATGCAGTGCCCTTTCTGCACAATACCTGTCACCTTGGGAATGTGATTCTCCTCAAGTACAACACTTCTGGGGGAATGGAGAATAAGAGACGAGTTTAATTTCCTTCTGCCAAATTAACTTCCTCTGCTGCTGGGAGTAATGTGCATAATGAGAAGCCTGGAGAATGGGGAGCCGGTGTGGAGACGAGCAAGCAGAATTCCCAGAGCACCTTCCAGTTCAAGGGCAGCCATCGACTAGGTGCGGAACTGGCCATTCATGTCCTCCCAGGAGGTCAGCACAAGTGCCAGGAGGTGTTTACTAAAGTCCATGCCAGTTTAAACAAACAAATAGCCACCCCAACGCAGATGCCAATGTGCTGGTGGGACCCAAAATGCCTCCTTTGCTATCATTTCATTGTTACGTAGTGGGAAGAGCTAAGGATTTGGGAATCCGGCCACTCAGGATGTTCATTCTTTTCCAAGCTCTAGCCAGATTGGGTCTACAGGGAAATATTTCTCAGGGCCTCAATTTGCACCTCCTTAAAATGGGAGATAAGGTCTACCTGCTGCACAAAAGAAAATTAAGTAAGAGCATGTGTGTGTATGAAGTTTCAGAGGCACTTAATAAAGGTTAACTTACTTTACCTTTCCCCTGTTGAAAATATACCAGAGCAAGCTCGGTAGCTGTTAAACAGTAGATGTATACCATCAACCAGCCCACTGAGCTGCAAGACCAAAGGTAGTGTTTTACAACAACAGGATTTGCCAGAAATGTTGGTATCAGAGACAGAAATAATGAGACAGGAAAAGACATTCTAGGACACATGTTCCCTCAGTAGGCAAGACTCCCCTCCCACGGTGAAGGCTAATGATTCCAGGCTTTCTCACCAGGCTATGGGGCACTCTCATCCTATTTGGATAGTTCTTTAGACTAATACATCTGAGAACACTTCACTTGATGGGCAGGCACCAGAGTTGGTTTCCAGGAATCAGGGCGGAGTCAGGATAATAGCGAGCAGAGAAATCCAGGAGAGGAAGGCACCGGGACATAGTGCCAGGACGTGGCCAAGGGAGCAGCAGGGGTCAAGACAGAGCACCATGACTCCCGCCAGGTGTGAACAGGAAAGAGGGCAGGAGAAAAGGGGCCCAACGGACTATGGCAGAGGATGACAGGTGCTTTGGTAGTAGTTTGTGGTGTTCACACATATGTGTAGGTGTGTAAACTAAAGTTATACATGTTGTAAACCAATGCCTCCTCAAACAATTTTCTTAACATCCTTGTTTACTTTTTCACAAAATAGGATTTCTCCTCTTGGATGTGGTGACCATAATTTGCCAACAGGAAATTTGCCAACAGGACTGCCAACACGCAGTCCTCCACCATAGTCTAATGTGCTCTCCTAAGCTCCATTTTCTACTCTCCCATGGAATATACAATTTTAAAGAATACCCTCTGCCATCTGAAGAGCTGTGAATGTATTACCCTAAATCACAGTGTTGTAAACCAAGGTTACCTCAAAAAAAAGTTATAATAAAAAAATGAAGCAAAGTACAATAAAGAATCCAAGCTATATAATTAAAACATAGCTTTGACAATTTGGAAAAAAATAAATGAAATATAAAGCAATGAAAATATTACAACTGTTCTCATATTCTCATTCAATATTCAGTAAATGATTTACTCTACTTTTTCTTAAGTAAAAGATATAGAACTCTTTACAAAGTCCTTTTCTTACCTTAAATTAACCATATACTATGCAAAGATAGTAATATGTGTTCTTTGTCTGACTTGTGACCAAAACATGTTGCAATAGTTCATATAATAGCAAGTAAAAAAGGTATAAATTGACAGAAAAAATAAAAGGAAACCTGGGGCTCACAGAGGCTAAGCGCTTTGCCTGAGGCGAGCTAGTTAGCTGGTCAGGCGTCAAGTGGAGAGCAGAGGTCTGTGGGCGCATACTCTTTCTGTGAGACCAGCTGAGAATATGGCAACCCTTCCTCAGGTGTCCTGACAACCCATTAAAAAAAAAAGGCTTTGGAAAATCTGTGTGAGTATCATGAACCTAAGATGCTGCCTTTATTATCTACAAGCAGATGATAATAGGGCTTGCGGGATTAAATTTACAGCTATTATTTACCATCATAGGTCATTCACTTCTGAGTAAGATGACTAATATTTGCTTGGAAGAAGGGATGCTAAGTCTAAAATGGGAGACCATGTCTATGCGATAAAATAGCAGGAAAAGCAAAGGAATTTTTATTAAATTAAGGAAACATTTCTGTAAACAACAGGCAAGGGCCTCCCTGGTGGTGCAAGGGGTTAAGCACCTCACTATGAGGCAGTCTGCAGCCTCTGCAGCACGAGTTCGATTCCCGGCCAGCAGGGGAGCAACCCACTTGGCTCAGCAGACCTCTCCTGACTCACCCACTGCTCCCCTCAGCAGTGTGCTTCAGTCAATCTGCCTGTTCTGTCCCCCACTCTGTCTCTGGTGAATCCTCTCACCCCTCCCCCCGCATCTCTATCTCTGGCCTGTACCCCTGCTCTTGTATGCATAAATAAATCTTTAAAAAAAAATAAACAACAGTTGATTCCAACTATCCAACAATATTTATGTTTCCTAAGGGAAGTAGTAAGAGCAGCACAGGAGGAGGCTGAGCTGGGGATGGTTACTTGTCTTCGGAGGCACAGTCAAACACCAGACTTTTTTGTGCTTTAGTTTTATTTACTAAATGAGAAAACAATTCGTCATGGCTTTTAGAATCAAGAAGTCATCTCCACAAAAATCCTCTGTGTCATGAAGTAGACAAGAATTCCACTACAGTATTAAAACATGGGCCTCCCCCGTGGCGCAGCAGTTGAGCGCTGGGTTGCAAAGCTGCCTGCAGCCTCTGCAGCACTGGTTCGATCCCCAGCCACTGGGCGAGGGTCCCACATGGCGTGCAGACCTCTCCTGAGCCCGCTGCCCCCCTCAGTAGTGTACTTCGTTAGTCTGCCTGTTCTGCTCTCCGTTCTGGCTCTGGTGAATTCTCTCACCCTCCCGCACTTCTGACTGTACCCCAGTGCTTGTATAAATAAATAAATAAATAAATAAATATTTTAAAAAATAAAACATATGTTAAGCATTACTCCAAATGTCTTACGTGTATTAACTCACTATTTTATCCTTAGAACAGTGGTTTGAGTTAAGTACTAGTATCACCCCCCATTATTCAGATAAGGAAAAATGAAGCCAAGACAAGCTAAGGAATCCCCCAATATCCATAGCTAGTAACTGGTAGAAGAATGTAAATCTGGGCAGTGTGTCTCCAGAGCCCAGGCCACACATATTTTAATTAGATGGGAATAAGTATAACCAAGGTTGAATTAGGAGGACTACAAAGAGAATAAATTAACTAGGTTGTGTCTAGAGCAAAATCCACCATAGTTGAAATGTTTTTGGTCTTTTTCCTTAGAATCAGGCAATGGTTCAGCGCTATGGAGTTTCTTATCTGCTAAAAAAGCCATTTTGAGTTTTGCAAGAGATTATGCTAGGCAAATATTGTATTATACATTCTGCAATTTTTTCCTAGATGAATTCTTTAAAATATTTAACTTTCAATCCAGTTAATAAATATTTTTTGTAATTTTTGAAATTTACATAGAAAAAAATGCCCTTTTCTACAGTGCTATGTGAGTAAAGGTTGCAAAGTTGATAGGGATGGCAGAGGGAGAAGAGTCAGCTGGCCATAGCTGAATTCTCTGATTCTCTTAGAGAGCACCATCTTCTCCCCATCATTATAGAGTAAAACCTATGATGTCTGCAGACAACCATTTTCTGAATTGGGCTTAAGAAATATAAAAAGCTATCCAAGTGCTGAGTGGTTCTCAAAACACGTTCCTGTCATCAGAAATGAATGAGGATGCCACTTCACCTGAGAACTTTTTAGCACTGACAAATCAAGTCCCATCCCAGACCTAACGAACCAGAAACTCTGGGGATGAGACCCAAACACGTGGCTCCAGGAGATTCTGATACAGGTTCAAGTTTAACTTTCCAGCACCTAGTAAAACCTGAGACATCAGGATCCTTAAGCAGATGCCACAGATTATAGTTACTAGAAGCTCAAGGGAGAAGAAGAGCCAAGAGGATAAACTCCATAATGGGGGGGGGGGTGACAAGTGTCTACTTTTTTGATAATCTCTCCTTCATCCCCATCTCAAAAGCAAGCAGTCAATGTCACAGTGGAGACTGGACTTGGGGCAAGACTGTAAAATGGTAGTATGTGAAAGAAAGATCCTGGGATCCTAGGAAGTCCTGATCAAACAACTACTCCTTTGAGACTAGCTTGAGGTACTTATTTGGTTGCTTTGCTGGGGACTCTCTGGCTTCCAGAGAAGAGGACCAGGAATATCACAAGATGGGGGTGAAGGAAAATATGGTAAATGACTAGCCTGCAAACTGTGCCAAGAGGCAGCAAATTAGTTTCTCCAAAGTGCCCCACAAGCTAGAGAGAAATGTCTTCGGACCAAATGTGATCTTTGGATGCCAATTTGTGACTTTTCATTCTGACCATAGCTCCTAATGATAAGGAAACCAAGGTCAAATTTAAAATCCCTTAATAAAACTTCACAAGACAGTGACCCTGAATCCAAATGGTTTCCTCCTCCCCCAAAAAATGTCCTGGTTTTTTATGCATGGATAATGTGGATTTTGCAGCTTATCAGGGGTCTTATTTTTGCTTAGTAAAGTATGTATATTCCAGTTTTACTAATTATGTAATGCTTTGCCCAACACATTCAGGTATTTTTTCTAGACTAGCCATGATTTCACTGCTTAGTGGGATTTCATTGTATTTTTTTAAAGATTAATTTATTTATACAAGAACTGGGGTACAGGCCAAATGCACAGGAGGGTGAGAGGTTTCACCAGAGACAGAGCGGGGAACAGAACAGGCAGACTGATGAAATACAGTGCTGAGGGGAGCAGCGGGCAAGACAGAAGAGGTCTGCTGTACCATGTGGGCTTCTCGCCAGCTTTCGGGATCAAACCCGCTCTGCAGAGGCTGCGGACAGTTTCAAGGTGTGGTGTTCAACCGACTGCACCACCTGGGAGGCCCAGATTTTATTTTAAAATGAATTTCTAATATTTTTTCTAATATTTTACTGAACTTTCATATTCTTATAAACCACCTCATTTTTTTAAAAAGATTTATCCATCCATGCATACAAGAACTGGGGTACAGGCCAGAAGTGTGGGGAGATGAGAGGATTCACCGGAGACAGAGTGGGGAACAGAACAGGAGGAATGACTGAAATACACTGCTGAGGGGAGCAGTGGGTGAGTCAGAAGAGGTCTGCTGCACCTTGTGGGCAGCTTCCTGGCTGGGAATTGAACTCATGCTGCAGTGATTGTAGATAGCTTCAGAGGTTGCGTCTTAACCCCTTGCACCACCAGGGAGGCACCTCATATTCTTTATGGATTGAAAATTAACATTATTTGACCTCATCATCCTCCCATCTCTTCTCATTTATAGATACCCAAGGTTCCTGATTTAATATTCTGGTGAGTTGACCAGGTAAGTCAGATTAATTTACTAAAATTTTTAGCAAAAAATTGCTGACCTAGTCAACCTAGAACCTTGTAGGATAATCAGCATAACTGGGAAGAAATCACTAACTTGGTCAATACAGCATGAATTTTTTTTTAGTTCATTGAAACCTGGTTTGAAATCAAAGTGGGTCCAAGTAGAAATGCTATTTGGGGACTCTACGAAGAAATTTAATCATCAAGTCTTAGTGACCAAAGCGAGTTAATGTACCTTCGAAACTAAGCAAATGACTCCCATCTCCATGCAAATGGCCCATCATCATAAAAGTTGGTCATTATGGTGCCATGTGATTCTGCACGGACCACCAAGAGGACACGGGATGGTGATGACTCATCACTAATGAAGTGAACAGAGTCCAGGAGGAGTCATACAGATGCCCATCCCTGCCTGAAAAAGGAGATACTGAAAAGACTGGGAAAGTGCAATGAGAAGAGCTTCCCAGTATTTGTAATATATAATCTGTCATTTTCTAAGGGGATCAAGATGGGAGAAGAAAGAGAAATGAACATTATTTTAGTTCCACCACGCATCAAGTCCCATACAAGGTAGTTTATCTCATTTTAGCATTGGTTTCCAATCTGTGCTATAGAAATACTAGCATATTTTACAGATGAGAGGCCTGAGACCCCACAGACTTCAAGTAATGGATTTGAGTCAGGTAATAAGTAAGAAAGTCAGGACATAAATCCAGGTCTGTCCTACTTCAGATGTCATGAATTTTCACTGAAATAAGTGATTCAACTATTTTTCACTTACCTAATACATCACTTTGTTAGGTGCTAGGATAAAATGTTCTAGATAACTGGAATTATCAAGAAAGATTTGAACAAATACAAAACTGGTATTGTAAGGGTACAACCAAGAAGAACTATACGGTCCTAGGAGAGTAGGTATTGAAAATCGAACCCAGGTGGTGAAGTCAATTGCCAAGTAGGTAAATGATCTGAGATCTGAAGGAAGGGTAAGAATATAACCAAGTGAAAGCTGTAAGAAAGAGGAAAAGATGCAGCAGAAAAAGGAACTAGCAGATTGGTAGTAAGAGACAGCTAGTGTGAAAAGAGACAAGAGGGAGCCCAGTGCAAAGTGATCAAGAAAAAGATCCTTGTGACCTGTAACAAGGATGCACCTGTTTCCGTAGATCAGTGAAAACCCATGCACTAAGGCTGGGGTGGGGGCGGTATGATCAGTTTTGCATTTTGACAGTATTAATCTACATGCAGAGAATTGGAGAAAACCAAAATGATGGAAAAAGCCAGTGCCATAGTCGAGATGTGAGAAAAGGAAAGCTGGGACTAAAGGGTACCAGGGAATGGGGAGGTAAGATCGATTGGAAAGATACTCGTAGAAAATAAAAAACAAACATGGTGATGGATTGGACAGTGGGGTGAAGCAGAGGAAAGCATTAAAGATGCCTCATAAATCTGTGAACTGAGTAACAGGAGGGTTAGTGCTATCACTCAGATAGAGGAAATACAGAAAGAAGAGAGGTGTCCCAGAGAAAGAAAACATTTGTTTTGACCATTTGAGGGTCTGGGAAATATTTGAGGGCCTGGGAAACATCCAAGAGCTATCACATACATCATTAGACCTACAGGCATGGAGCTTAGATGATGGTCCAGCATAAAAAAGTTAGTCATTCACCCAACTGAGGTAAACAAACTGTTAGAGGAACAGTAAGGAATAAACTAAGCCAACGAATGATGCTCTGAATGAGCTCCATCCCCTGATGACATTATGGACTCCACCATCCCCATAAGGTCCCCATAAGACCTCGGCAGTCTATGACTATAACTCTCAGCATGCCATGAACCTGACTTCTTGAACTGGGAACTAGGGGCAGAGTGACGTGGCCATGCTTGTCTTATAACGGAACATATGCATGCTCAAACTCTCTTGTTGGACTCTGGCTTGTACTCTGGTGCTACTGGAAGAGGAGACACATGGAAGAGAGAATGCAGTGACACTTGGAAGATGCATGTGGGTGAAAGACATGTGGAGCAGCAAATTCTGCTCCTTCACAAAGACAAAGACCATCTGTGATCTTGATGTGGTATATTTTGAATTTTGAGTCTCTCCTTCTGTCCCAGTTCTCTAGGATCTGCCTTACCATTCTCTTGTGGTTCACCTCCAGAAGGTATCAAAGACTGTGGCAAGCACTGAGGCCTCAGAGGGGCCCGTTCAGGGAGGCATTTGTCACTGATGTAGATAATTGATGAAAGGACAGGATAAGCAGACATAATGTCAAGGAAGAAGATTTGAGGAGTTCCACCACTTAATGGCTGGGGAAAGGAGATGAGTGAAGAGGGAGCAAGAATTTCAGAATCAGCCACAGTGGAGTGTGTTTGTAGATGCAGGTGGGGAGGGTATTGGACAGTTCAGAATGTTACTGAGGGTATTAATATAAAATCACAAAGTTCTGTAGGCCCCCAGAGATTCAATAAATTGCCCAGAATCACAAAGCTTAACAGCAGCCAAACTGAAATTGGAGCCCAAGTCTCTCTGATCCACAAGTGTTTTCTCTTTCCATTACAATATGCTAAAAACAATGAAAATCAAGATTTCATTTTAATACAGTAAGTCAATCTAAGCTTACTCTAATCAAGGTGTCATCTGAAAAATATTTACCAAAACAAAGGTAAATTAGAGACTTTTTTTCACGCAACAAAGATATTCTAAATGATTAAGCATAGAAATTCTTTTAGTTACAAGCTCTACATTAAATTTAGTAAAAATCCTATACACAAATAACTTTTTTAAAATAGCAGATAATAAATTAATGTAACATCACATCAGCTTAATTCTTAAAATCTTCCAGATCACTTTTATGACTGCTAGTAAAATTCTGGTGTTAATGCCAGAGTCAGAGACAGCACTAGTGGCTCTGCCCTTAGTGATTATTTGACCTTGGTCAAGTCCTTCAGCCCTACTCATCTGTAAATGAAGTGGCTGGATAATCTCTAAAGATACCTAGTGAGTAATTCCTGATACCCCACTCTCTGCAAAGTGGCCTTTTATGGACTATCATTCCACCCATTCAACAGGTTAGGCAACTAAGGCACCAAGAGACTGGATTGCAGAGCCAATATTGGCAAATTGGGGTTTAAGTTCAGGCACGGAAATATAAGTTCAATGTTACCCAAGTTTTTATTATCAACCATATCATCATTTTTACAGTTTCCTCATCTACAAAACTCAAAGACATCATAGTAGAAAATGGATATTCTGCTACAATACCTAAGTTTCCTTTGTGAACATCTCTCCCTGACTCTCAGCCCATATGGATTGAGTGACCCCTCATGTTACTTTGCAGGGCATGTGACTGGGTCCCAGAAATGACTAGTCATACTACACCTGAATTTTCAGTTTTCTCAGTCCATAAATATTCTCCACTTAAGACATTTTCATTTTGGGTATCTGCCACTAGCGTATCAAAAAACCCTAACCAGTGTAATCAGTGAGCTTCTATATTACCACAAGTTCTTTATTTCACTGACATTTTAGGGGAAAATTTCTGGCCAGCACTTCTGAATCTACCATCTTTCCACATTCTCTTAGCTTATTGTTAAGGGAAACCAGAAGTAAGAAATAGGAATAAGCTGGGCCACCCTGGTGGCACAAGGGGTTAAGTCTCAGCACTATGAAGCTATCTGCAGCCACTGCAGCACGGCTGCAGCAGGAGCTCAATCCCTGGCCAGGGAGCTAACCCACAGGGGGCAGCAGGCCTCTTGTCTCACCTGCTAGTCCCCTCGGCAATGTACAGGCCTCTTGTCTCACCTGCTATTCCCCTCGGCAATGTATTTCAGTAGATCTGCCTGTTCTGCTCCCCACTTTGTCTCTCATGAATCCTCTCATGCCCTGCACCTCTGACCTGTACCACAGTTCTTATATGCATAAATAAATCTTTGAAAAAAAAAAAAGAAATAGGAATAGAGCCAAGGCAAATGTTTCAGGCTTAATTGAGTTTGGCAAAAATCTACTGATTTTTTCAAAGCATTTACAAAATTACAGGAGGCTTAACGTGGTAGTGCTCTGCCCAGATGAGGTAAGTCTATAAGAACTATCAATAACCATAGTTAAGAACTTAAATTGCTTCACCTCCTAGTACTCTCCCACATAAAATTTATGTTCTGGGTGGAATGAACTATTCATACCTAGTATAGTACACATGATATATTTCACCAGCACCAGCACCATCACCTACTTTCCAGTCTATTTTCTGATACTCCTTTATGCCTTCAATGGCTGAGATACCCACTGTTAATTGGTGGTCCCTAATAAAATTATGATCTTAATTTCTATAAAATCCTCTAAAATCATTTTCAAAGCAAAAAAAAAAAGGAATTTGAGAAATAATGGTTCCAAAATATCTTTGACTACATAGTAATTTTGTTTATTGCCTTACTTGACTAGTTTCAATCTCATGAAGGAAGTATTCTGTCCAGCATCCTTTTACTTCCCCATATCCCTGGAAAAATACTGCTCAGCCTTTGAAACTATTTCAAATGCCTGTATAACATAAGCTGTAGGTCCCTATATGGTTTATCACAGGTTCCGCTGAATGATTACAGGATAATATGTAATCACTGTATATCAACAACTTTAAACAACAAAAGTTAATATAATTCACGTTTGCAAGTCCACTGCAGGTCAGAAGAGAGGCCCAGATCATCGGAATCCCAGTAACCAAGGCTGACAAAACAGCCCTTCATTTGACATCACTGGTTGCTGCTGCCAAAGTGGAGGAATTTTGGAGGTTGTGCACTTCCAAATAAATGCTTTGGCTGGGAAGCAACAAATCACTTCTACCAGAACTCCAACTCCCATGGGAAACATTTGGTGCCTAAAAGGGGTAGAACCAGGTATTTTGAGTCATCTGCTAATAGCTGTGGATCAGAATCCCAAGATCTGGGAGCTGCTAAGTCCTCCAATAGTCAGACTATGGGGTTTGGTGTCAGGAAAGACAAAGGGGAAGGAGGAAAGAGAGAAAAAAGGGAAGCCAAAAGAAAGGCAAGAGAAAACTAAATTTGAAGACAAACTATTTTAGATATTTTTTAAGTTCCAAAGTAGCTACCCAGAGAGCAGTCACACATATTTTTTAATTTTTTTTTTTTTTAAAGATTGCATTATCTGTGGAAGGGATACACCAACTTCTCAGTGGTTACAGTCCTTCAAGATTTCACTCTGCGTCTGGGTCTGGGAAAGGTCCTAAGAATCTAAATTTTCACAGACTTCCCCTGGAGAGTCTGCTGCTCAGCCACATTCAGACACCACAGGGTTAAATGACAAGGAATATATAGGTGGACCTAGGCCCAACCCCTCTGGGAGACAGAGTCCTCCTTTGAAAACAGGAGGATTGTAAAATCTACAGCAGAGTGTAATGTGACTGACCAGGGACTAGGACAACAGTGTAAAACCACCCAACACAATGTCTGCTGGGAAGAGACATTAGATTTTTGACAAACTCAATTAAGCCTGAAACATTTGCCTTAGCTCTATTCCTATTTTTTCTTTTTTTTAAGATTTATTTATTTATGCATACAAGAACTGTGGTACAGGTCAGAGGAAATGTTCGTCCTTTTTCCTGATGGTCTTAATACCACAGGGAACAAGAGATACGCAATTGCTTAGAAAAAGAGGGAGAAAGATGGACCCCAAAATACTCAAAACTTAAACCATTCAAATGTCTTTTTTAAATCACTTGCTGTGGGGCCTCCCCAGTGGTGCAGTGGTTGAGCGCTGGGTTGTGAAGCTGCCCGCAGCCTCTGCAGCACTGGTTCGATCCCCAGCTGCTCCCCAGCCACCAGAGGAGGGTCCCACATGGTGCGCAGACCTCTCCTGCCGCCCGCTGCTCCCCTCAGCAGTGTACTTCGGTCCTTCTGCCTGCTCTGCTCCCGGCTCTTGTGAATTCTCTCACCCTCGCGTGCTTCTTTCTGTACCCAGTGCTTGTATAAACAAATAAATAAATCTTTAAAAAAATAAATAAATCACTGGTTGTGTAGAAGAATACATTGTAACCACACCACCACGCTCAGTGGTAGGTGCTGTAGATATGACAGTGACTACAACATCCCCTCTCATCTTCACGAGAGCCCATTTTCCCTTTTGCTGTGTGCCACTTCAGGGAGGAAAAGCTTGATAACTAGGGCACAAAAATAACCTCCAAACCTCTGTCCTTGATACACACAAGGCAATAAGCCTCCACCTGTCGCACACACCTATTATGAAGAGGAGACTGAAAATCAATGTCCAAGATCAATGCCTGGTGGCCCTGTGAGGTCTGCAGTCACCACACAGAAATTCAACAATGACCATGGCCCTGTGCACTCCAAGACCACAAAATGGATTCAGGAATTTAAAATGTTCTGTTTCAACACAAAAGGGGGCATTCAAGAGAACGAAGACATTCTCCTCAGAGAACCAAAAATTCCAGTGAACTGGAATAAGCTGTTCTCCAAGCACATCATTAATTATTGTTTTCTATTATTTCCAATTTGAAGGTGTAGTATGGTTTAAAGTAGGGATTTCAAAGTAAAGACTTTCATTCCTTTGGGAAATTTGCTGTTTGTGTAGGAGATAATACAAACAGGACTGGTGGTATGGTTTTTTCCTAACACAAAGATTTTTTTTAATATTTATTTTTATTTATACAAGAGCTGGGGTACAGACCAGAGGTGCGGGAGGGTGAGAGGATTCACCAGAGACAGAGTGGGAAGCAGAATAGGTAGATGGACCAAAATACACTCCTGAGGGGAGCAGCGGGCGAGACAGGAGAGGTGTGCTGCGCCATGTGGGTATCTCCCCAGCCAGCCAGGAATTGAACCCACACTGCAGAGGCTGCGGACAGTTTCACAGTGCTGTGCTCAACCCACTGTGCCACTGGGGAGGCCCACTCTAACACAAAAATTTTATACACCCCCCACCACCATCACACATCACACATACATACAAATATATCTTAGTCAGGAAGAGGTAGCACTTGGAGTTTCATCAGAGGAGCTTTCCTTTTATGGAGACTTGGTTTATCTTTTTCTAAGAAAGCCAAGGATTTCTTATACTCAGCCCCTCACTAAATGAGCTGAAGGGAGATTTATAAAGCAAATAAACAGGAAGATTTACAGTTTCTTTCTCAGAACAGCAAAAAATCATGGAAAAACTAGTTGACCTTTCAAGAGAAAAACTTGGTTCAGTCAACCAGAAACTAAGTGCACCTATGAGAGTTCCAATTAATCCTTTAATTTAAATCCTTTGTCTTTCTCCAGTAAATATGCCAGCGGGTATGCTGAATCCCATTTGTTCCATTTGAAGTGTAACTATCTGTGGCCATTATAAATAGCATGTCCTAGCACAATAAGCACTAAGCACCAATGATGTTGATAATAATTAGAAAATAGGAATTGGGGAAGGAATAAGAAAGAGAAGAGAAACAGAGTAGATGACTAGCCATGACTAGCAGGTAACCCAAAGAGGAAGGAAAGAAACAAAGGCCAGGACTCCTGAGTCCTGACAGAGGAAGAAAGGACTGACAAGGTAGACAAATACAAGAGAGGGACTAGGAAAGGACAGAGGAAATGTGACTGAAACCAAGAAAAGGGTCTTTCTCCTTAGCCGCAAGACCTAAGATTGTGAAATAAGAACTGCCCAAATCACCTCTCTCTAAGCTATCTAAATCATGTTTCCAGGACCCACTACAAAAAGAGAAAATGAAAATAAACAAACATTCAAACAAATCATCTTCATTTTTTGTTCTGTTGCCTTTTTTACCTCCATGGAGACAAAATCTGGATATTAGGGTGATGAGCATACCATTTATTAATAATGTCACCTTGGGTAAGTCGTTTGTCCTCTCCTACCCTTGGTTTTATGGGTATCACAATAGTACCTAGCTGTGTAATTGTGAGAATTAAATGAAACCATGCCTATCAACTGCTAAGCACAGTGACTATCACAGAATAGCGGCGTTCATTATTTGTTCACCATATGGCTGGAATTACATCTAGAAAAACAATGTGGTTTGGCACAGAAGCAGCTGCATTAGGTATAAAATGATGCAGGTTTAAGGCTAACATCTGCACCTCAATTACCTTGTAGATATGAGAACTAGGGTTATAGTATCAAAGATCTCAAACTCCACTCCTTAGGTAGCTGAGAGACCTCAGGTAAGTCACCTGACATTTGCTAGCTTTGGTTCCTCGTCTGTAAAATGAGAACATCAATATACTTTTTAGGGTATAATAGGAAAGAGATGAAAAAGCATGTAAGGCATTTAACATGTAAATATATAAAATGGATTAATAAACATTAGCAAAAATTACTATGTGGTTCATTTATTCATTTATACACTCAACAGTATGCCAGGCAAAGCCTGATGTTAGAAATTCACCAGGGAAGGAAGCAGCCAAAAGTCCTGACCCCTTGGAGCCTGCTCTACATGCTAACAAGTGTGCCTTTTTTATTATAATTATTCAATAAATAATTTCAATACAGGCCTCCCTGGTGGCGCAAAGGGTTAAGCACCACACTATGTAGCAATCCACAGCCTCTGCAGCACGAGTTGAATCCCCGGTCAGCCAGGGAGAAACCCATATGGTGCAGCAGACCTCTCCTGTCTCACCCACTGCTCCCCTCAGCAGTGTATTTCAGTCATTCTGCCTGTTCTGTTTCCCACTCTGTCTGGTGAATTCTCTCACCCCCCACATCTCTGGCCTGTACCCTAGCTCTTGTATGCATAAATAAATCTTTAAACAAAATTTTAAAAATAATTTCAATATGTTTTGAGAGGACAACATGAAGTGGGCCCTAGACCTGATTAAGATTTAAGATTTAATTTACTTGGGTTCAAGACCTGGCTCTGGAGCTTGGAAAAGCCACTTTACTACTCTGGACTTTTAATTTTCTCAACTATAAAATATTATAAGAATGAGAGTTCATATCTTATGGGAGTTGATAGGAGATTAAAGAAATACTAAATATTAAAGTACTTTATAAGTTATAATGTACCATAAAAATAACTGTCATTGTCAAATTTATTCTACTTCTATGCATGCTTAGTGGTCATATATTCAGTAACATTCCACCAAAAGATCCCATTTGAGATATAAATATCCACAGATTTCTAGGAATCCCCAGATATGTAAACATTGCCAGAATCTACAATACAGTAAAACACATTGAGGACAATTTTTGAATACATGCTCCGCAGAACACTAGTTTCACAGAATGACAATTGATCTACCTATTCATTAAGATAATTCCATGTACAAATAAACATATGTGAGGTTAAACAGTTTCTAAGGGATTTCCAAATCATTACATGCAATTTTATTATCTCCTATGCAATAAATTCTAAATATACTTCAACAAGCCATCATTCTTGCCTCCATTCTTCAGAAAAGTGGAGTAAACTTTAAGAAAGCAATAGTGTAGGAGGGTTCCTTCTTCTCCACATCCTAGCCAACATTTGTTGATTCTGGTTTTTGTTTTTCTTTTTTGATATGGGTCATTTTGAATGAAGTGAGAGGTGTCTCACTGGTTTTTATTTTGATTTCCCTGGTGGCCATCTGCATGTCTTCTTTGGAGAACTTAGACTATCAGAGGAGGAGGAGAGTAGGAACAAAGTTAGGAAAGACGACACAGTGTCTGTGGTAAAGGGATAAGCGTGCTTTGATGGCGGTTAAGGTGTGGTAATATCTGGGGAGTTGTGAACCTAATTCCCCTAAATCATATACAGGATTCTAAACCAATATTACTTCAATAATAAAAAAAAATGATATAAAGTAACAGAGAACAAGTGGACCAAAATTGGAAATGGTTGATTATTTTTACATCTGGGTAATGGGTATATCAATTAATTGATAAAACCTTCTACATTTGTACATTATTGAAACTTTCAAAATAAAATATGCAAAAAGAGTAACAAAGATAAAAAGCAATGAAAATACAATGAAATCTATTATAAATACCAACATTAAAAAAAAAAACCACTACACAATCATCAATGACAAGTGGATAACCACAGAGCAGGCAAAGTGGGGTGAGAAGGGAGACACTAATGGCCTGCTTGCCACTTCACAGTCAAATCCCAATGTCCTCTGGTCAATGGCTATGCATCATGGATATTCACTGTCAATACTAAAATATAGTACCAATTATCAATAAGTTCAAAAGTGAAAAAAAGCCAACCTGAATGAACACACACACACGATGAGTCTAATATTGGAGCTATACCAGAACTAACCACATAGTAACACAGTAAGAGGTGACTCCAATTACAGTCTAAGGAGGTGAGGCTCTTGACAGTGGATTGGGGAGAATAATAATGACTTACATATTTCCAGACACATTAAAAGGAATGCCACAATCACTTTCAGGAACAGCATTAGTGAATAATAGTGAATAATCCTTGCCTACAAAGGACTAATGCATCAAAGTGATTTAGAATAGAATATGCATTTTGGAGGTCTACTGAGATACTGGTATGTACAAAGTACTAAAACTACTTATCTTTTTAAAATTTAAGTATTTCAAACTTTACATTAAACAGATGCCTTTTGAGTGCCACCACCCCAAGCCAATAGTAGGTATATTATGGAAGATTCAGATTTCTCAGGTAACTTCTACTGTAGCAAAGCTTCACTGTGAGAAAAGCTGCCATTTGCCTGTGTATTTCCAGAAGAGTAGCCCAGGAAAGCATAGCTAATGAAATATTCCTCAGGATCCAGAGAATTGCTATTTATCACAGCTTTTCTGCCATTTGGAAAGAATGCTCTCCTTACACTGCTTGCCATAAAATGCTGAGCTGGTATGTAGGAAAGGCAAGCATCTATTTAGAGAAAATATTACTTCTGTTTAAGACAAAAAAAAAAATTTGTTGCAGTTATGCTCTTTACTACAGGTGTTAATATTTTTTCATCTAAGTTATCAGTAACTTTAATTC
The DNA here is from genome assembly GCF_964194135.1 of Talpa europaea. NCBI lineage: Eukaryota > Metazoa > Chordata > Mammalia > Eulipotyphla > Talpidae > Talpa > Talpa europaea. Next base: position 30,437,317 of record NC_140073.1, read on the forward strand.
TTTATATCCTTTACCTCAGAACTATTCCCTTTGTATCAAGGTATGCAAACATGTCAGTGACATGCCTCAGAGGTATACTACAAATGTATAGAAATACAAACTGTATCTAAGAACTGACAGAAATATCTAGAGTCTGTTTATTGAAGGATTCTCTAAAACCAAATAAATAATCAGGAAAAAAGAGAAATTTGCCCCAAACCAGAACTGGAGAAAATGAACATCTTGTCAAATGTATCCTGGCAAATGAAAAAAACATAATAGGAATCAACTGGCGTGATTTTTTTTTCCTCTACTTGGCTCATTCCATAGGAATATGTGTTTCTTTTTGTGTTGGGAGGATCTAAGCTTATAACCTGGCTCAGTCATTTGCTACCTGTGTGATGTTGCTGTTGTTGTTTTTTTTTTAAGCCAAAAAGATGTTTCAAACCCTAGAAATCTAACTGTAAAACTGAGGCTTCCAGAGGGGAGTGTGGAGTACAAAGTGTGGGCATGTTCAATGGACAGTGGTGAAAGACAATGGATGCCTTGTTGGTGGGTGGTGTAGTGACATATCTGCAGAAGCTATGCTTCTGAGATGTATGTTTTAAAGTCATGCTCCTGCAACATATCAGTAATATTAATGAGAACATTTATATCTCTCATATACATAGGAGAGACCCAGGAAGACTGATTAACACTTCCAAGTGGCTTCAGACATCTTAAAAACCTTAGCTACAACTGTTTACAATAGCTAAGCTTTGGAAACAACCCAAATGTCCCAAAATAGATGACTGGATCAAGAAGATGTGGTACATATACACCATGGAATATTACTCGGCATTCAAAAAAGATAAACACATGCAATTTGCAGCAACATGGATGGCGCTGGAAGGGATCATGCTCAGCAAAATAAGCCAGAAAGAAAAAGAAAAATACTGGATGGTCTCACTCATAGCAGGAATCTAGAAAACTTAAAACACGGGACCAGGAAAAAGAATAACTTTAAGAAAGTGAAAATCAAAATCAACAAACAACTATGAACCAGAGACACTCTATGGGGGGTGGGGGGCGGGGAAAGGAGGGATTGGGATCAAAATAAGGGGATTGCAATTGTATGGGGAATATAGAAATAAAATTTATTTTAAAAATTTAAAAAAAAAATCTTAGCTACAACAAAGGCAGGAGGGGAGAAGGAAAGATTTGTTAACAAAGGTTGCCAGGAAAGGCGCAGTAAACAAGATATGACTGCTATGCAGATACAAGTTATACCTTTTCCATTACACTGAATTCCAGCACAGGGAAGGATACACCTTTCAGGTAGATATTTTGACTCCTAACAGATGAAACTTTGCCAAAATGATATATTCATAGTGGCAGATTTTTGATCTCCTACAATCCCACCCTTGTAACATTTCAAGAAATTGCACAATTTAAAAGTTGAGTTGCTCCAATCTCCTAGTTCTGAGAAGAGATCAGTCATTAAATAACAAGTTCCAAGACCTGTTTGACAAGCCCAGTAAACTTAATCAAATTTCTGGAGGTGTCTCACATTCTGTCACCAGTTGTTCATTGATTCAATGAATATCTAACTGAGCAGTCATCCCCTTGCAGGCACTGTACAAGGTGCTTGGGACTCAAGAATGAACAAAATAAGCAAGTCACCTCTCAAGAAACTTATGTTCTACTACTTGAAAGAGAATGCTCACTTCTGTGTCTCACAACCATAGGCATTTCTTCGTCAGTCAAGAGTACAACATGATTGCACAACACTGGAAGCATCACCATATGAACAATAATCTGATCAAGCACATTTCTTTTTTGTGTGGTTTCAATTTTTTTTATTTTATTTTATATGCTTTTACATCATTTTCATTTCTGCACAATGTATGCATTTTCATCTTGCTTATAATCCTCATAATTCCCACCCCCCTTATTTAGACCCTAATCCCTCCTCCTCTCCCCACTGCCCCAGTGTGTCTTTGGTTTATACTTGCTTGTTGATTTTGATTTTTACTTTATTATAATTGGCCTTTTTCCTGGTCCCTTATTTAGGCTTTCTAAATTCCTGCTATGATAAAGCACATTTCTTAAGGTGGATGCAGAAGAGTTCCCATTAGTTTTGAGGAGCCAGGTGTCAGCATCAAAAGACAAAACTCAGCATTCAACAGCAGCAAGTGATAAATATAAAGAAATGAATAGGAAGACATTCCTGAATTTCCACAGCAGCACCTTAGAAGCTATTAGCGTGGGGCTCTCTGCAAATCCTTTCAGTACTCAAAGGAGGAGGAGACAGTTCTTGTAAAGATGTGCAAAGCTATAATTGAACACATTTCAAGGTGGTTTTTTCCACTTTAAAATTGGAAAATAAATAAGATGTCTTTATGAGAGGCTAAATGTCTTCGTGGAAAGAATTCATTGAGCACTAACATTTATTCAGGGAACCAGGCCTTTGTTTATTCAGAGAACTCAGAAAGCATTCCCTGTCTATCTACTATGCTCCAGGCCATATGCTGGGTCTCCGGGATACAAAGATGAATAAAAGCACAGCTCTGGCCTTTGAATAGTGTTTCACCTAAAAAGTATCTTTAAATAGTAATTAAGATCCTGTGTGATGGGCACTCTAATGAAAGTTTAAACAAAGTGCTCTTGGGCCCAGAGGAGGGAGCCACAAAGTAGGACACTAGAGTTTGATGCAGCACTGATGAAACAACCAGAGAATGTATTCTAATTTCACTTTTCATATAATCTCTGATCTATCCCTCCCTTTCTGTCAACCAGCTCCTGGCTGATTTCCACCACCACGTTCCCCCACTACATCTTGCCTAGATGACTGCTGACTGACAACTGGTGCTCCTGGCCTGCTTTTCAACCTGTCCTCCACTGCAGCCAGGATGATTTTTCAGAAATGCAAAGAGAATCTCGTTGCTTCTTTATAAAACCCTTCAACAACTTCCTATTGCCTTTACAACAAAATCCACATTTCCAAAGCAAAGAAAGGCTTCCTCCCACTTCTGCCTGCCTCTGTATTCTTCTCTCTGTATCCCACCCCTGGGTTCCAAACTACAAATTCCTTAGCACTCTCGAACTTCCAGATCATCACAGACGCTGTTCCCAACTCCTGCATCAATTTCCTTTCTACCCTCCCTCCAATTTTGTTAACTCCATCTCATCTTAGGGTCTCAGCTTGAAACTCCCAAGGAACCCAGACTTCCCCATCAAATCTTCATCACAGACACCAATGTCCTAACTTTCACGATCCTCCTCTTATATGGCTTTTCCTGCTAATTTCATGAACCAGCCCTCCCCCATTCCTTGTACTCACTGACACACATTCTGAGCCAAATATAGATTTAATTATGCCTAATTGAGCAGTTATCAGATACAAACTTAACATTTATTAAAATCCTATTTTGTACTAGTTCCTGCTTTAGACCTTTCTGATTACTTGATTTTTTTATAGCAATTCTAAAAAGAGACTACTAAGAAAAGTATTAACAGGCCAACTTTACAAAGGAAAATGCAGCATGAAGAAGTTCACTGCTTAAGTAAAAAAAAAAAAAAAAAAAAAAAGGAAGAGTCAGAATTTCTAACTCAGGTGTTCCAGACCTCAGCTGAACATTTCTGCTATACCCTGGCTGTTTTTCCTAATTATTCTGAGTGCACAATTCTTGTTTGTCCAGGCAAAAAGCAAGAAGCAGAAGACACAGCAAGTACTATACAAGCTACAATAAAACTCACTGTACTGAATTCTTCTCAGTCCTGTCTAGAGTTCAGAAGAGAGCTGAGGTTTTTATTTCTTAAATAACAAAAAAGTTTCAGTCTATTCAGATTCTATTTACACTTAAAGCTCAAAAACTTGAACTTTTCCTTGAGAGGTAAGTAGAAACTTTTTTTTTTCCTTCCTGTCCTTTTTATCTTATTTCTTCTTGCTAAGTACTGTATCTAACACAATATATGCACAATGTTTTTCAAGGAGATACTTTAAAGTACTGAAATAGCATACACTGAGACAAACATGTTTCACTAAGAGTTCCTTAGGTGGAAAACACATCATTGAAAGATAATGTAAGACCCCATCTGCAGGCTTCATACAGAGATATCACCCAGAGCCTCTGACAGATTCAACAAAGAGCAAAGCGAAACTATGGTAAATCATGGGAGGGGGGAAGGCATTCTATACTTCCAACATAATGGCAATGAGGTAAACAAAGTTTACCTCAATTTAAAAAACTATGGGGAAAAAAAAAAGATTCACCCAGGGAAATGCCAGGCAACAGAGCTCATGGCGCTCAGAGGGAAGTCATGGTCAACAATCAGATGCAACAAGTCTGCAAGGATTTGAGAAGAGGCAACAAGCAAGGGTAGTCAAGCTTATCCTGATTTTTTTCAAGATGCTTATCTCCTCAGCATCCACCATGAGTAAGCATGAGATCCCCGTAGAGACACAAACTATTTAAGCAATGTTGCCAAACCTGGCGCCCAGCCTCCAGTATCTCCCCTCCCAAATGTTATCTCCATGTGCCCATAAAGGTGACTTTCCTGAAGGATCAACCCAATAAAATCTTATCCATTTAAGACCCTCCACCAGATACTTGGAGGCCCCAGTAATGATTTCTTACTTTGATCATGGATCCCTGCTGATAACAATTTGGGGACAATACCTCCTATATGAAAATACTCATCCATTATACTATCATACAATATATACCAAAATGGAAACTACAAGAACGAAATGGAAATCAACACAAATGAAAATTCTGATCCACATCCTCATGGATTCAATTTTCCACCTGTTGTGATGCTTGATACGGGTGTACACCAGCCTAACCTTACAGTGCTCTTCACCATCTCACCACCAGACAGCTCTCCATCCTCATTTCTCCTTGTGTTCCAGCCAAGCTAAACTTTTCATTTTGTGCTTTTATTTGTAAGGATGACCTCTCCCCACACCTTCTGAAGACTGCCTCATTCTTAAGGACTCGACTTAAATGTCACCACCTCCGGGCAGCCAGCACAGGCTTCCACTGGCAGAATGCATTGCTCCCATCATTGTTCTCCTAAGACACCATTCACTTCCTAGGATGGAAGAAATCTTATTATATTTTCACTATCTGGTCACAAGGCGCTCTTCTGCTTTAGTCTATGAGTTCCTTGAGAGGAGGGCCTACGGTTTAGTCATCTTTGCATTACTCAAAGACAACACAGGATCCAGTCACAGAAATTTCTTGATGTCCACTAAAAGAATAAAACAAAACTCTTAATCTACCAGTCATACTGCTGCATAATTCCAGCAGTTACCATCCAGCTTGATTACCGTATGTGGCCCCACTTTTGTAAATTCCAGAATAGCAGAGGGCTCAACACAGAAACAATGACTAAAATATAAACATGCTGGTAGATATATTTGTCAGGATTCTCAGAGAAAGAGTATCAGTATGACATAATAAAGGAGATTTATTATAGGTATCGGTACACACCTATATCAAGGATGAGAAGTCCCACCATCTGCCATCTCCACACTGGAGCACAAGGAGACTGGGTGGCCCAACTCAGTCTGAGTCTAAAGATCGTAGGGGGGGTCTCCCTGGTGGTGCAAGGAGTTAAGATGCAGCTCTATGAAGCTATTGACAGCCACTGCAGAATAAGTTTGATCCCCAGCCAGGGAGGTGGCCCACATGGCACAGCAGACCTATCTTGACTCACCTGCTGCTCCCCTCAGTAGTGTATTTCAGTCAGTCTGCCTGTTCTGCTTCCCACTCTGTCTCTGATGAAACCTCTCACCCGCCAGACCTCTGGCCTGTACCCCAGGTCTTGTATGCATAAATACCAGCTCTTGCACGCATAAATAAATAAATAAACAAACAAACAAACAAATAAATAAAGATCTTAGAACCGAGAGGCCACTGATTTAAGTACCAAAGTCTGAAGTTCAACCAGGAGTTCCAATGTGTGAGGGCAGAAAAAGACGGGCACCCAAGTTCAAAATGAGAAAGAAGGAATTAGCTCTTCCTTTGCTTTTCTGTTCTATCCAGGCCCTGAACAGCCTGGATGATTGCAGCCCTACTGATAAAGCACATCTCATTTCTCAGTATACTGAATCAGTTCATCTCTTCCATAAACACCCTCACAGACACATTTAGCAATGATGCTCTACCACTTATGCATAAAATAAACCATCTCAGGGCCTCTCTAGTAGCACAAGGTGTTGAAGCACAGCACTGTGAAGCTATCCACAGCCTCTGCACCATGAGTTAGATCCCCAGCTGGCCAGGGAGCTACCCACATGGCACAGCAGACCCCTCCTGTCTTGCCCACTGCTCCCCTCAGCAGTGTACTTCAGTCAGTCTGCCTGTTCTCTTATCCACTTTGCCTCTGGTGAATTCTCTCACCTCCCACACCTCTGGCCTGTACCCAAGTTCTTGTATGTATAAGTAAACAAACCTTTAAAAAAATAAAATAAACCATCTCAGTCTGATACATATCCAGGGTGGGGTATGTGTGTGTTTAACCCTGAATATTTGAAGACCACCTTCTAGTCCAAACACTGCCAATGATGAAAATATTTATTATTATATTGATGGATAGTTACATAATGGATAATTATGAAATTATCAAAGACAGTTACATTGCAAAGCTATGTTGCTTAGGCCTTTGGAAAATGGTTTCACATTAAAAATATAATTAACCTTCACACAAAACGGGCACTGTTTATGGTTTGTTTAAAAGTCCTAGTTGGGCCATGAGAAAATAGGACACAGACTAATTGGGTGACTTTCCAAAGTCACCCAGCTAAGAAGTGGTAAAGTCAACCTCAATCAAGATCTCCTTATCCTTCGTTCAACACTCCTTTACAATGTCACTTCCTTGGGAACTGTCAAGAAAGTAAAATGAAGGCAGGGAATATGCTAGAAAGCACAACTATTTGAAGGTAGCTGACTACCAAGGTAAACTCTCAGGCAAGAATGATTTGCTTAGTTCCATTTAAACACTAAGAACTCCCAGTGCCTGAAGTTCGCTATTCCACATTCACAGTGATTTCCTATTTCACTTTCTTTTTTCTATAGTACTTCAAATTTAACAGTTTGGGGATTTTCTTAATTAACAAGCATCCTCTTTTAAAAATACAGTTACCTCTGGGGACATTATGTGGAACTAAATCATTTACAAGTGTGTAGAGGATTGTTCCATGAATTGCTTCCCTCCAAGCAGGAAACTCAAAACTAGAGCACATGACAGGCTTTGAATTTTGTTTGCAAGGAAGAGATGGGTGACTTCAGGACTCACAGGGATATACACAGGGTATGTCAAGGCTACAACAATCCAGAGAAGGTGATACAGTAGGAGACATAGGAAAGCTTAGAGAACACAAACACAAAAGTGGAAGTGAGGTTGTTTAGTTAAATCCTATTTAACCATTTAACTAAACAATCCTATTTAACTAAACAATCTTCTACACACTTGTAAATGATTGCCAAGTGGGCAAGTTGCAATAAAATCAGCTTAAATCAGAAGCCTATTTGGTGGGTTCAGCTTAAAAAACAAGACATAAAAACAATGCTTTTTTTCATTGAGCTAATTATGGCACAAGTAGAAAATGATTTACTGAAGCAGATTCTTTTTCTTCCTGGACATATAGCTAGACATTGACTAGTCTGTCTTATCAAGAGGTCAGTGGAATACAGCAGCCCGAGCATATAAACACCTCCCAGTCATTACCTTCTATTTTCTTTCCTTTCCATGGTGACCTCGGGAGTCACATGTTACACATGGCAGAGCCAAAGCAGGAGGGAGTCTGAGTCCCTAAATATCAGCTTTAAGGAAATTCACCTGCCAGAAGCAAGCATGTGAATCTCTACAGGAATGGACACGCAAACTACTATTGAGTTAAGCCCCAGAGAATTTTTCTTGTTATAGGTGCTGACCCAAACAAATTTAAAGAATGATTCTCTTCCTGTCAAAATTAAGAGAGAACTACAATGTCTCTCTGGCCATGTGTGGAAGACAAGGCATTCTTTGCAATTAAAAGCAATGCAGTTTACAAAGAATAAAGAGAGCAAGCAGCACTTCAGCATTACATAGACTGGGCATTAGCAAAAATGAGCAGAATCAGCCCCTGATGAATAGATTCTGCACTTTAAAAAGGAGCCTTTGAACTAACAAGGCAAATCTGACAGCATCAGATAGAGAAAGGCATAAGTCAGCTTGGGAATTCATTCATTCACTCTTTAAACAGATTTTTTGTATCTAGCACACGATGCTCTTTTCTGGGTGCTGGGGATATAAAGAGTAAGATAAAATGTCTGCCTTTGTGCAGTTTATATTCTAAAGGGTAAATCAGATCATAAACTGTTAAGTAGGAGAACAACACAATTTTAGATTGAAAGTGTGATGAAGAAAATAAAATTATATAAGAATATCACAGCGAACAGCTAAAGGTAGTAGCAGAATTTAGTGAAGGTGGTGAAGATAAACTTTTCTATAAAAGTGACATTTGAATTGCAATTCAAGTAATAACTAGAAAGAGGACTTGCAAAGATCTGAGGGAAGGCATCCCAGGCTGAGGAAAGAACAATAGGAAAAATTACAGTGTGGTGGGAGGAGAGAATACAAGACAGCGTTGTTCATGACAAATACAGAGGAGCAGGCACGTTCAGTTTGCACAGGATCATACACAAAACTGGGCTTAGATATTATTCTGAGAGGTAGGTAATTCATTAGACAATTAAAAACTGAAGAATGGGGGCCTCCCTGGTGGCTCAGGGGTTAAAGACAGCGCTGTCAAGCCAGCCACTGCATCATGAGTTCGATTTTCTGGCCTGCCAGGGAGGTGACCCACATAGCGCAGCAGACCTTTCCTGTCTCGCCAGCTGCTCCCCTCAGCAGTGTATTTCAGTGGATCTGCCTGTTTTGCTCCCCACCCTGTCTCTGGTGAATCCTCTCACTCCCCGGCACCTTTGGCTTACACCTCAGCTCTTGTATGCATAAATAAATAAATCTTAAAAAAAAAAAAAGGAGTGGCCTGGGTAATAAAGATAACTCACATTTTTAAAGTTCATTCTAATACATGCCTTGCAGAATGAATTGAGGCAAGAGGAGATACCCACTGAACTCACTAGCCAACAAAAGAGGCTTAGACTAAGGTAATAGTAAGACAAGAGAGATTCGGTGACTCGTTTTGAAGATAAAGTCAAGGAAACTTCCTGATGCAGATGTTGGAGGTAAGGGAAGCATGGAATTGATGACATCTACATCTTGTGACCTGAGCAGCTAAATGAATGGAAGTAGCAAAAGCTGACTTTGGAAGAAAAGAAAAGGTCTTGTGTTCTCAGGACCCTAGGACCCAGCAGAGCTCTGCAGTGTAACAGTTCATGACATGATGCCTCCTTACCTAGGCTTCCATGTGCTACCCTGAAAACCTAATGAACACACAAAACATCTTAATCACACACAAAAAAAAATCACTAAGATTTTTCAAATATCTTTAAAACATGATTAAAAAAAATATACAGTGCTACTCCCTCCCTCCTCACCCCCATCCTGAGCTCTGTCCCTGCTGGCTTGGTATGTTCCTTTCTAAACAGGGAGCTTAACAATGAACTCCTTGCCTTGATTCATGAACAATAAGCAAGATTTGGATTTGGAATTTGGTTTTCTTTTTTATTGTAATTCCAAAAAGAAAGTAATGGGAGGAGATGATTAAGAAGAGACCTGAGCTATGTTGGGCGGGAGAGCAGAAGCAGATGCTTTTGCAAAGTAACCTTGAGAGTAAAGAAGCTGAGGCAGAGGGGGAAAAAAAAAAAAAAAAAAAAAAAAAACAGTCCAGGAAGAAGTCTTATCTATATCTGCTGCTTTGAGAGAGGTGTCATCTGGGTTATTAAGAGCAAAGCAGGGCCTCCCTGGTGGGACAGCAGTTGAGCGCTGGGTTGTGAAGCTGCCCGCAGCCTCTGCAGCGCTGGTTTGATCCCCGGCTGCTCCCCGGCCACCAGAGGAGGGTCCCACATGGCGCGCAGACCTCTCCTGCAGCCCGCTGCTCCTCTCAGCAGTGTACCTCGGTCTTCTGCCTGCTCTGCTCCCCGCTCTGGCTCTGGTGAATTCTCTCACCCTCCCACGCTTCTGACTGTACCCAGTGCTTGTATAAATAAATAAATAAATCTTAAAAAAAAAAAAAAAAAAAGAGCAAAGCAAAGGCCTGAGATCTGTGTCTTGGAGAGTGGTGAGGAGGGGGTGGTGTGGCATATCTGGGTACCAGAGGATCTCTCCATTAGTCATGTCAGCTAAAAACAAAACAAAAAAAGAGAAAATACCCCAAGGTATTCTTATCTCAAGTATTCTGAATCCCTGGAAATAAATAGGAGCAGGAGCTTATCATTAAGATTTTACTAACATGAATAACCGGAAGAGGTTTTTGGTCCCTGTGTTGTTGTTCCAAGCAGAACTTGTGGAGAAGGAAGCCCTGATTTGAGCATAAATTTGGTAGGGGGAACACAATGCTCACGCATTTTCTAAGACTTCAAAACAAGAGTTACACAATTAATCCTTGTATGATTAGAAATACAATTACGTATACCAGTCTTTTTTCCCATGCATTCTCTTAATCAGAAATTTACAGGGTATGGTTTCTATGGAGGTGTGTTCATGCTAATCTCTGCATGCAGTAAGTATCTTCTACCCTCCCCTTAATTTTCTGGACACTGCTTTCTACTTGAAGTCTGATCTCTCTGCTGCTTTCCCAGTCTCTGAACATTCAAAAGGTCAGACCCTGTGTGGTCAGCTCCTGTCATGGGAAAGAAGCAATGAATCACTTTGTGTTAACCGGTTGCTGAGTGTGCGGCATGTCAGTAGTTTTGCTACATGAAATTATTAAATTCATACACAATATAGGGCATGTTGTTCCATATTTCCTTGAATACAGCTCTACTCATGTTTTTATTTTTTTCTAAGGAAGGGATGAGCTCGTCACTATAAATTATTAGACGTGGTCCTCTACTGTTAGCGACATGCTTCTGGACGAACTGATACGGCCTGGCCCTTCTTATTAAGAAAAATAACTCTTCCCAGCCACCTGCCAGTTCTCCTGAAGATATGGATATGGGAAACCCCTTCCTCAAAATATTGACCTCAATGTATACACTCTTCCAATATCAAGAGCTGCACAAATAATAATGATGACAATGACGGTGATAACTGTTGTGATACATTAAATGTTTAGCTACTACCACATAGTTTGCTAAATTTTTGAAATGCACTGGTCTCGTTATTGTCTTAATTGATAAATCCAATTCCCCATGTTGACTTTGGCCATAACAATGCACAGATTTACAACTGTGACCTGCAAAAAATAACTGCATACGAGCAGAACCAGAACGGAATGTTAATGATCCACACAACTTGTACTTTTTCTACTAAATGCTTGTTGTGTACAAAAATTGCTTTCATTTGTGAGTACTGAGCTAGAGGTATTCTACAAAACCCACAAGATTTCAATTAACTAATTCAGGCAGATATACTAATTCAGGGGACTTGACTCTAAGGTAAAAATAATTGCACCCTCCAAAATTTTAGTTATTTACACAATTACATCTCACTAGTACACATGTCCATCACCTTTGAGTTTACTGCTCCATGCCGTCTTTATCCTGGGACCCAAACTTAAGGAAAAGTCCTTCTCTGAAACACTGCCAGTTTTGTGTGAGAGAAAAGAAAATGAGGTGGAAACTGTAATAGCTCTTAGAGCTTCTACTCCGAAATGATACATGTCACATTCATTCATATTTCATTGGTTCAAGGAGGTTAGCAAATATTTGGAACAACTCTACAAAATTGTACAGGAAGGGGTGTGGGGAGACAGCAAGGCTCAGACATCTAGCCTGAGTAGAAATGATTTTATATTATCTTCACTTTTGTGCTCATAGTCTTCAAGTCTGCACTTATAAAACAGAGCTAATTTAGACAAAGTTGTCACTTTCCTCAAATTTATCACAAAGCTCTACAAGGAAAGTACAAGGAAAGTCTTATTTAGTGCTAATTGTAGTAACTTTTACATAGTAGGTAACTGATAGACTTTCCATGCCTCAGGATTGCATGATGTATATGACATCACATCACTCATAATTTAAGTAACATTACTACAAAAGGAAGTTTATGAGACTTGATGTAGACTCCATATTCAAGAAGTAAGATCACAAGTAGGACCTCATTGCTATACTTTTCTCAAACACTATCTAACATTTAAACTAATGCATCACAAATTGTTTAAGACCAACGCAATGAAAATGTCATCACCAAGGTAAAGGGCCTCAGTGGACCAGATTCATAAAACACCAAAATTCAACTAAAGCAGTTTTCCAAATGGGGAATTCTCCTGCTTGGCTCAGATGAAGCAAAATAAAATGACCTCCTGTGAATTGTATCATCGCTGACAAAGGGCCTTATTATCTTCTATTGATTGGCTAGGGGTTCCAATATCTTCTCTATGCCAGTTTCTACAGCAATCTCTGCAGAGCAGGAATCCTTAATACACTATCTCTGCTACTACCCTAGGAAGTTAAGAAAATTGAAAGCCTTTTGTGCTTCTTTTTCCACTGAGAGCCTGAATAGGCTTTTCGAGATAGCCTGAACAATGGGTGTAATATTTTGTTTTAATTTGTAAGCCAGTCTTGTTCATCGTGGTTTGTACAATATGGGTCATTTTCCCTCAATTTACTCAGAGTAAAAAATAACTTGCCAAGGCAGTTCATAAGTATCCACTCTCTCTAGGCTATGGTGAGACAATGAACTCAGTCTAGCAGAGTTTCTGCTACTCAGGAAGGAGCTCAGTGGCCTCTCACCTCGTCTATCAGACCACCCTATGGGGTAATGCTGAAGACAGAACTGGGGAAGTGTATATAAACTAAATGTGGCCATTATGAATACAGCTGGATTTTTGCCCACTCCAAATTATGCTTACCCTCTTCCTGTTTCCAGAACCCTATTTGGTTCAGTCAAAAGGTCAAGATTATTTGGTCGTAGGGAAGGAAGGCAAGCCCTACTCCAGCTCCAGAGGATGAATACAGTTAGCCTAAACCAGAGACAGTCATCATCCCATTTTCTGTTCTCACTGGTGTAGGAATGGGGAAGACGTAACCCAGGTTTGAAAAGTTACACAAGGGATTTCTTCAGTATGAAGGGGAGAGGGAACTTACAGGAAGGACTTTCTGTAAACATGTAAAGAGATGTTTAACCCCTACTCCTTCCTTCTTTCCTTTCTTGGGATGCTGGTGTGAGCACACTAAGCAGTGGCTATTGGCAGCAATCATGCAACCACAAGTAAGCAAGTTCAAAGTCAAATAGGCTCAATTTGGCAAAATATAAAGAGAAGGAGGTGCACTCTAAAAGTGGATATTCAGGCCTCCCTGGTGGCACAAGGGGATAAGCACCACACTGTGGAACAAATCCTCAGCCTCTGCAGCATAAGTTCAATCCCCAGCCAGCCAGGGAACAACCCACAGGGCAAAGCAGACCTCTCCTGTTTCGCCTGCTGTTCCCCACAGAAGTGTGTTTCGGTCAGTCTGCCTGTTCTGTTCCCCACTCTGTCTCTGGAGAATCTTTTCACACCCCCACACCCCACATCTGTGGCTTGTACCCCAGCTCTTGTGTGCATAAATAATCTTTAAAAAATAAAAGTGGATATTCAATATACTTGGTTCTCAAAACCTTCTATGCAGATGCCAGTATTTGAACCCTGCTTTACACCCTCAACTACATTTTTATACCCCAAATAATCTCCAATACTTAATTATTTCTTCACAGGTGCAATTCTTCTCTCCATGAACAATCCCCTGGAATTTGTGGGAAGTCTCCATGATAACAGAGAAACTACTGAAGTCTGAGCACATCACTGTTATCCAAGAAGGTAACACAAAGTATACTGGCCTCAGGCCAGCTTCATACACTTAGTTGAGAAGAAGCCAAGAAAACAGTGATTTAGACCTAACATTGCTCAACATAATCAATAAAATAAGACATCATGCACAAAGGGCAAGTTTAATATCATAAATGGCTCCTTATGGAGTTGAGTATCTGTAATAAAATATAGTACCAACAAGGAGAATGACAATCAAAGATTCCCAAATAGTATTTGCACCAACAATTTCCTGCTAGATACTGCCAGGCCTCAGTAACTATGGAGAGAGTACCAGGAGGGGGAGGTGTTTGGATTCCAATGGCTAATTAAAAGGCATCAGGAGTCAGGTTATTTTGAGGTCCCTGCTACCATTTTTATAATCATTCATAGTAGAAGGTAAGTCAATTTTGGGGATCATTATCTGTATGATTTTTCCGTGGTGAATGGATAATATTCACATTTTTAATTGTTAAAATTAGTTTTCTGACTAAACATAGAAAATAGCATGAGGTAAGATATGAAAAATTAATATCAGTTTGGAGTACTGAAATGAATATTCCCCTTCCCTCAGATTGACAAATAGTTAACATATTAAAGGGTACATGAAAGGGTTTATAACTAAAGGAGCAGTTCAAGCTCTCCAGGGGCATGTTTCTCTAACCAAGTTCAAATCTATCAAAGTAAACAAAATAAAGCTAAGGAGAGGGGGAAACCCTATTAATTAGCATTACTAATGAGAACCAAGGTGGAAATGGAGAAAGTCTTCCAGAAGAAACAAAAAGAAGGCTACCTACCAGGTACTAAAGGAGTGATTACTCATGTTTCCTTCGACAGATCTTTAGTATAGGCCAAAAAGTTAAGCAAGGGTCAACAAAATACAAAAGCAGAATGAAAAGGAATTTACATTTTTGTCATGCCAATTAATATTGTCTTTACCTTGAGAATACCTGATCCACTTGAAAAGGAAACCAACTGGAGAGTGACCAAGATTTTGCAGCATTCATTCCGAGTTTCCTGACTGACAGATCACCATGGCTCAATATATTGACCACAAAGATAGCAGAGTAATTGGGTACAACTGGGACAGAGAAACTGCTGATTTTCTCTTTGCCTATGAGAGTTTCACTAAACTAATAAGATCTACTGTGCAATAGCCAACAAATTCTTGTGGAATACCTGAGAAATGAATAGGCTCTAATACAGTTACATTATACACTACCTTTATATACAATACACCATACAGTTAGGGTAGTGTCAGAGCTAATCTTGTCGTTGAAAGGATTTAGATTAGTATCAAAGAACCATTCAAAAAGATGGGGGCCTCCCTGGTGGCGCAAGGGGTTAAGCACCTCACTATGAGGCAATCCGTGGCCTCTGCAGCACAAGTTCGATCCCTGGCCAGCCAGGGAGCAACCCACATGGTACAACAGATCTCTCCTATCTCACCCGCTGCTCCCCTCAGCAGTGTGCTTCGGTCAATCTGCCTGTTCTGTTACCCACTCTGTCTCTGGTTGATCCCCTCACCCCCCCATGCCTGGCCTGTACCCCAGCTCTTCTGTGCATAAATAAATAAATCTTAAAAAAAAAAAGGGTCCACCATATAACACTTGGAGATGGCAATTTCCTCAAGTGAACAAAGGAAATTACAATGTTTATGGTTTTGTTGATGACTATTAAGTACAACAGGAAGTGAGATCTGATATAGCCCTATTCTGTTTGTTGCTTTGCTGTGTCTTGTAACTAATTTCAAAGATCTTGCTTTCACTACTAAACAGCCTGGATAAACCAGAACAGAGCACCCTAGGTAATTGATATGATTTCCTATAGGGTCCTGTAGACTTGAGCCAACTGATGGCTTTCGGTATTCAATCATGTCTACCAGGAATACATTTCTCACAAATGACTTTATTAAAAATAGCTGACTTACCTTCACAGTAGGCAGAGTCTCCCTGGACGGAAATAAAACCATTCTTGCACTCACAAGTAGCTTTTGTATTCCAATTTTTGCACTCTGAATTTTCACCACATTTAGGTCCTTCTGCACAAAAGTTATGACCTGGAATATATATATATATAATTTTACATCAAGAAAGAAGAGAAGAGAAGACATGCAAATAATAAAAGCATGATTTTTTTTTTATTTTATCACCATGCATGAAAATGTACCTTGGCAATATGTAAGAATGAGCTGGGACAGGGGTGAGAATAGGAAACTCTTGATTATCCCATGTGAGAGAGCATTTTTCTGATACTCAAACCGTTTATCCTCAAGGTTTCTATCTGTGCTGATCCTCAGTCCTTCTCCCACCACCTTTTCATATGACCGATAATTTTATAATTATTTTGTTCCATAGAAAAGAAGGCAATATAGGACCTCCCCTGGTGGCGCAGTGGTTGAGCGCTGGGCTGCGAAGCTGCCCTCAGCCTTTGCAGTGCCGATTCGATCCCTGGCCACCCGCGAGGGTCCCACATGACACACAGACCTCTCCTGCCACGCCCACTGCTCCCGTCAGCAGTGTATTTCGTCAGTCTGCCTGTTCTGTTCTCCGCTCTTGCTCTGGTGAATTCTCTCACCCTCCCACGCTTCTGACTGTACCCAGTGCTTGTATAAATAAATAAATCTTAAAAAAAAAAAGAACATAATACATATGTATATATTACCAGTATCCCCTGATAGCTAACTTGAATTTTGTGTTAATCACTCCCTAGCACATTCTTAGCTTTGCACATATAGGTGTTTATTCCTAAAAATATCATTGGAATTTACCAATTTTGAACCACACATGAGTGATATCGTATTGTACATACCTTTAATGGTGTTTTATTTCTATACATCCATGTTAATGCCTATAGCTATAATTGATTGCTCAATGCATTAATATTCTACAGCACTAATATCCTACAATTTATCCATTTAATTGACCAGGTGGAGTCTGGTGAGACCAACTTTGTTCTTGAAGCCTACATGGACTGGATGTCAAGAGTCTGCTCTGATCCTTTATGGAGTATTCCAACAAAGAAGCTATAATTGCTGTTTAGTTATTCTGCCCTGTGATTTTATACAAAAATAGGTAATATGGTTTAAAAGTAGATTTGGTTTGCAAACTTTTGCTACACTGTTGAAACAATTTGAGATCAAGGTTGAGAGAACCTGTTTTTGCATAAGTTGAATCAATTTAAATATTTTTCCTGTGATTTGATATCTTTGCTGTTTTGTTTTGGCTAATGCCTTCAGATTTTGGGAGGTTTTTTTGTTTTTTTGTTTTTTGGTTTTTGTTTTGTTTGTTTGTTTGTTTGTTTTGGCTTGGACTGATAAACTATTTCCCAGGAATAGAGGACTTTTGCTTTCCACAATGGACAATACTTGGAGAGACTGGTGTGCTTTCCAATGGGAACCCTGAGAAAAATTTTCATCTGAGACTGTACCCCAGCATCCATACATTTGATCTTCAACACCATGGAAATGATGGCAAAAAGTGAAGCTAATTCCATACAGCCTTTGTGGATGCCACCCCCACTCCATCAAGACACCGGGAACTACAAATCCCAGGATCCCCAAAGGGAAGTGGAGAGAACCTAAGGGTGAGTTAAGCAGCCATTTTCTCTGTTTGTAAATAAAAACCAGCCATGTTAGTGGGGTTGGGCACACCTGGCTCCAGCTCTTGGCCGGGCAGGTTTGGTCTCAGCAGGTCATTTGGGATTCCAGGTCGGCGGAACAGGTAGGACACATTTAAGAATTTATCTCCCTCTTTTGTCCCTGAGTTGTACATTTCCTCATTCCCCTTCCCTTGTAAGTAAACCATTTGTTAACCTTAAAAAATAAAAAATAAAAAATGGTTTAAAAAAAGAATAATTTTGTAGATACTAGAAAGGGAAGGAGGTTAGTGCAGCAATGTTATTGTAAATACAGTAATAGTAAATTTTGCATTTAAGGATCAATAATTCTGTTTGGGATTTTACTTTACATATATTCTATAAATAAGAATTTGGAGAAAATATCCCACATAGAGTTTTGGGAAAAAGCTAAACAGAATCTGTGCGCCAGATTAAAAGATAATAATGTCTGTGTCATTTTGATAACTACAGTTATGTTATCTTTTGCTAAACTCCTTTGTTTCTTGCAGAGTAAACATACTAGAAATTAAAAAAAAATAAAATGTCCAACTTTATTTTAAGAATTTTTTTCCTTTTTTTAAAGATTTATTTATTTATATAAGAGCTGGGGTATAGGTCAGAGGAGTGGGAGGGTGAGAGAACTCACCAGAGACAGAGTGGGGAGAAGAACAGGCAGACAGACCGAAGACACTGCTGAGGGGAGCAGCGGGCGAGACAGGAGAGGTCTGCTGCACCATGTGGGTTTCTCCCTAGCTGGCCAGGAATCGAACCCACACTGCAGAGGCTGCGGACAGCTTCACAGTGTGGCACTCAACCTGCTGCACCATAGGGGAAGCCCCTTGTCCAACTTTTTTTCTTAAATCTCAGACATCCCTTCTAGAATAATTATTTTCCTTCCTAAGTTACCTTTAGACATTTCTTTAATGAAGACATTTAGTTACTATGCTCAATTTTAATTTATCCTTAGACTACCTTCATATATGAGGAATAGTTATATTGAGGATATACTTATTTTTTTCTCAATTATCTTGAAGGTAATAAGTAGTCCATTGTTTTATGGTTTCTATTATTACTGTTGAGAAGTCAATTGTAAATCTGGTAATCATTCCCTTTTTAAGTGACAAACTTTTCTCCTGTTGCTTTCTGAAGATCTTTCTGTGTGTTCAGTTGGCTGATGTTTTGATTTGGTTTGTATTCTTTGATTTTACTCCAAGGTAATTTACTCCTAGGATTTCTTGGGATTCCTCAATCTAAAGATTGATTAAATCTTTCATCTATGTGAAAAATTCTCAGCTATCATCTCCTCAAGTGTTCTCTCTTCATTTTCTCTTTTCTCTGTATGGAATTTCAATTAGATCCATGTCATCCCTCTCAAGTTCTCCTATTACTTAAACTTGCTTCACATTTCTATCTTGTTCCTCTATGCCGAATTCTGTGTATCTTCCAGATGTACCACTCAGTTTAGTAATTCTCACTTATGCTGTGTCACATTCTATTTCTGCCATCCATATTCTTTTTTTTTTTCATTTGTTAGAAATAGAAAAACCAGGGCCTTCCATGGTGACACAAGGAGTTAGGCACAGCACTGTGAAGCTGTCCACAGCCTCTGCAGTATGAGTTTGATACCCTGCTGGCCAGAGATCTACCCAAATGGCACAGCAGACCTTTCCTCTCTAGCCCACTGCTCCCCTCAGCAGTGTATTTAAGTCAGCCAGCCTGTCCTGTTCCCTGTCTCCAGTGTATATTCTCACCACCACCACTCCACACACATACCACTAGCCTGTATCCCAATTCTTGTATGCATAAATAAGTAAATCATTAAAAAAAATAGAAAAACCAGGCTAAAAATGGAGTCTTTCATGCTGGGTTTCCACCCAGAATTATTATTTTTTTTTTTTTTAAGATTTATTTATTTATTTATTTATTTATTTACACAAGCACTGGGTACAGTCAGAAGCGCAGGAGGGTGAGAGAATTCACCAGAGCCAGAGCGGGGAGCAGAACAGGCAGAAGGAGCGAAGTACACTGCTGAGGCGAGCAGCGGGCGGCAGGAGAGGTCTGCATGCCATGTGGGACCCTCCTCCAGTGGCCGGGGATCGAACCAGCTGCGGCAGCTTCGCAACCCGGCGCTCAACCGCTGCGCCACCGGGGAGGCCCCAGAATTATTATTTATTATGCTTAAGTATATATTAAACTAGTCAATGTGAAGCTTCCCAATCAGCACTAGGAGGTCATCTGTAGGTGATACCCACCTGCCTTGCCCTGAAGGAAGGTGGCTTCACCTGAAATTGTCTTTTCTTTTGCTAATAACTTTGGCCCACAGGTCTATAAAAACCCTCCATTTTGTGCAAGACCCTGAGGCAACTAGACAGGATGCTGTCAGATTTAAATACTAAAATTCTATTTAATTTTTTTCTAGTCTCCTTGGTCAAATTTGATAGTCTCCTTTTCTTTCATTTTTTTCAAATTTCCTTTTAAAAAACACATTAAAATATATCTGTTAAATTAGCAATCCAAACTCTTCAGTGTTTGTGCATCTGATTTTACAGTTTGTTGTTGCTACTGTGTATCATGAATGATGATGATTTTCTTGTGTCTTGAGTGATTCTGAAAATTCTAAAATATATATAAGCTCACAAATTCATCTGTAGAAGTTACTTGAGGTTTGGAGTCTTTAATTGCATTTCTTCACAGAGGATTTGTGATTATTCCTGTCAGGTGACTGAGAGAACTATCAGCCTAAGATAACTTCAAACTACATTTTGCCTTAGGGCAAAAGGATTAGACCATAAAAGCAGAATAAATTCACACAATAAGCTTTCAAGAATATCAACTTTTCTCTTCCATATAAGGTTCTTGATTTATGCATTAAATGTGCTTATTTATCTCAATGGAGCCCCCTTTTTCAGTAGTTGTGGTTTGATTTTTTTCTTAGTCTGCACTACCAACTCAACCACATTTTCAAAAAAATACATATAATAAGAATTTTTGGGTAAACTAAGAATAGGTTATATCTACCACAAGTTTTCAGTTCAAATGTGGTAAAGTGTACAAAGATGTACTATTATCTTTAAATCAATATATTTTAGTGAATAATAATTTTAGTGCAACTGATAGAGCCAGGGAATGATGTTCTGAATGAACTCCACTCCCATCTCCATGTCACCGAGATCTCAAGAGCCCATGACTGCAAATCCCAGCATGCCATGGGCCTGACTACCTGGACAGGGGACCACTGGAAACTAGGGGCAGAGTTTAATGGCCATGCTGGGCTTATAACTGAACACAAGCATGCCGACTCTTGTTTTCCTTCTTCAACTTGCATCCTGGTGTCCCAGCTCAGATAGTGTTGGTGATAGGACTTGTTGGCCAACTAATCCTCTCTTTCCTTCTCTCTCCTCACTCATCTTGTGAATAAACTTTTTTCCTCTCTGTGTATCCTCTTTTGGGTCTTGTCCTGAATTTTTAAGAATGTGAGTTAGGACTCATGACTCAGGCCACTCATTCCCCACTGGGGTTTCTCTGTAACACAACATTCCATATTGTGACCTCAGAGAAAATAATGGGTCTGAGAGTTAGAAGATCTAATTTATAATGCAGTGTCTGCAGCAACAGACACTACAAATCACATCACTATCTAGGTACGTGTACTAAGAAAGGAGATTTTTAAACAACACATGAGTTGTTTGGAAGAGCTCAAGTCCTCCACAACCAATTCAAAAGGAATAGCTCTTCTTTTATATTTTTGACATATTGATCATGTGCACAACAGCTTCTGGCTTTAAAAAACACAGAATCATTTAACTAGACAAACTCCAACTTTAATTCTTTTCAGTAATGACATTCTAGAACTTTTTCCTTGAAATTCAATTTTAAACCAACAATATTAAGAGTTTATTTGTTTTAAAAAACACTAACTTATTAAATAACAATAAAATTCATGTACCAACATTATGCCTTGCATTAATCTAGATATTTTAAGATGGAAAACTAGTATTTTATACTTTATCCATGCATATGGAAGGAGTTAAATGGGATAATCCATGTAAAGCACTTAGAACAATTCTTACAAAAGACATTAGCCACTCTGAGAATAATGACTACGATGATGGCAAAGATAACCCAAGTTTAATGTGACCTGAAAATACTATCATACTCAACTTCAAGGTAAGAAAAGCTCAAATGCACAAATAAGAGGGTTCTAATTTAGGTCCAGTAAACTACCAAGTTCACGTTCTTTTTACTATTGATACATCATATATACTCAGATAACATAGTCTAGTGATAAAAAGTAAAGGATCCAGCCACTCTTCAGATATTAGATCTATAGGCATAGGTTCGCAAAGGCTCACATTCAATCTCACCAACAGTGACCATTTACCTGATGATTGCCCAGCCAAAATCAAATAAGATTTTAACTTACTGAACATCTGAAACTTGTCAGCCAAGAACATTTCTACAATTGTTTCCACGACTCACAATAGCCATTCCAACAAAAAGCAGTTGATCGTTCTGCTACTAAAGAAACAATTTTTACGTATCAACTTTCTCTACAAGAGGAAGGGCCGGACATCCCTTCTCATATCAGAATTAAATAATCATTAGGTTGTCTTTTCTTTCATTATGAAGTTTTACTCAATGTCCACCCATTATTACATGTATTCTTTGTCTCTGATCCTTTTCTCTCTCTTTCCAGGAGACTGCAATTGCCCTTTTCCTTCCTCAGGCTTTTGACAGCCTAGAACAAAGCTCCTCAAACACTGTTAAGCTCCCAATGCCTCTCTCTGTGGAGCATATGCTGTATCAATTCACAATGCAAGGAGTTGAGCAAACTGTATTTCAAGGACAAAGGACATAGCCTTAATGTCAAGTTCTCTTTAGCTGGGTTTGATCACTGAACCAAAAACACATGTTTTTCCATTATTACAGGCTTTCATTCAAGAAGTATTTATTCAATACTTGCTTGCCTTTCTACATGCGTGAATAATCATTCACTCAATATTTTGAGGCACCACTTCTATGGATTGCAACAGCATGCAAGCTTCTAGGGCCAATTAGATGTTTGAGAACTATTCTCTGCCCACCAAGAAAATACAAATTCTATGGGGAAGATAAACCAAACACAGGGATAGCATCAAAACAAAATAATCCATGTCGAGAATTAAGCAGTACAAATCATCACAGTGTTTTAGAGAATGAGAAATCACTTCTAGATGAAACAAAATTTGACCTTGGGTTTATCACAGGTAGAAACTTGAGAAGGGGCAAGACACAGATCCTAGTGGGAAGAATGGCTCCAACCCTTGAGGAGAAGATATGAATTTAGAGAACCTCATATGATCTGGCACAGATTGAATAACAGTAGCTAGCATACACTGAACACATACTATATGCAAGGTTCTCAACTAATTTTTTATAAACATTATCACATTTAATTCTATTAGCAATCCCATAAAACTGGAATTACCCCTATTTTGCAAATATGGTAACTAAAGTTTGGGGAAGTTAGTGAACTGGTAGAAAGTACACAAAATCAGAACTCAATTTCAGATCTTACTGAGGCCAGAGTTCTTGATAACTGATTTTCCACTGTCCTTCCAAGAGCAACAAATTCTACAAATTCTACAGCCCACGGGATAAATACAATATCCTTTTTGCACAAATAGATTCAAATAGACTATAACTTAGACTTTTTCTTATTCCCCAAATATTTTTTTCTGCCAGGTAATTTTAAATATTCTTAACAAAAAATCCTAACTTTTATAACTCCAACTTCTTTAAGTTAGGGATTTATGTCTGATTCATTTCTCTCAAACAAGAGCTTCCCAAACAAGAGTAGTAATATAGATGAATAGATAGCTGAGGTGGAAAAATAGACAGAAATATGTGTGGGTAAACTAACAAATAGATAAATAACTCTGTAACGTGCTATTTAATATCCCTCTTAACCAAATGGAAGGTCATTGTGACTGGTTAGCTAGTCAGCATTTTTCTTTCTTTAAACATTTTTATTGGGGTATAATGCATAAAATTCACCTATTATAAAGACAGTTTCATAAATTATTTTTCCTAAGTTTACCTAATTGTGTAGTCATCATCACCATCCCCCATGCCAAATCATCATCATTTTTAAGATCCCACCTCAACAAGCGGCTACCAAGTTGTAAGTCCTCAACGAGTTCTCCACATTTCAGAATACTTCTAACGGGTTTGTCTTTCTTATCTGATGTGTCTGAGTATTATAGTATTTAAGATATGGATCCTTCCCTTCCTGGATATTTGTCTTCAGTTTTACCTATAGTCTCATTCTCAAATCCTCTAGTTATTAGCTGGTTATCAACATAATCCAATGCATGTCACCTTCTATAGTAAATCATTGCCTTTATTTTCAGAATTAGAAGCTATAACCAGATTGTAGAACTCACAAACACACTGTCAAAAGTCGAGTTCTTTTACTTGACTATTTTTTAATAATTGATGCTAGAGTTTCTATAATTATTTCTTATAATTAGAAGAGCACAGTGGTACCATTTAACCACATTGGCCCACGGAGTATCTTAATTACAAAAGCTTCTGTTTGAGTTCTTGTAACATTCCAGGCACAGAGCCAAGCATGTTACACATGAAACCCTCAAGACTACCCTCAAGATGACTATTATCTTCAATGAACAGTTGAGGAAAACACGACAGACTTCAAGTAAGCTTTTTGAGATAACAAACCCAGCAACTGGCAGGTTCAAGACCTGATGTTCAAGTTCTTGGTAAGAACACTAAGGAAAAAATTCTTCTATGATTTAAATACTTGGATGCAGAAATGACTACTAATGATTATTCATTGATACTAGTGGATTGCAACCCTTTTCTAGCCTGTACACTTTTTGAAATAGGTCCATTTAGCCCCCACTTCAGGTTCTGCCAATCTATTACTAGCAGAAATTGAACCATGCCAGTGCTTCTGCCAAATCTTTTCTGGCCTGTGGTTGAGAATGTCCACTGTCTAGAAGCAGTAATAAAGGATCACAGTACCCTCTAAGAGCACAGGAAGTAACAATGACTACCACATCCCACTTGACATATGACATGTAATGATTGCCAATGGTCCTCTGACATTTCATCTGGTTGTCATCATAGGCATCTCATGGGTCACTCATGCAAAACAACTCTGGATCTTCCCAAATTCACATTCCCCAGGTTCTCCATGTCAATCTGCAGCATCTTCTTCCACCCAAGTGAGAAAAGTAGGAGTCTTCTTTGTCCTCACTCCTTAAATAATGGTCCTTTCCAATTTCTATTCCTTTTTTTTTTCCAGTTATCTCCTGAATCTCTCTCCTTCGTGCCACAGCAATAAGAAAAACCCACCCTGCTGCAAACTTTTATCATCTTTCAGAGCTTTCCATTTGTTAGTCTCAAACCTATTCTGCACACAAAAGGATCTTTTAAAACAAACTGGATAATGCCACTCTTCCCTGACAAATCTTTTCCACCTTACTTAAGAAAAATACAAAAACCTTAACTTTGACTTAGAACAACAAACAAGTATCTTTTTATCTCTGTCATTTGTTCTTCCTACCATTTCAGCCTCTCTTTTCTCTTTTTTTAAATTAGCACTTTTTTTTTCCTCACCACTATCTCCTGTGGAACAGAAAAAAGGCAAAGGGAATGTGGAATGCTGTCTGCTTGCAGATCAGTTTTCAGCACGTTTCAATAGTGTGGAGGGAATGTGCAAGGTAAAAAGGGTTGAAAAAGGGGTTGGGAAGATGAGGAGCCTCTGGATGCTTGTTGATGTCCAATGGTTTTTGAAATGTCTTATGTTATTGAACTGTTATATGAATGTTCAATATTTATTTTTATTATTCTGGCTTGTTTTACTGCATATAACTTGCTCAAATTCCCTCCATTTTGTTGAAGATGGTTGTATTTTCTCCTTTCTTATGGCTATATAGTATTCCCCAATACAATGTTTCTTTTAATTCCTCTAACAAGCCAATTTCTCTCCTGATTTAGCATCTTTGCAACTTGTTTCACCAACTCATAACATGATCATTCATTCCTGTTAGAATAATTTCCACTCTCTTCAATCCATTTTAAATATAATTGACTCAAAGACTTCTCTGTCGCCCAACTCTAAATTAAGTCCCATTATTCTCTCCCCCATGATCTTATTCTTGCTCACAGCAGCTATGACGATTATGTATTTTTTTTTTATATACTGGATCTCTAACTCCCCATTAGAAGCGCACATCTTCAAGGGAAATGATCATGCAAGTATATTCACTTTGTGCCTAAGGTGATGTCCAACACATTTCTAGACACTCAATAAATACTTGTTGAATTAATTACAACTCTTCAAAATAATAATTAAGAGTGCCTTTAAAATGAGCAAGCCAAGGCTCAGATGTGTTCATTACTTTCTGTATGGGTAAACAACTACTACATTATGGATGAAAAAGATACAAACCAAATATGATTCTAAGATCAGTCTCCCTTCACCACTCCAAATGACTCTCTGATCCTCAAGATTTTCATCAAGGAATGCTGCCTATGACTTAGTGAGACCAGTGTTCCATCAACCATTAGCATTTTCTAATTTATGACATGCCTGGAATCTTCAAAACAAAAAACCTTGTTTGTTTGTTTGTTTGTTTTTCTCTAGGACACATTCCATTATTACTTACTGTGGGAAGACTCAAAGTCAGAAGAAAAATAACCTATCACACAACATGGATGAGATACCAAGAAAAGACCACCATTTAACTTACATTGGAGTAGTGAAAATCATCACAGAGGAAGACACATAATCTGATGAAATGAGGTTCCATGTCTTATTTCAACAATCTCCTTAATTTTAGTTCCTAGAAAAGGTGCTATTCATTCATTTGACAAATTTCTATTAACCACCTACCATGTGCAGATAAAGACAAGCTGAAAAACACCCTGAAGGTCCTTATAGAGCTGGTTCCCTGATGTGCTCCACAGCAAAGAGTAGAGAAGCCTGGGTCCCTGAGGGTTGAGATATTCCTTTAGTTCCTCATTGACAGAGGATCCCAAACCTATTCGACTTTGGATTCTCACAGTTCCTACCTTAGAAAGTAACTAGTTTCTTCTATGCTCATGAACACTTACAGGTTTTCCTGTCCAAGGCTGCTTAGCCTTGCTTTTGGTCTTCTCTCTTCAGAAGGCTGCCTGGACCATTAACTGTGCACTTTCAGGGCTACAGGCTCCATGGACTCCCCAAGACTGTAGTCGTTTGGAAGCATTAAGACAGCTCCTGTGACAGCCACTTCCAGTCTTCAGGATGGAAAAAGATAATCCTGTCTTTCCAGCATGGCTGCAGGGGTTTTGATCAGATTCCGGATATCAATATGCAAATAGGTCAGAATCCCACCTGCAAACCGGCAGTCTCTCTTTTGGACAGTAGCTTACATTCTCATTAAGTGCCTCTTTGCGAGACTACTTTTCACCTCAAATTCCCTGAAATTCTCACTCTCAAATATTTCAATCACCAATTCACCCAAAATGATGAACAAGACCGAAGCAGAATGTCATGTGATGCCAAGACCCTTTGGGAGATTTTTAATTGAAGGGCATAAAAATCTCCAATAGTACAAATAATCTCAACTAATTTCAGTCCAGACCAGATGACAAGGCAAGTGACGATGAATTAAAATTACAGATAAACACATTGGGAACAGATGTCAGAAAGAACTTTTTCCCCAATACCAAAAGTCTTATACATGCAGAAAAACCCTCCAAAGTCATTGGCAACATTGAAGACACAATTAGAGACAATGATGAGGGAATAAAACCTTAAGGAATGTGTTGAGAATTCTGAGATGCATCAAATGATTAGTGTTTTCCTGGAGTAATCATGAGAACACATGGTCAAGACAGTTCATTAGGTCCCCCCTTTTCACTGAAAGCACTGGCAATACTTGAGCAAGCTTTTCCTGTTGGGACCACATTCCTGCGTTTCTTCCTTCTTTCTAGGTGGGATCACTACCCCTTCTTCATCTCATGGTCTCACAACTTCAAGAAGACCAGCTCCTGTGACAACAATTATCATAAGATAATGATGAGAGTAAAGAAACTTACGCTGCTGGGAAAAGGTGTTCTAGGCATTGGAGAAATTGTAGCTGTGGATATTGCTGTTCTGTGAGGTGCTTCTAGGCGTCCAAGTCCTGGGGCCCTAGCCTCTCCCTGAACTATGTCCATCATCTTGATTCTGTGTGTGCCTTTCCTAAAAAGCCTGTAGTCCTTTCCTTAGGGATTGTCTAACTACATACTAATAGCCCTGGGGATTTAACCACTTCCTCACTGGTTTACCTTCATTTTTTCTCTACAGGGCATAGGAGTTAGTTACATCATTTAGCATGACCCAAGATTTCAAAGGCAAGGTATCCAAGCCCCAAATCTTAGTAATTGTTCTACTGATATAATAAACACCCTCAGTCAGTCAGAGCTTCATATTCTTGACTCTAAGGTCTTTGGCTTCATTTCCACCAAAAGAAAATCTCCGCAAAGCTATAGTCTATTTTCTCTTTCTTTGAAAGCCAATGGGAGTGGAAGGAAGCTATTTAGCCATGTAAGTAAATGGGTATGACTCAGTTAAAAAAAAAAGTTTACTCCACCAACTAGTTATAACTTGAGAAAACAAACTATAACTCATCAAAATGGGTTTTAGCATTATTTCATATAGGCAATATTTAGAGCCTATTAGATGGTATTAACATAATCGCATTCAAAGTCACTGACATAGAAATCATGTAGTCTACACAGTAGAAACCCATTTTCATCTACCTTGTCTCCTACATTCCAGAATCAGTTCACAAAATGCTATCATTGTAACTTCTTTTTTTATAAGTTGGAGAGCTATATGGATATTACATAATCAGCCAATTAAGGTCAGAAAACCAAAAAAATCCCCTCTGTGCTTTCCCAAATTCCCATTCTGAACTTCCTTTTTGGGTCCATTGGAATCATAATGAAAATAAACCTTAGAAAACTTCAGCTCTCCAAGCAGACATGAGCAACGTTTTGACTTAAGAGTTCTGAGGAAAGATACCGTCATAGGATAACGAATGAGTTGACATTCACATGGAGCGTGGAGCAGGGAGAGATGATAAATATGCTAATTGAAGAGCCTTCCTTGCAGGTATTGAAAGAAGCCACAGCCACTTCAGTAATCAATACCATCAGGGTGTCAGAGCATACAGCTGAAATCACAGCACCCTGCTAGTCTCTTAAATATGCATTTCAGGTCACTGGGGTGTCACCTCTCCACTTACATGCTGCCCACCAGACAACCTCAATCCACAAAGCTCATGGCTTTTCTATTTCTATGCAAGATAAAAATTGCTTTACATAGAAATTGGGTGCTTCTCACCCTTTCATTGCTTTCTGTTTTAGAGAGGGAAGAGGCAGGAGGAGGAGGAGAACTCAATAATGTGCCTTTGAAGAGACCCACTAGACTGTCCAGTCATCAGAATAGTAATTGTCCAATCCCCACCTACTGCTGGTGAGATTCCACCCAGGAAGCATGAATGCAGAGGAAAAGGTAAAAGACAACTAGAAGTCAAGGTGGGGAATATTGCCCACAATATTGTTAGAGACTATTAATTTACTTCTAGAGACACTCTTGGGAAAGAAATTGTAACTAGGAGATGGGGAGTAAAATCCATGGAAAACAGTTTGAGACAACAGACTTGAGCTCCACCTAGGGTGCTTTATTAATTATCATAAAAATCTTGGGTGTGCATGAAAGGAAATCACCCATGCCTAGTCACTTTCCAACTGACTGAGGTGCAGAACAACCCACAGCACACAGACAGGTGAGCTGGAGCTCCGGATTCTCTGCAGTGGAGCAACAGAAAAGGAGGCATCGGCAACAGTGATCTTGAAAGGGGCCATGGTCAGCAATTAATACATCCTTCATCCCAGACTGAATTATGACAAGGGAATAAATAGAAAAACCCAAGAAAACCCATGAACCCAATGACTTCATTCAACTCACTCCCCATACAAAGACCTTCCCCATCTTATCTTTTCTGAAGACATGCTTCGATTCCTATCAAAATACAGATATCAAAGAGCATGAATAACTCTCTCTATCCTCTCTCATGTAATCATCTCCAAAACATTGCATCCAGTGCCTGGTAGTGTCCTGGCTGAGAAGAAAGCAGCTGTAAGAAAAACATCTTTCATTTCAGATTGGCCCTCGATATGATTTAATCTGTGAAGATGTATTCCTGTCTCCCGGCTTTCCCACAAAGCCAAGTAAGGTTTGGTAAGAGACACATGTTGCCAACAAAGGGCATCCTGTATGAGTCAACTTTTCAGTAAAATAACACATTGGTCAATGTCTTCATTGGTACAGAAATGCTTACATTCTGGAGAAGTGCTAGCGGAAGCAGCAGTACCTGGTCTATTTTAAAATGGGTCAAAGCAATGAAATTCTTTGTGAATGTCTATGAGATAATCAATGACTGTTCTAATGAAGCCATAAATCAGAAAGTATTTACATACACTGAGTCCCACCTGTCACCTCAACAAATAGCAACTGATAGATTTTGCATTAAATTATAAGACCTATCTAACAATCATATCAGTCACCAGTGAATGCATCCCTCTGAAAAGTCCAGTCAATCTTTCCAGAGCATCTCAGCTGCAAATATACTTATCTCCACGAAAGCAGATAAATCAAGGGAGGTACTCTGATGGCATGGTTAGCATGTCACTCATTCTAACAGGCATTTTTGGTTATCAACATACTAAAGTTTCCTAGGTTACCAAAATAAACAGTTCTTTCATAACCAACCAGAGAGAAATCAGACTAAGTTGAATATACTCCATGATAAAATGTGCAACTTTTTTTTTGCAACCTTTTTATATATCAGAAAGTGCTGGGGAAAGAGAGAACCCAGCATATTATGAGTTGCCACCTATTTTTGTAAATAAAATGTTATTGGAACACAGAGCCTACCATGCAGTTTACCTAGTGTGTGTCCTGCTTTTGCAATACAACAATGAAATTGAGTAGATGCAACAGAAACCTTCTAACACTACAATGTTTAGAATATTTCTTTTCTGTGGCCCTTAATAGATATTTTCCAACCCCTCTATTAAAAAAAAAGATAAGAAAATCAAAGTAAAATCTGAGGTTGCCTAAGCTAAACTGTGTGTCTGCATTCCTTAAAGGTAAGTCAAGAAGAATTTAGCTCCTGGGCATTTGAAAATGTGGAGAAAGATCTGTGGTGGGTACACTTTCAAAACAATAGCTATAGATTTAGCTGAATTTGGGTTTTTTTTAAGATTCTGAATAAATTTTAGGTTCTCCTAGTCCATCTAAGTCTGCCTGGGTGAGACATTTCAGAGAGCGTGTGTGTAATATTTTGAGCTGGGGTTTGAAGAAAGAATAAATTTGGGGGTAAAGGGAAGCCAAATAATTTTTCCTAAAGCAATGAGGTATTACTTACTTGTATAATTTTTTCCTTTCAGGAAGTGAAAATAAATATAAGGTAAGAAAGGATCCACTATAAGTCTTCCTCTGATAGATGTAGGAATTGTGCCATAGGAAGGGATGAAAAGAATGTTTCTCCCACTTACGAGAAACATAATGATGATGACATGGTTATTTTAATAATTGCTATTGCAGGCACGACCATTATCACTATTATGGAAATTAACATTTATTTTATATGTATATGTACCAGGCATGATGCAAAGTCCTAATGCATTATATCACTTAATCCACACAGCAATTCTTTGAAGTAGAAACTATTACCTTCATTTTACAATTGAGAGTATGACTCAGAAAGAGTTAATGCCATTTTCCAAGTAACAGGGGCCTTTGCAACTATGTTCACTCTTTTCATTAAACCCTCACACCACACCCCCCATGTCCAGCCCCACCCAAGCACAGCCCACCACCATCCCCACCTACCTCTACAGACACTGCAGCACTGGTTCTCTGGGAGAATGTGATCCTTTTCTGAGCAGTTCAAAGTAGGGCATGCTTCTGTGATTTTGACTAAAACTCCACCCTGGAAGTCAAAGGAAAGGAAAAAAAGTTCATATTTCTAGTCAATGATACAAATGTATATAATGCTCATTGTGAACAGCCTGCAGTGATAACAATCCACAATAATTAACAGTGCTTCCAGAAATTCAAGCAATTATGACAAATTTACAGATTAAATTGAGAAGACTCCTGGAAGTAAAGGCAATTTTTCTTTTTCGTATCAAGAGTCTTAATTTCTATAAATGGTTTTCAAGTATCTTCTCTGTAGCAGATGGATGCTAACAGTGCTGGTAAATTTTTATCAATTAAATGTTGGGCAGGGAGTCCTAATTACAACACTTGATTTTTGTGATGTAAGTCCCCCAAAGGTAGCTGATTGTGAGCTACCAACATTACTACCACTGAACACATGGTTAGGAAATTATGGCAGTGAACTCTCGTGAGCTTCTATGAATTTTTCATTGGATCACAACTATTAATGAGCTATCTTACCCATGAAGAGCTCACAATTTGTGTAAGTGGGGGGGAGGAAACCACTTTTTCAAAATTAATTTATTTTTTAAATTGTATAAATGTAAATTTGTTCTTACATCATTGTTAATTTTGGGAGACAATGACAAACCTTGAAAGCTGATCACAGATATGAGGCATCCAGGAGGGGAGGGGAGTAGAGGGGGTAAGGAGGGGTAGAAACAGGGAAGGGGGAGCATAAGGAAATATGGTGATGGACTCTGGGTGCTTTGGTGGTGGAACAACTATGCTAACACCTGAGGGGAGAAACCACACACTGACCAAACAGATGACTGGATCAAGAAGATGTGGCATGTGAACACAATGGAGTACTACTCAGCAATCAAAAAAGATAAACTTATGCCATTTACAGCAACCTGGTTGGAGCTGGAAGGGTTGATGTTAAATTAGAAGGAAAAGAAATCTCTTTTTCTGGGAAGCAAAATACTGTACAAAAAAAGCCCTAGAATATATCCTCTAATACAGATATTATGTGCCAGGAAAGAATCTGTTCATTTTGTCCAGGTGGGGCGAAATTATGCAGAAGGGACCACAGGTAGGAATCTTGAGAAACAGAAGAGGCAAGGCAAACAGTATAAATAAACTGAATGAGGGTTATTTAAACAAGCACCAGATTTTCCCCTTGATATAAATAAAATTTTCAGCAGGTGAATCTTTATGACCCCTATTCACCAAAGGTCCTCTATGTTGACATTACTAGCATCTGCATGGAGGTTTACTCTGAATTTTAAAAATCCATCCATGAGTTACTATAAAAATGCCTTATTTTAGCTAAAACTTTTCATTTTTTTTCTCTCCCATACTTAACAGAATGTGTAAGTCAACCAAGAAGCAAGCTTGAGAAGGAGTGTCCTGTTTAAAGCCAAAAGGTAATTCTCAACAGACATGGGAAAACAGGCTAGCGCTTGGAGGGTCAAGGGGGGTGGAAGGTCCCAAGTTTCCCATCTCCAAGAGACTGTCATTCAGTGGCCCCTCTATCATTTGATTTGGCAGCAAATCTCATTATATCAGCACATCCATTCTTAAGTATGAGTATACACATAACTTTAAATGTCAAATATTAATTTAATTTCCAAAGACTCATCTTCTGAATTATTTGCACCACAGCTGCCTGCTCTCCTTGCTCATAATTTTCAACCCAGAAAATTCAGTCCAGTCTCCAGTATTCTTTGTCTTGTGTGTTTTTTTTTCTTTCCCTTTGCCCTTCATCTCCTGTTCTATGTCTTGCCTTTCTCCTGACTCTATCTTAACAGTGACCCGAAGATTAGAGAATTGATCCTATTTACCCTCAAACCCCACTATGCAGCTACACTCCATTCTCAGTCCTCAATCCAGGCCACACTGGGTAGCACCTAGCCTCAAGAGTTAGCACCAATCTTAAGGCAAGTGTCCTTATGAATTCTACTTAGTGTCTGCAACAGAGAACCAAAGCACTTACTACAGAACAATAGAAGCGAATAATCTTACAATCAGCACCAAATGCACAGGAAAACACCATGCTTGATTATTTAAAAGTACTGCCTTTACTTCTATGCATAAATATTAATGAGTTTTTTTTTAATCTACTGCCTCCTAGTATAAGAGAGGCAGAAATTCAACGCTTATGTGTCCATCTGCCAGATTTTGATGCTTTGCCCCCTTTCTACCTCAGAGGGTTGCCCTTGGGCATCTGCCCAAGCATAGAATCAGAAGTTACCTACTGTTCTACAACCCCACCATCACCCCAAGATGATGACTGACAGTCACAGGAGATTCTCAAGAAGAGACAATAGCTGGGTTATAATTTATGCTCCAGAACCCTCATGGGATCAGAGTGTGTCTGATTTTCACCTAAAATTGCATCCTTATTCAGCTCCTCACCCTTCCCCAGCCTGCAGCTCCCCCCTCCCCCTTCACTATTTTCTCCTGTGAGCACAACCTTAATAAATCACTTGTACTGAAATCCTTAGCTTCTGGCAGAATCCAAACTAAGACGATAAGATAAATTTCAGTCTTGCTGTCAAAAATCAAACTGTTAAAAGAGATTATCTCTAGGTGGTGAAATTCGGGAGTGATTTTCGTGTTTTCCATATATTTTTTCTTCTTTATTTCAAGTTTTATATATGAGTATACATTTGCTTTGTATAAAACCAAGATTAAAAATGCTACCAAAGATTTTAAATAATCACTCATGAAAAGTATTTTTTAAGGACTTGCTTGGACTGCTGATTAAATCAGTCAACAATTCTAATCAACCTTTAACATAGTTAATGAGTGAGATCAAAATTCCAAATGCTTTGAGAACAACCCCTTTGCATGAATCTGAAAATAATAACTGCTATTACAGTGGCATAAATGCCACCAAATCCATTTTATTCTGTCACATAATTAGGCACTCACCTTTAAGTTTATCTTCAAGACTATCTCTAGTAAGAAGTATATGATGATTAGCATTTTTTAAATCCTCCTGATTATGGTATATTTATGACCTCAGGAGCTCTGCAATAGTAGAATTCTTCCATCCTTTCTCATTAAGAGCAGCTGTCTCCAAGTCATTGGTCAAATATAAACAATTTCAAGTTATTTACTAATCACTGTGCTTCATTATCAATTTCTAATCATATATAAAACTCATATCATTAAGTCAAAAAAGTGTTGGCCTAAAGATATGCTGCAAGGCAGCAATAATTGCACAAAATTGAGCAAGACTGCTAGGGAAGTTTATTCATGTTGATTTAAAAAAAAAAAAAAGTATGCTAACTCCTATAAACTCTTAGTAGAAGCATTTGAAATGATTTTTTTTTTCTCATCAATAGGGATTACTGAAGCCCTAGAATGATGCCAGGGAAATGGAAATGGATGGATCTCCAGACAGCCTTTTGTCAACTTGGGATCTTTGTTTGAACCATAGAACACAGAAAATTATCTGATTAATTATTTGCTCAGTTCACCCAAGGACAGAACTTACTTAGCACCACTGTAGATGCCTGGGCAGGAAGTTAATCCATTACATACATATGGCACCACAGGACATGATGACTTATAGTTTGAGACAGGCTTTCCAGGAAAAGACCAGGAGCTCTCTCATCCCACACTCATCACCCTCTCTCCCTGCCGACAACACCCCAATGTGCCCCAAACTTTTTTATGGCCTTTTATAAATGCTACCTTTTATCAAGGGAAACAATGAGCTCTATTCTGACCAATCTGGCAGTCTCAGAGACTCATCACTTTTTAGTCTGATAATTTGGTCAGATAATTCTGAACTACTCTTTAAAATTCAGAAATAAGAATGATTTCTAAATAAGACTGACATCATCAGAGGTAGCAGTAGAGAGGCTCAGAGAGGAGCCTGTTGAGCCAACCACACAGGTACAAACCCCAGTGAGCTGACTAGCTATGTGGCTTTGCTTTCTGGGTTCTCAATTTCCTCATGTGTAAAATAATATTAATAGTACCTATACCTCACAGGGTTGTTATGAGGCTCATAGGAGATAATGTTTTTATTTTTTTAAATAAATTTTTTTTATATTCCCCATACAATTGCAACCCCCTTATTTTGACCCCAATCCCTCCCCTCCCTGCCCCCACCCCCCATAGAGTGTCTCTGGTTCATAGTTGTTTGTTGATTTTGATTTTCACTTTCTTATAGTTATTCATTTTCCTGGTCCCTTATTTAAGTTTTCTAGATTCCTGCTGTGAGTGAGACCATCCGGTATTTTTCTTTTTCTTTCTGGCTTATTTCGCTAAGCATGATCCCGTCCAGCGCCATCCACGTTGTTGCAAATTGCATGTGTTTATCTTTTTTGAATGCTGAGTAATATTCCATGGTGTATATGTACCACATCTTCTTGATCCAGTCATCTATTTTGAGGCATTTGGATTGTTTCCAAAGCTTAGCTATTGTAAACAGTGCTGCTATAAACATAGGGGTGCAGGTGCTCTTTGGAATTGATGTGTCTGTGTCCTTTGGGTAAATACCTAGGAGTGGAATTGCTGGATCATACGGAAGGTCTATGTTTAGTAGGTCCAGAAATCTCCACACAGCTCTCCATAGTGGTTGGACCAGTTTGCACTCCCACCAACAGTGCAAGAGAGTTCCTTTTTCTCTATAACCTCGCCAACATTTGTTGTTGCTAGTTTTTTTAATATGTGCCATTCTCACTGGTATAAGATGGTATCTCGTGGTAGAGATAATGTTTTTAAACTGTTTTCAGTAGTGGCGACAAAATTAATGCTCAGTGTTAAATATCATCAATGGCCCTTTTCTTTGTGCACAAAGTATTCATCTACTAAATAAGTGATAAAATAAATGAAATTCATGACCTACTAAGAGGATGAAATTTACATGCATTCACATGCAAACACATGCATACATGTACACACACACACCCCTCACTTGTGGTCCCTGTCTGCCCAACTTCTTTGTAGATTGTGAAAATAAAACAAGAAGAATGAAAGATGAACCCAAGGGTGAAGAGCTCCTCAAATGTGGCAGCAGAGGTAAGCGCCACTCTGATAAACTGACATTTAAATCCAGGCCCTTGTCTTCACATATCAATCAGCATCTACCTTGATCCTTTCTGATAACATAAATGTGGCCCTTGCTTGAACACCCACTGCTTCTATTCAAAATGTCAAAGTTGCCAGTGGTAAGTGACAATACATAGTAGGAACTAGGATCAGCAGCTGCAGGGGTGAAATTACCTTTAGTCATCCCAGATTCCCCTGAGATAAGGGTGAAAATGAGGGTTTTGAAATCCAAATCACTTCCCATCTTGTCTTCTATGCAGGGAGGACATGTGTAGCCATGTGAAATAAGAATAGCTCATGTTTCTTGAGGACTTTTTGCCATGCACTACATTCTCCAAATGCTCATTTGCATCCCAATATGGTACTTGTGCAGCCCCAGGTCAGAGACCATCAAATGGGCTGCCCCTCCCAGGCTTGGTTAAAACAGAGAATCATAGCAGCCTCACTGTCACACTATCCCTGCCACTAAGTAAGGATCCCCTTAGCACAGCAACTGCTGACACAGACCACACACTGCATCACCACCGGACCACCTGGACTCACGCAACATCTGGCAGTCCCAGTGGCGTCCAAGAAAGAATGAGAAAGACAGTAAGGAAGTTCAAGGGAGTAACTCCTGGGGAAGATTCTGGCAAATGAGAGACAGATGACAGGAATGAGCCTTCCCAAACCCACAAAAAAAGATAGGATTCAGGCTCTTCTTTCATTAGTAATTCCAGAAGAGCATCTACGAAGCCTAAGTGCCTCGTTCTCCTCTAGCTTTAAACTGCATTCCTGGGGTCTTCCTGGTGGTGCAAGGGTTTAAGATGCAGCACTATGAAGCTCTCATCAGCCACTGCAGAATGAGTTCAACCCGCAGTCAGGGAAATGACCCACATGGTGCAGCAGACCTCTCCTGTCTTGCCCACTGCTCCCCTCAGCAGTGTATTTCAGTCAGTCTACCTGTTCTGCTCCCCACTCTGTCTCTTTTGAATCCTCTCACTCCATGCACATCTAGCCTGTACCCCAGTTCTTGTGTGCATAAATAAATCTTTAAATAAATAAAATAAACTGCATTCCTTTATTTTCTCCAGAGATGTGATTAAAAGCAAATGAAATAACAAAGTAGGTGTAGGTTGCAAGCATTTGCAAAGATGGTCTATTCTGAGATGTAGAGATTCCTGTGAATCTGTTTGCTGAATATCCTGCAAAACCAGCTGTGCTCTTTATGGGCTGTGGCTGCTACAATGCGTCACCTTTATTTGCTCTCCCGCCTTTCCTTCCTGTGTCTCTCACTCTTGCTTTCCTAGGACAGCACCTCACCCACTCTTTATCCAGGGCTTTGTTTGATATTATCTCCACAGAGACGCCTTCCCAGGCCACCCCAGCCCAAAACTCTAGCTGCTTTATATTTTTTTTATAGAACACAATTTCTTACTTTCTGCATCCCCTACTAGACCACAAGTTCCGTAAAGGTAGGGACTTTGCTCCACTGTTGCTGATCCAGAGTCCAGCACAATGCTGGTATGCAGCAGTTGCTAAATACTTATTTGTTGAGGGACTATTGAACGAGATCATGGTTCTATGCATCTTATTTCAAAAAATGCACGGGAGAAGGTAGGCAGCACGCAGAGGCATTTTTCTATCATTCTATCACACAATCGGAAGTAGAGCCATCCACAGCTGGCATTGCAGACTGATTCCCCTGATACCAGCTCAAACCCCTTTCCCTGGGGCACTTGCAAACCTCCCTAACTCTCAGTAGCTGCTAGCTTCCCTGACCCTTCTCACACCATTGCTTTCATAGTGTTTCCTAAGGTTACCTGACCACAGCTAACCACAAGCTAACAGCACAATGGCAATGACCAGGACCTCCACATTCTAGACTTTAGCCCAGCAGTCCTACCCCTCAGGGACCCACTCAGGCTAATACCCTAGGCAAAACCCACATAGCTCTCTCTTTATCGCCCAGAAGGGATAGGAATCATAGGACTGTTACTTACTCGGCATTCCCGACAGCTCTTAGTTAAAATCCGCTGGCCTTCTGCAAGGACTTTTCCTCCATAGATACATTTGGCTGTAATAAAACAGAAAAATGAGTCAAACAGTCATGCTAGACAACAAATGATCTCAGAGGCACCATCCAAATGCCAACAGATTCCATAAACACAGGTACTCTGGTTCTAAGCAATACAAATCTCTGTCTAGATAAGATGCAGGAATAGTGTGGAAATAAGGGTTGGATCCCCCCCAGTCAGGCCATCATGGTGATTATGTGACAGAGACCTTCAGACACAGGGTACAACTACTTCATACTGCAGTTGCAAATGAACTAGAGGATGAATTGATGTGGTCACACGTTAAAACAAGGAAGAAGCATCATCACCACCGTGGAGTACAACAATAGCTTTGAATTAGACTTTCCAGCCGTAAAATGAATGAGTGGGTAAAGGGGCCTGATCCACTCCATTTATCAAAACCTCAGCCACAACACAGAAGGACACCATTGATTTCCTGTTGTTCAGTTACCCCCAGACATGACCTTCACTGGGGCCATCATCATCCCTCCTCTTCAGTACATCAGCCTGTCCTAGCTCGTCTCCTAGGACCTGGTCTCAATCTCATCCAGTCCTTTCTCATGCAACAATCAGACATGTTGTTTGTGTAAGAGCAAATATGTCCCTGTTTTGAAATTATGGGTCACTAATGTCCACAGAGTACTGTCCAAAATGCTTCATTCAGCATACAGGCAGCTCTACATCTCTCACACTTCAAAACTCAGCAGTTCCTATAGTGTTACTCACCCTCTCAAACATCCATACCTCCATACATGCCCTGGCCACGCTTTCTGTCTTACTTCCAGAATTTGAACACACTGTTCTCCCGGGATGCTCAGCCTCATCCATGGGTGTCCTTCTATCCTACATATCTATCGGTTTCAATTTAAGCCTGTCTTCCCAAGAAGTCACTCTTGACCTGTAATCCTGGTTAACTATTCTCAGTGCTTCTCCTGTGCGCTGGCCCTACTCCTAATAGACCACACAGCACATTTTATCGCAATTGCCCATTTATTTTTAAGTTGGTTAATTTTTAAATGAAGCACCTTTTTCTTACATCATTGTTAATTTTTGGACCATATAGGGTTTCTCCTCTCAGATGTGGTCACTATAGTTTTCCTACCACCAAAACACCCACGGTCCCTCACCATATCAGCTGCCCACTTAATTATCCATTTCCTCAGCTAACTGCAGCCTATGTAAGGGTGGAGACTACACAATTCATTATTTTCTGTGTAGCTCTAAGCACAGTGCCTCCCTGGGCTTATTATTAATAACAATAAATTTAAATTACAGAGCCTATAATTGGTAGCAAAAAAAGTTAAATTTCCTAATTCCAAAATAAGAGTTCTTTTCTGCTATTTAACACAATGTCAAATATTAAAAGCAAATGCCAAAGGTTTCAGAACAAAAACAGCAACAACAAAGCAGAGAACGGAGAGCTTTTGAGATCAGCTCTTTTCTCCCTTCATTAAATAAAAATATCTCTGATCCTATTTCCTGCCTCAATTTCCTATGTAAAAGAGTTGACCCTGACTTATTGGTCCCAATGATGATGTGGATTCCCCAAATTACTTGCATGGAAAACCGCACTCCTGAGGGCCTGGAATTCCTATTCTAGGAACTCCCACACTCCCAAATGCAGCTGCTGCCAACTGGGTGGGATGGCTCCCTCTAGAGAGACGGTTCTGCTAAATACACTGCTGTCGACTCTGCCATCTGCTTCTTGGCCCAGGTCGGGAAGGAAAGAAATCAGTTTTTCTTTCTCACTGTGCCCCTTGCCACCGCCCACAATGGTATGAGCACATTTGTTACCCTGTCTTCAGATATTTGCTGCTTCCTCTGATAGACTCATCCCAGAACGCCCATCTGGAGACAGAAATGCCTCACTGTTTACATTCACACCACACAGGAGGATACCTCCAGCCCTCAAATCCACCAGGGAGGCATAACAATTAAATGTCCACTGAACTTTATGTCCTCAAATAGCAGGAAGCCTGGGGGGGCTGAGAATGGCATCAATGCGACTCTCCACGCCTCCGCCACTTGCAGCTTTGGCCCTGATGCGCAACATGTCTGTGGCTTGGACATCAAGTAATCCCATGACATTATCTGAGGGAAAGCTTTCAGGATCAGCACTGCAGGTCCCAAGAACTTCCCCTGCTTTCTCCTCACCACCCCATTCCTCTGTCAGTGGCCCCTCCTTCCCTGTCACTGTCCTCCACATGCTTAATATCCATCCTCATTATCCAACTTCTTGATCTACAGCCAAAAGGCTTATTTTTGATGTCTGAGGAAATTCAAGCATAAGGAAGGTCAGACTCCAGTGCCTTTGGTTAAGGCATTTGGGATTCCCTTCCAACAGCTTTCAGAACGAGTAGAAATGTGAATGCATACCTGAAGTCCTTCATGTCACACTGGGGACATGCAAACTAGACTGTTTCACAGTGCCCAACCATGAAATTGAAACCCAGCACCAACACACATCAACTCACACTTTTCCATCATGCCAGAAACTGATGTACTGGGGATTGAGAGAAATAGTTATTCAGTTGTATCTTTCTGTGCCAAAGACGCCTGGTCCATCAAAAGTGAGGCACATTCCCTAATGCGATGCCTGGACACTGTCACCTAGTAGATGCACACCAAATCAACAACTAACAGGTGTGACACAGCACCCCTGTGTGATGAAGACATGAGGTTGCTCTTTCTGTATGTAGATATTTGTACCCTGCACACACTCCAGCCTCCCCTCAGCACTCAACAGCTTAGACTATCCAAATCAGTGCTCTGTAATACACTTTCAAGGAGACTGGCAAATGAGAAAGGCTGAACACTCAAAGACCCTTCCTCCCTCAGCACACTCATTCACCTAAGACACCAGCTCCTGGAGGGAAATGCCTGCCTCAAATGGGTGGAAGCTCCAGCATCTCCAACGCACACATGCAAACAGTATGTGTCACTCCCAGGATTACTTCTTCCACCTGCCATAGTTCATCACACTATGAGTCTCCCAGAGGCTCTTGTTTGAAACCTGGAAACTTCTTGCAGGCACTGTCCCCAATTCATCTCTCATGCAACAGATGTATTGTCTGTGTATAGCCATATATATATTATAGAGTAGGTACCTGCCAAGTCCTTTGGCTATCACTCATACTCAATCCTTCCTAACACCTGCTTCACTACCTGCACCTGGATATCCCTGAATCCTACACTCACACCACTTCTTCCAAAGCACTGGCCTTTGCAAAGAGGCCTCGGCCTTGCTTCTGCCATCAGTCTGATTTAAGATGGTACTTTTTGAATAACAAAGCCAATGCTGCAGTAACTCCCATGACTTTGCACATGCAATTCCCTTTGGCAGGTATGCTCTTATCCATCTTACTCATGTGGCAAACTGCTATCATTTCTCAGCATCTGCTCAGCTATTACTTCCCCTATGAGCTTTCCTAACATACATGCACAGATTTCTGATAAAGTTAGTCACTATTTTCTCTGTATTGCCTCCATCTCTTATATTGTGCATGTTATAAAACTAGGTTATAACAAGACAGTGAGTGCATGTATGTTCCTGGACAGCAGGGTTTAGAGGAGACATGTTCAGAGTATCAGCCCTATGTTTATAGCAGCACGATTTACAATAGCTAAGCTTTGGAAACAACCCAAATGCCCCAAAATAGATGACTGGATCAAGAAGATGTGGTACATATACACCATGGACTATTACTCAGCATTCAAAAAAAGATAAACACATGCAATTTGCAGCAACATGGATAGCGCTGGAAGGGATCATGTTCAATGAAATAAGCCAGAAAGAAAAAGAAAAATACTGGATGGTCTCACTCATAGCAGGAATCTAGAAAACTTAAATAAGGGACCAGGAAAATGAATAACTATAAGAAAGTGATAATCAAAATCAACAAAAAACTATGAACCAGAGACACTTTTTGGGGGCTAGGGTGCGGGGAAATGAGGGATTGGGGTCAAAATAAGGGGGTTGCAATTGTATGGGGAATATAAAAATAAAATTTATTTAAAAAAAAAAAGTATCAGCTCTGGCGTCAGACAGCTGGGTTTTGTTTGGAATCCACCAAGGTTGAAAGGCCTTGGACAAGTTTGGACAAGTTACTTCTCTTTGAGCTCCACCTCCTCATTTATCAAAGAGGGATAATGGTGGGACCTATGTTTGGGTTGTTGGAAGAACCAAATGAATACACAAGAAGGTCCATAGTGCCTGCAACTGAATCTGCAGTAGGGACATTGCTTGGGAACAGAAACTCAGTAAGGGATGACTAAATACATTCAGTGGAAAACCATCATCATGATCCAGCCCAACCTAGCTCTGCAGCCTTATCTCCATTTCTCACCTACAAAATCCCTGCATTATAGCAAACAGATTATTTGCCTTTCCCTCTACGACCTCTGTTGCTTTACAGTGCCGTATTACACAGCTCAAGATTCTCTCCATTTTCTTGATCTCTTCCATTTCTGTAGTTCTCAAATAGGGCTTCCAAAATAATAAAGACTCCAGGACACCACTGTCTGGGGACTCAT
Organism: Talpa europaea; assembly: GCF_964194135.1. Lineage (NCBI taxonomy): Eukaryota > Metazoa > Chordata > Mammalia > Eulipotyphla > Talpidae > Talpa > Talpa europaea. The sequence continues at coordinate 30,480,443 of NC_140073.1, forward strand.
ATTTGTCAGTCAGAAATGGACCGTGGGAATCTCTAGTTTAAATTCACTAGGTGGTTCTACTGTGCGTTAAGTATGTTGTATACCTTGAATGTAACAGACACTCAACAAATGTTTGAGAAATGAAACTCCTCCCCCTCTTCCGAGACAACCATGCCCACAGTTAAGGAATGTGGAAGGTTCTCCTGAGTTTTCCCTAATGCCTCCCCAACAGAGGAGTACGCTCGTATCAGGACCTGCTATCTCCACTGTACACAACTACCTTGCTCTTAGGGAAGGCTTAAGATTGGGCCATTTGATTCCAACAGGAGAAAGTACTCTTCTCATGCAATGAAAGGATACATGGACACTTTGGCCAAGTTCATTCCTATTTCCAAACAGATCTCCTGAAGTCCTAACAAGTGAGTAACTTACGAGTCAGCAGAGAAAACAATTTGCTTTTATTTGATCAGCTCATGAGACAGATCTAACCCTTCCTGAGAATCCTTCAAATAATGCCCCACTCAAACTCAGAGTAGTCTAGGAAATTTTATATAAAAAGGAAAACCAAAGTAACCAAATTTCATTTTCTGTTGTGAAGATATCTGAAAACTTCGGAAATTCTACCAACTGGTGTTAGAACTCTGCCTATAATTTCTACCTCCATCCCACAACTCAATCAGTCACAGTGAGCCTCTAGAAGGCTAGCAACATTTAGCTTGTCTCCATGTCTCCAGGAAGAATCCCAGACCTACTAGGGTATCTTCCCCAACCCTCCACCAGCCGTCTATCTGCGTTGAAGCAGTACCCCATCCACATGTCTGACATTGCATTTGCCATTGCATTAAATTTTAATGTGACATAATAATAATAATAATAATAAATAATAATATGACATTATTCTGGACACTGTCAATCATGTGTCTAACTTGAGAGCAAGTCCTCTGAAGCAGAGCGGGCCCTTATATCCCTATTCCACTAACCTATATTTAGCTAACTGCTAATTCATGTTTCTATTAATAACTAGCAAGAAATTAAAACCCTCTAGGTCAGAGGTTCTCAAGCTTTTAATTACCAGAGATGTCTTGCGATTTTTAATTTTTTTTTGCTTAGTGATCTCAATTTATTTGTATTATCACCTCTTTATAAACATATCACACTGCCAAATGGAACTACTGAGAAAAAAGTGTTCAATTGCTATGAATTCCAAAGGCAAAAAAATATATGGGTGTTTTAGATAGCCAGTGTATCAGCATCTTGGTTTAAACTGGATTCCTTTCTGAAATACTTAAAATTCAAAAGTCTCTAAGGAATTGACTGAAGAAAAAAATAATGACCCCACACACCTCAAATTGACATGCATCCAGGGTCTTGTAAATGTCAATCTATTGTATCAGTAATTCTTCTCTGGAGAATTCTAACTTAAGGAAAAATAAAGTACAAAAATGTTGTCCCTATACCAAACATGTTTTGAAGAGTAATTTACAATTACATGACAATGGGAAACAACCCAGATTAACCAACAATTAGGGGATGCTGCAATAGCATGCAATAGCTAAACAATGGGGCATTGCGAAGTGCATTGGAATGAGTTTATGCAGAGTTATTTTAAAATATAGTAGTACACTTTAGTGACAACAGCAAGTCAACAAAGCATGGTAAAAATTATCTGTACAATATGATCTTAACTGTACACAAAGTATAATTTAAAAAATGATTACTACTAAAATGTCAAGCGTGATTGTTTCTAAGCAGTGGTATTTCCAAGGATGGTGCCCTGCTCTGTGCTTTCTAATGTTACACAATAAGCACAATGCTTTTATATTTAGAAACAATCAAAAGGTTAAAACACAAGACAGTTGGAGGACTCATCTACTCCCTTATCCAAAAGACAACTTCCAAGCAACAGCATTCACAATCACACCAGGGATTTAAATAATGGATTGAAAATAATTCATGTTTTCAGATGAAATTCCCAAATGTTTTCCAACTTTTTTTTGCTGACTGCTATGTCCAGATCGGGGAAAATAATCTGTACCTACTTAAAACTGTGTCTCTTCAGGGAATCAAATTATAATCTCAACATCTGAATACTTTATCTATACTGCTAGACAGGACTTCCAAAATTGCTTGGGACAGAAACAAGAGAGCCTCTCTTTTCAGATCAACTCCAAGTTTTTCCTCCAGGGTAATGGATGTATTAAAGCAACCTTAAAAAGGTTTTAAGTTCCTTTTGAAAGGGTTATATAGAGGGGCCTCCCCTGGTGGCGCAGCGGTTGAGCGCTGGGCTGCGAAGCTGCCCACAGCCTCTGCAGTGCCGGTTCGATCCCCGGCCACGGGCAAGGGTCCCACATGGCGCGCAGACCTCTCCTGCCACCTGCTGCTCCCCTCAGCAGTGTATTTCAGTCCTTCTGCCTGTTCTGCTCCCCGCTCTGATGAACTCTCTCACCCTCCCGCACTTCTGACTATACCCAGTGCTTGTATAAATAAATTAATTAATTAAAAAAAAAGAAAGGGTTATATAGAGATTTAGGCTAGGGTGACCAGACTAGCACTCCCCACTTCCAAAGTCAGATTAGGTGACATGCAATTCTTGAAAAAAGCGAGCCCACTGTGTGCGCAAGACCCAATGATGTTAGTGTTTTTTATAGAGAATTATCTTGAAAATTATCCTTAGGGTGCTACCCTTCAACCAAACACTCCTTTCCTACAGAAGACCATATGATCTGATGAAAACTCGTGCATACATTGTGCATTGTTCTAGATCTCATCTCTGCCACTCACTGGCTTATAAACTTGGTAAGTTAACTTCCCTAAGCATTCATCAGTTTAAGCTTCCTAAAATTAAGGATAGTAATAATACCCACCTAAAGGATTGTGGTAAGGATGCAGTAAATTCATAGAATTAAAGCATCCAGCACAGTAATGGATTTCACAATAAATCACAGCTAGCTGTTACCACTTATCTCAATGATCATTTCACTGTTTCACTTGAAATACTGCCCTTTGCAATACAGAGAGAAAAGAATTTTTAAATCATTAAGTAACAAGCCAACTCTGAAGGATATTGGTTCAGTATCAACTTCATTTCATCCCCAAATTCCTAAAAAAAAAAGGGCTTTTAATAACAAAATCTGGCCAAGACTTCAGAAAGCCAAAACACAGAATTTGGCCCTTAACTTGACTGATTTAATGAGAGGGAACAGAATACAGAGACCTTGGAAGTCAGGTCGATCCCACCATCACCAGCTGATTTGACCCTAGAAAAGTGACTCAATCTCTGTGAACACCATTTTGCCTACATGGAGTGGGAAGAGGAATACCATTTACCATTGATGTGAGAATGTGTTTAATGTAAAGATTCGTCCATATCACAAGTGATTAAAATGCAACAGCATTTATCACACATTTAATATCATATTAACAGCTAGTGCTTCTTATTAAAATTAGTCTGTGGGGACCATAGAAACTGGGGAGAAATAAATGTCAAAGCACAGAGGGCCATTCTGCGCCTCTGTCAGTACTTACGTCGGCAGACCTTACAGCACTGGCCAGCAATGTGCACGGGGAGGGAGTCTGGGGAGCAATTGAGAGGGGGACAGGACATCCTTCGGCATTCCACAGTGCCACTCTGAGAAAAGAAGGACAGAAAAGCAATCTCAGAAGTCCCCTTTGTTGAAAATGCTCACATGTCATCCCAGAAACCTCATTAGGGAACCGGAAGCTGTGTGAGGAATTCCCAGTCTGCTGCAGGACCATGAATAAAGTATTTTCCCAGCCCAAACGAACCCAGGCCACCTCAATTACTTTTCTGATATACATCACTGACTTCATTCCACCTGCCCATGCAGGCTAAGTAGATTAGGCAGAAAACAAAAAGTCTATTTTTACAAGAACATAAATAACACCTTTTGCAGACCCTGTCAATCACTGTTGAGCCTCTAACAATCCATCTTGTATTTTTCCGTACAAACAATGGCATTCTTCTGATATTTATCAAATAATTTCAACTGGACAGGGTTTACATACCAATGATGGGAGGGAAGCTCTTGTAATTCTGTGAGACAGATGATGGACAGCTTGTAAAACACAATCACACCTAAAAACTAATTAAACTCCCTTTTAAAATTTATTCTAGTCCCTTCTCTCTGATACACCAAACTGCTAACAGTAAGCTCCTTAATAACATTAAATCATATTAGAGTATGTTGTCAAGGGAGAGCAACTTTTCATATGCAAGTATTTATATATGAAGTGACACTTTTCCAGCTTCCCTTCACTATGGCTAAGATTACTAAACAGGCACTTAAGTGAAAAGATAATACCTGGAGTCAGCATTACTTATTTAAAAGTCAGATTACATGGTAACCACTGAGATGGCACCCATACGGCTGATTATTTCTTTCCAAAAAGGCTTACTTTGCACGTGCAGTTCCTGCAGTGGTCACCATCGACCCAGGAGTCCTGGTCTCTGTAGAGCAGGCCACTGACTTGACAGGTCTTCTCACAATGACAGTTTTCCAATTGACTAAGTCTTGTCTCTGCATAATTGAGCTGCAAACAAGAGTCAGTAGGTGTGATCTTGGTAATACCACTGCATTGTCCTAAGAAAGCTCATAGCAACGGAAAAAAAACAAGCAGAAGACAAAAGTATTCTGAGCAGCCCACTGATTTTCAACCACATCTGTTTTGGTTATTAAAAAAAAAAAAGAAAAAAACAAGGTGGAATCATTCTAAATTGAAGACATATTGGCTCCCGTGGTCTAACGAGCACCAAATGAGACATTACACTATCTCAGGGACTCATGAGGTACATAAACATGTGTGCTTTCAGCTCAAGCCCACACAGAAATACTCCATAATGAATGTGTTCTCAAGGACTCGTTACACTGTTTACAGAAGATCTAATCAGGAACTCCAATGTCCTTACATTTATCTCCCACCACCCTTTCCGTGTTCCAGAGTGTCATGGTGTTCAAAGTGGGAAGAGTGCTTTCTTTCTTAGGGAAGTCACAGAAAGACTTTAGTTTCTCCCTAGCTCAGGTCCTCCAAACAGAATGCCCCCGAGAAGCCACATGGTGTTCAAATAAATGTCAGGAGACTGGATCAAGAAGGGGTGGTACATATACACAGTGGAATATTACTCAGCAATCAAAAAAGACAAACTCATGCCATTTGCAGCAACATGGATGGAGCTAGAAGGGACCATGCTCAGCGAAATAAGCCAGAAAGAAAAAGAAAAATACTGCATGGTCTCACTCATAGCAGGAATTTAGAAAACCTAAATAAGGGACCAGGGAAAAGATTAATTATAATAAAGTAAAAATCAAAATCAACAAGCAATTATAAATCAGAGACACACTACAGGGTTGGGGGGGAGTAAGATCAAAACAAGGGGGGTGGGAATTATATGGGGACTATAACCAAGATGAAAATGTATACATTGTGCAAAAATGAAAAATGATGTAAAAATATATAAAATAAAAACAGAATGGTAGATAGATAGATAGATAGATAGATAGATAGATAAAAAAAGGTCAAGAGGTCAGGAGAGGTCACCAAACCTCTAGGGCATATCAGGATTTTGTAAAAGAACCTTTTTCACTTTTCTAGGTTACCTAACTGTAATCATTAATCATAGAATCTTAGAGTCACCAATTTGAAAGGGACTGTAAGTTGAGTGTCCTCCCAAATAACTACTTGGAGTGCTTATCCAATCTCCTCTGGCACATTTGCAGTGGTATCTTCTAAGAAAAGCCACTTTTGTGTTAGCTCTGGATGTTTGAAATTTCTTTCTCGATTTGAGCTGTGAAATATCTCAGTCCCTTTTTCCCATTATAACTAGTTTTGTCTGGCAGCTCATTCTGAGCAAGTCCTATCTCTTCAAACTTTCAGCTACCCTGTCTTCAAACCTCCTCTGACCACATGCAGCAGTGCCAGGTTCCAGTAATAGCTCCCCGTGGTATGCTTCCAGTCCTTTTTCCTTATCACTTTCTACTCAACATACTCCCAAGTGCCTTCAAAAATATGGTGCAAAAGCCCACACTTTGGTATGATCTTCCTATGGTCACATTCATTCTAAGGAATAACTCAAACCAGTAGTGATATTATCCTTCTTCCCTTTTCCTTACATGGAAACTGCCCTGATTGAAAACCATACCACTTTCCAAAAATTGGAATAATTTCCCTTTGCCTTCTGGATCACACCTTTACCTCCAAGTCTTATGTATGTTCCCCATACAGGAGATCAATTCTCTAGTTCAACTAAGACTACTTCAAGCCAATATTTTAGCTATAATGGTTGAACCTGGGTGATAACTCCTACCATCTCTCCGTATTTAATTGTGGCTCCATTCCATACCTGCTCCTTTCAATTGGTCATAACAGGCTACACTCTAAGAAATGGAATCCTTCCTTGATTCCAACTTCAGTTTTTGTCACCTATTTCATCCTTTTCTTCTAGGCTTTTGGGGTTTCTCAAAAAAATATGAGCCTTGTTTGCCTTTTGTGAATACTACCAAAGGGAAAACAAATTAAGTAGCACCTTAGACAAAGCACATATACCATAATCAGCTCCCCAAAACAGAGTTTTGTTTGTGCCTGAAAACATTAGTTTCCAGTGACACATCAAATATTCAAGAGCTTCCAAAACTTCAGGTAACAGGTTATATTTAAATCTCCACCTAATTATAGAGTTTCTAGAATCGAGGATAATTACCATTTGGGGTAATTAGGAGTTTGTTGCGGTCAAGTGACACAAAACATGCAGATAAGAGATACAAAGGAAGTGACAACTTAAATATTTTTACTTCATTTCTATAGTCCCAGTAGCTTCTACATAAGGTTGTGATTGATGTATAACCTTGCATTAAGCAGAAGAGTTGAACTAGATCTGTATTACTCCTAAAAGTGGCTCAGAATGAGGTATTTGTGAGAAAAAAATGTGCCTGTCTCACTCTGAAACTCCAGAACTCTAGTGTCTATGGGAGTTATAAAAGACTTAAATGACCCAAAAGACAAATCTGTATCTGTCTAAGTTTCCTGAAAATTCAGAGCTTGCTAAGGGTAATATTGGCAATTTCCAGTACTATCCAACAAAGCTGAGCGACGCGCACCTATAAAACTCAATTCTAAGGAAAGCCTCAGTTTTAATATAATGAAAGCTATTCTCAGGGCTGATTCTGCTTCCCTCTGAACTTTGTTTTTATTTTTTAATATATTTAGCCTTTTCTGACATTGAAAAGCCCTAATCTCTGTAATAATAAAAGTGCATCAGATAAACACAAAGGCGAAGGAATATTAAGGCAAAAAGGTACATTTTCCAAGGCACTTAATATGTAATCTCGCCTTCCTTTTCCCCCTGCTAAATTCTGTAGCAACAATAAAGGAGAAAAACAACTCTGAATCAAAAAATGAATTACATTTTCTGTCATTGGTATTAGCATGCTGAATTTATACAAATTTATTTTCAAAAGCTGTTTCTACACTACCTGCCATTTTCTCTATGAATATCTACAGATCCAAAATAGATATGGTGTCAAATCTACATCTCTATTCTGTCTTAGCTCTGCTCATGCATTTATCTAAGCATCCATAGACCAAATCATTTATTCTGAACTCTACACATTCAGAGATAGACAACAGAGGCTTTTTTCACAGAAGAGGTCAATGAATGGATCTGAGTAGATTAGTTGTGTGATGAATTGCTTTTTCTCCTTTGAAATACTATTTGGCATTTGCTACGTGGAAGAGAGAAAAGAAATCTTCTATTGTGTTAAACCTTTAAGTTTAATTGAAAAATCACTACTGAGCTTTCTGAAACAATGAAAGTCTCAAAATTAAATATGTTACAAGCTGAAATGCCACTCAGAGTGTGGCTTGCTTTGCATAAATAGATATGTCAAAGAAGTAATAAAGAAACTTCCAGTCCCCAGTATCTCTTCTTCCTGACCTTAAAGGTGGAACATTACTACCACACAGGAGGATGCAGGAGCAGGGCAGGGCCTGGCCCTACTGCTATGGTGCAGCCCAGAAGGCAGTGAGTGCTATAGTGCCAAGACTGACTGGGAAAACTTCTGGTAAGACAAGGGGTTGGTGGTCTCTTGTGGATAATTCAAGGGAGGAAGCAAGCGACAGCTTTCTCGTACCTTCTCTGCCTTGAAAAGTATGATTTTCCAGAATGCCAGGATTCTTCGTACTGTGACCTCTGTCACATAAAGTGGGGGAGCAATCTGTTCTAATGATCACTCTCAGGCATTTCCAACCTCAAAGGTGTAAAGGAACACAAAGTCCTCCAGGCCAGACCCCTTGGTGATCTGGTGTCTTTATCTATTTGGTTGATCTGATTTGGGGTACCAACTCCTGTCCAGCCTATGCATTGGGTTTGTTCTTTAGTAAGATGCCATAATTTCCACCTTGACCCAAGTGTGAGGTCCTTTGGCTGCTTGCCAAAGCTTCCAGTGCCTAGCTCCAGACCACCACCCTCACAGAAAATGGCAGAGTCTGCTAGACTTGGTGATGCCAAGTCACTGGTGAAGATGTGCATTTACTTAAGGACCATCTTCCCCCCTCACAGCTGAGTATTTTTTCTAAATTTAACAATATATAATTAACAACCGCCACCACTGTGGTGCATGCACCAAACAAGATCTCCAAACCTCAACTGCCTGGTCTCAAGAATATTTGTGAAACCAAGTATAACAATCACCATTTTACGTATGGGGAAACTGCAGCAGGAACAAGTTCACTGATTTTTTCCAGGATACAAATACTCAGAGAAGTGATAAAAATGAGAATTAGAGTCAGCCCAGTCTGACTCTTAAACCTATTTTCTATCTCTTCCAGGATCTATATGACCACCTGCCAGCCTACTCTCACCATAGCTGCTGGGTAAACCAAATCTCCACATCCATCAGTAAATCATGCCACGACAGGTTTATTCTACTAGAGGTGAAACGTGAGTCCAGATAGATTTGGTGCCATACAATTCTTTTTGCAGCCAGGAAATATTTTTGGCTTCTCTCTCCCGATCAAATAATCTTTATTCTACCAAAAAGGTGAATCACACTCCATTTCCACCAAAATGGCCTATTAGATACTTTACCAATAAGATTATAAACACTTCACCAACTGAACCAACTAGATAAAGTAGGTAAGTAAAACCTCTTTAAAATGATCACAGAGGGCCTCCCTGGTGGCCCAGTGGTTAAGTCTCAACGCTATCGCCACTGCGGCCTGAGTTCAATCCTCAGCCAGGGAGCTAAGCCACATGGCACAGCAGACCTCTCCTGTCTCACCCTCTTCTCCCCTCAGCAGTGTATCTCAGCATATCTGCTTGTTCTGCTCACCACTCTGTCTCTGGTGGATCCTCTCACCCACCCCCCACACTTCTGGCCTACATCCCAGTTCTTCTGTGCAAAAAATAAAATCTTCAAAAATAAAAATTAAAAAATTAAATCATCACAGAGCTGACACAAAAGGAGGAAGGCCACGGTGGTCAAAGCACTCTGACAGCCAGAATCCAGGAGGCAAGTAAGAACTAACGACCATCTATGCACTGAAGGTTCTGCCCAAGGGCTCCAACTTTGAGCACTGTGCAGACCTGGCAGCGAGTAATTAGAGAACAGTTTCCCCAAGATGGGGTACCTTAGAGTAAACTCCTACAAAAGCTGGTTCCAAAGGACTGTGCCCTCAGTTTAAGAGTAAACTGAACAGTAACAAGGTTTGCACAAGGCATAGAAAGATCACCCTGATTATACCTTGGCAATGGCTAGAGAAGTATCTTCCTTGAGAATTCTTAATTTTTTGCTGAGAATTCACCTAGCTTTTCCTAGGTTAGCAGTTTGATTATGAGCAGTCTCTGGAGTTTGAAAATCCGCAAGGAGATAATGTAATATCAGGAGGTCTGTGTGGTTCTGGGGGATGCACACACACCAGAAGGGTGAGTTCAGAGGCTTTTTCTTGCCCTAAACTTCCTGCTTCAAAAGCTGCCACAAGCACTATGGTGACTTTTCACTCTCAACAGGCAGCATCTGAACATGCTTCTTCTTTTCCTTTAAATTTGCTCATTCTTCTTACTAATACTGTCATCGTCTTGCTGGTACCATCCACCACTGCTCTCTCAATTAGTTATTCCTTCTTTTTATCTTTGTTTCTCTTTCTAACTACTTGTTTCTCTTCTCCAACTATAAAGTCTATCAGCTATGATTAAATTTTCAGAGCATCGGTTTGCACCCCAGTTCTGCCATTATTATCTTGCAAAAGCTATGGAAACTTCTCGCAACTTGGTCTCTCATCTGGCTAATAAAACAAACTTTGCACACAGGATGGTTGTGAGGATCAAAAATTGACAGGTGTGTGAAAAGTTAAAGCATTGTGATAACTCACAGAAGTGCTCAGCAAGTTTAACCTAGTATGAGCAACTCCCCAGTTTCTTCAAGATCAGGGGTTGACAACCAAAGCCACAGGCCAAATCCATGTGTTTCTGCATGACCTGTGAGCTAGGAATGAATTTTATCTTTTACAGTGGTTGTATTTTAAATAATTATATTTAAATAAAGTAAGTATAGGCATTTAAATTTCAGTTTTGCCTCTTGGCCTGAAAAACTTGAAATCTATTAGAAGACCTTTCACAGGAAAAGTCTACCAACTCTTATTCTGGATGATTGTATGTTCCAAACTATGCCGTGAAAATCAAAGTACTTGGTTTTCTAATTACAATTCTATTCACGGTTAAAAAGAAACAGACTTATAAATCTTCCAAAGTACCAGGGCAGGGGGATTTAGAAGGAGGATTAAACCATTTTCTGCTTGCAATTGCCCACAATTAAACATCTTCTGCCTCACAAATGCCCATTTTACACAAAATATTTTGAGGACAGAGCACAATGTGGCTCCTAGGTAACATATGGCTAAAAAGAGCAACAGGAAAGAAAGAGAAGAAGGGCACCCTCAAAGCCAGACTGCAGAACTGCAATCACCTGACACTGAGTGGCATGTTTCTTGTTGGAAAAAACTGGTAGCAAGCTAAAATATAATTAATAGCATTTAGGTCAAGCTGCTCCAGACAATAGGAAATAAAAGCCTCTACGTGCCACAAGCTGGGAAGGCAAATCGTTGCCTGCATTTTACATTCTCACTCTACTCAGAAGTGAAAAGCTAATGTTTCAGCTCTCAAGGCTCAGTTTCTCTGACAAAAGTGTTGTGTCTCTTCTTTTCATACAAAAGGACAATTGGTCAACTCCTAGTTTGAAAAAGAAATGCTATCTCCAGCCACACAGTCCATGGATTAAAAATAGTTCTCCCTCCCATCAACCTACCCACCCATTTTTTTCCCCATATGCCATGGCTGCTGGCAGGGTGCAGTCATAGCTGCAGGTGGAATAGGATTAATGTATCATTTTCACTGTTATTAAAATTCTTCCTTTCACAGAGTATAATGTCTCATAGGTCCAACCTAATTCTCTCTTTGCCCTAGGCCGGAACTCATGTCCACGACTGATTGGTATCATAACAACAGTATTAGCCACATTCTCTATTTATTCAGCGCCTTTCTCCACAAGGCTCAGGGCTTTTCATTATGAATCTAATTTTTATGAATATATAGTAAAGCCTCTAATTGTTTACATTTTTCCTTCTGCCACTCGATATGAACATCTCTATGGTAGAATCCATGTCTTGTTCAGCATTGCCTTTGTGCCTGACACAGCACCTGGCAAAGAGCAGATCCTTAAAAGATGCTTATTGAGTGGGTGATGGAGAAGAGAGAGGCAGAATGATAAAACTCAAGGCACTGACAGGCAAATTTTGCCTCCTTCACTATTCAATTCAGGACCAGTTTTGAAATGAATCATAGTAGAAAAGTGACATAATGCCTTCCTGTGACAGTAATCTGTTCCTAACAATAGCTATTTTGCCCCTTCTGATTATTGGCAATTATTCTTACATCCAAAAATGCATTAGCATATAAGCAGCAGCAGCACTGACCATGTATCATCTTACAGTTTTACTAGTGCAATAGCCAATGGGCAAGTTCCTTTCCACTCCCTGGAATCTACAGTGACACATATTGCCTCTTTACTCTGCACATTTTTCAAGTAAACATTCTGATACAGCCTAATAGTTTCAAAGACGTAAATGGTTATGTTTACTATAGATATTCCTATTTCAAGTAAGGATAAACCATTTTTATAGTAGCATGCTGCAGATGCCAAGGCTAAAAATATTTCCATTATAACATATCACTCTAAATTCCAGATAGGATAGAGAAAGAAATGAAATATCTCAAGCGAAATTTAGATACCTACTTTTGCAGTCATCTTGGCCAAAAGCTCTTGTAAATCCATTATTCCTTGCACCAAGCTTAAGAAATCACTGCAAGTTGGGCAAGCTCAATAAAGAAAATATAAAATAAATGTTGATACAGTGCTAGTATAAGAAAGCACAATTTCAAATAGTAGGTATTTGTCTATATAGAAACATTTTGCTTTTTTGGTTAAGTAACACTTTGCAATTGTAATGATATCACAGAGGACTTCAATTCTAGACCTCTTTCTTCTATTAACAAGCAAAAAAAGAAAAGAACAGGAAATAAAGACTTAACTGAAAAGGCAATATGACACTTTTAAATTAAACCCCTGCTTTTTATTAGAGTTGACTAAAAAAACCTGAATTATCACACAAGAGGAAAAGGTAAACTCAAATCAGGGCAATGAGTTTAAAGAATAAGAGGGTTTTTTTTAAGTTTTATTTAACATTTTAAAAATATGTTTATATTCAAAATATATTTAAGTATCAGAACCAAATTGCAACTATAATACTTTCCTTACCTTTAAATTTTAATTCTATAAATGCATAGGTTTTTAAATGATTCAAAGAGGCAGAAATATCTGGTATAAACTAAGTTCTCACTGTTTTCCCCTCCACCTCAGAAGTCAATACTGTAGTTTGCATATATTATTCCTGATATGTTACTAATACTATCACTTGCATAATATTAAAAAGTTGCCAATGTTTTAAGTTGCTACTTACTGCGATTCAGGTTCGGACATTGTGTTATATGTCCATTAGGCATAAAGATGATTTTCCCATCTTGGATGATCCCCTTGAAAACAGAAGAGAGAGGGGTGATTAAATTTTTTGTGAAACACTTCAAATGGCCCCTGTGTGCAGTCACATACTCTGCAAAGCAGATTATTTTCTTTCAGTAATTCAAAAGGTGAGTTGTCCTTAGTCCACATTGAACATCCCCAAACCACCCTCTTCTGGAAAGCTTAACCTGCAATTCATCAGGAGAAAGCTACAATTTTTTATCACTGGTTGATGTAAATGATCTCTTAGCACAAAGATTCCATCAGTAAATATCCTTAAACTATCAGAATAAAACCCACTGATGCAATAAAAATTTTCCTCAATTCTGTAGTCATCTTGGAGTATTCAATATTGATGTGTAAGACTTTTTCTTATTAGGAGAAGAGGAATGACTCTTTCAAGTTCTTTTCATGCTGGATGAGAAGCTGGAAGTCCTCTTATTTTTAACAATCTATTTTTTAAAAAGCTTTATTGGAAAAAAAGGCTTTATTGAAGTATGCAGGATTTCTTTTAAAGCAGGAAGAAAGATAATGGAAACATATTGGGCTATAATGCCCCTACAGATTCATTTAGCCAAGTAAATAAAATTAGACATGGGGGAAATCCCATGACCATCTTGGCTCTCAGATAATTGAGTAACAGGTGTCTTTGCTGGTGTGTCAAGATTGCTCAGCATCTCACTGTGAGTAAAAGGTGGCCCTTTAATTCTATAATTTAGTCTGTAAAACAGCACCATTTTAAGGAGTCATTGGGGCTGCCATCTCTCAATGAAAATATTGACTTGGCTTTTGGATTTTTTTAAGTAGAATTTCAAGATTCTGTTTTAGGGTTTTTTTTTCCCCCTGATTTCATGAAAGAGATTACAGAACAGATGGAAGATGTGGAAGCTGGTTCAGAATATTGAGTTTAATCTATAAATAAAATATAGGCCTAAGACAGTGCTGCAAGTCTTTCAGAGGGAGTAACATTTAACATTTATGTGCTCATCATCTAAACAGCAGAAGGTAATCAGCAAATGCTGTTTTCTGCTTATTATTGCAAGATAAAATATTAATTGAAAATATTAATAACAACAACAGGATCACAAAACCTCTTCCTCAGAGTTAGATAAATTTGTTAACCTCTTCGTCTCCAAGGCTGATGCAGTGCTTGTGATTACAAGAGACAGTCTCCCCACAGGAAAGAAGTCCCTACTACTGCTCCTCAAAATTAATTCGTAATCTCTTAGAGGGAAAATCTAGGCAACAATTAACGGTGCAAAATCTAACCAAATTACCTTCTTCTTGGAGTGAATTTGCTCAGTTTTTGAAAACAAACTTCAAGAAGTCAGTGTACCTTTCAAATACTTTTGAGAAATTTGAGAAAAGCATGGAATTAGATGTTAGGAACCTGATTCAAATTCTGAATCCACCTCTAGCTAACTGGAAAAACTTAGGTAATAAATCATCCAATTTCTATGAACTTTAGTTGTTCTATCTGGCAAAGTAATGCTGGGTGCAAAAAAGATTCTTCTATCACTCAAGTTCCAGGTTAACGATCTAGACATCCACACCCAAACTGTCGCAATTTAGGTATACGTTTTCACTACTTTTCAAGTTTTAAAAATATTAATCTAGGACAAAGTTATAGCTAACCATCAAAGAACACACTATTATAGAGAACTCCGTATCACTTTACAAAATATCTAACTCACCAAGTTGACTATGGATGAATTAAAAAGTGACCAACCCACCCACCCTCCCATGCCTCTGACCTGTACCCCAGTTCTTGTATAAAGAAATCTTAAAAAAAAAAAAAAAGTGACCAACCCAGAGTTTAAGGATTTCACAGGACATGAAACCATTAGTGCTAAAACAGATTCGTGGGCAAATGGAGACAGTGAGTCTAGGCAACACAGGGTCATTGTAGCACATGTGCAAGGAATGAATTGAGTTCATCTATTGCCTGCTCATTAGAGGAACCTAAGCCATTCTTATTTTTATGTCATAGAAATGGCACTCAAACCTTTAGTACATTTGTTACAGTATTAATTACCTTTCCAAAAGTGAAAATGCATTTGAAAAGGATATTCTATCCACTCATCCTGCAGCAATATAATGTAGTACAGTCATTTTCCTTTTGTGTTTAAGTGACCACTGGCTTTAGTCATGTTATAACAAATTCTTTTTCTCACACCTTTCTTCTACCTGCCTGCCTCCTCACTTCTGTCCTTCCATGTTTAATCTCTGGTGCACATATGTGTGCTATACAGGTCATGAGGTAAAAGTCAATGATATTGACTTGAACAAAACAGAAAAGATCTGACATCGTCTTGATGCACATTAAGAAAAATAATCAAAGTACTTGACATTTTTTCTAAGGAAAAGTCATAGGGGTCAGCCCACATACTGGCATAAAGAGTTGTTCTTGCCAAATGAATCAAGATGGGAATGTTTAATTCTAAGAAATATATTCACCCCCATTTACTGCTACCTAATTAAGAATAGTAAAGTGCTAGAAACCACCTAAGTGCCCAATGACTGACAAGTAGCTAAAGAGGATGTCATATATATACAAAATGGAATACTATATAGCTATAAAAAGATGAAATCCCTTCATTTGCAGCAACATAGACCTAGAAGATATCATGCTTAATAAGTTAGATAGAGAAAAGCAAACATTCATATGATTTCACATACGAGATAAAGAGATTGACTCAATAAGCTTTTAGACTATAATACCAATTAATGGTTACTATTGGGGAGGGGATAGAAAAATTGGGAATATGGGGACAATGGTAGTGACAAGACAGAATTAGAGTTTAGCAATAAACTTAATTTAGTATACACATTGATTCTCGTGATGCATACCTGAGAATCGTACCTTATAATGTCATAAGGTAATAGTACTTCAAAAAAAGATGGAAATGTTAATTTATTAGACTGGATATAGTTTCAAAGTGGATTAAAAGAAAAGTACTATATACTACACAATACCAGCTGTAACCCAAAGATTTGAACATGTGTATATGGTACATGTAAACACATATATGTGTGCATGACCAGCACCTTCCCCCACTACAAGAGCCAAAAGGTCTTGCATTGTGCTGCCATCTCAGTGATTTGGTGCCTGGACATTTATCAACAGGAGAATCGTTTGTTAAGCATCCATTGGTTCAAAAACTAGTCCCCATACAGCAAGTCCTTGAATAACAACATTTAGTTCAATGTTTCACTATAATGTGAAGAACTAAAAATCAATTCCTGGCCAGGGCCACTGTGTGTGGAGTCTGCACTTTCTCCCCACATCTGCACAGGTTTTCTCTGGTTCTCCAGTTTCCTCCCACACCCCACAGATGTACACAGTAGGTTCATTAGTGTATCTTAATTGTCCCTGTGTAAGCACGCCCACAGATGGGAAGGGTCTCCTGTTGAGAGCTGGGTCCCACCATGAGCCCTGACCTGCCAGAATAGGATCTGGCCTTCTGAGACTCTGAACTGGGTGGGTTGGAAAGTAATGGCAACTATTAATATTAGAAGTGTTTGCATCTTTACTTAGAGGTTTGGTGATGCTTTTCTGGTCAGGTATAGGCTGTGGGAATTTAGCTCTCATTTCTATCAAATAGCCTAGAGTTTGATTTCCTCATATCATTTCACTAAAACTTGTAGTTTCCAAAGACCTATTAACCTTGAGTGAAGATATGTCCAAGGAGAATAAGCAGAGAAGAGACAGACCACTCAAGAATGGTAGGTGGCATTTTTGAGAAGAGAACCTCCTTGTAAGGCTTCTCTTGGGTGAGCCTGCAAATGAGCAGACCGCCGTACCTACCCTACATACAATTTAATAGAGATCTTAACTGAGTTTAGTCATATATACCATCCAGATGGCCTCAACACATTCTATGCCAAGGCTGTGTCCTCAAGGAAGCTTCTGTGTGGGTAGGGTGAGCAGAGCATACAATGCAAGGATGCAGAGAAGATAAGGAGCTTTCAGTAGCCCCGGTTCAACTCACATGTCCACCAGATGACATGTCCCCCTTGAGAACCTCCTCCAACAGCACTCTAGGTTTCATTAGAAAGTTTAAAAATGGAGTTTTATAAAGTATAAAACTATAAACTACCCAAGTAGCTCAATCTGTCTTATTTCTCCCAGAAATATTACCTAGGAGAATTTCCATAGATGAAAATGTGCCCTCAAGCACTGCAACTTCTCCCAAAGGAGAAGAAATAACGGATAAAAAGAAAACTTCCATTACTTATCATTTAACTTGAAATGCATCTATACTTAAAAAAAAAGAAAGAAAAGAAAAAGAAAACAGAACTCTAGCTGCTCTGTACTAGACTGACCTCACTTGATCTTTTAATTTCAGACCTATGCTTTATTTTGTAACATCCATCATGGCAATATTTCTCAAACTTCAACTTTCTTGACAATTACACTTAGAATTTAAAATTAAGATTCTTTGGTCAACCCCCAGATCCCATTTTAGTAGGTAGGGATAGAGTGAGTCAAAAAATCTTCCATTTTATGGGCCTCCCCGGGGGCACAGCGGGTTGAGCACAGCGCTGTGAAGCTGTCCACAGCCTCTGCAGCGCGGGTTCGATTCCCAGCCAGTCAGGGAGATTCCCACATGGCGTGGCAGACCTCTCCTGTCGCAACCACTGCTCCCCTCAGCAGTGCTCTCGCTCAGTCTCTGGTGAATCCTCTCACCCTCCTGTGCCTCTGGCCTGTACCCCAGCTCTTGTATAAATAAAATAAATCTTTAAAAAAAGAAAAAGAAATCTTCCATTTTAAATGCTGTCTAAGATGAATCCAATGAAAGGTACAAGGACCACACTGTGAAAAACCCTGCTCTAATGCCAAGCAATTTTGTCTTGGAGCAAGAGGTTTTACTCACTAAAAGTTCACAGTGCTAAAAATAAAACTTCACAAACCTAAATAGAAATTGAGTAAAATCTCACCAATTAAGAACTGAATAGCAATTAATAGAATTACTAGATAATAAACACTGTAAAGACAAAGATCCTGTATTTTTTCATCTCAGTGCCCGGCACAGCTCAATGTTTTCAGTACATCAATATATTTCAATAAATTTCATACAGAAGGCACATGAATGCCTTAAAAGCTTGAAATTCTTGAAAGAAATTATACAATACTGAACAATATCATTTTGAGGGCTATTAAGGTTTGTGAAAATCATGGAGGATATTAGCTTTTAAACTAAGGGGATATACATCAGAGTTTTAAAAGAGCTTGGAGGATGGCAATTGTGTGTCATTTGAAAAAAACTTCAAGGTTATTTTAATACACATAGTGAAGACCACTGATCTAGAGCCAGATCAGCGGTCCTTTGACCTATGTAAGCAGCTTTTCCAAAGGGCACTTTAACTCTAGGCCGTACACTCAAGTCTACTAATTTCAAAACCAGTGCTGAGCCAGTATGACAAGATGTAAGTAAAAAGAGATCATATATCAGCCCAAAAGAAACATGAGCCACATTGCTACAATGAAGTTCTATTATCAAAATGAAGTTCTATCTTAACTGCCTTAGTGATAGATACTAACCAAGCATACATAATCAATTATTTCCACTAGATACCAACATTTTCCAAACAGTTTTTCAGTGCTAGGAAATACAGGTCCTTTTAGGTAGCCTAATATTGCCCTCTGCAATCCTATTCACACTATTAGTTTGCTAAACAACCCATTTTCTCCTTGTTAGATAACGCTAAACCTCAGCTGATCTGAAGATTGAAACAAATTCTTAAGGTGCAGACACCAAATTAGTAAGCTTTCACTATCAGTACTGACAAAAATATATGTTTGCCCTTTGTTAAATCCACCAATTGCCACCCTCTGCCTCCTGCACTGAGCTCTCCAAACACTGAAAAATAAATCTTCACCAGGTAGGTTGAACACTATGGATTTCTGTTTGGGGAACTAATGCCCATTATTTCCATTGTTCCAAGAACATTTCTCATTTCACAGTAAGAAACACAAGAAGATGCAATAACAAAAAAAAGAACTAGAAAAATGATGTCATTAGGACCCTCTTATGTATGGAATACCTGAGATTAGGCAAGCCCTTTCAACACCCAGAACTTTCTGATCCAAATGAAAGCTGATTTGCCACCAAACAAATGCTAATTTTTCTTTAAAGCTCATTTCCCTGCAGATCTCTGTTTACACTGAAGAAAATGGTTTCTTTTCTATCTTTTCTTTTCTTTTTTTTTTTTTTAACATGCTAATACACTGAAAAAAAACTGCTGGGAAAGAGAAAGGGTGTGGGGAGAGTTCCTGGTAAGCATGTAAATATATGGATGAAGATGTGTTCTGTTTATAAACTGGCAGGGACCCAAGCTTTGGCAACTGGCTAACAAAAAGTAAGACTTGGGTAACTCGCATGGAAGATTTTTCAAAAGGCAACCAATTATATATTTCTGCCCTGAAGACAGTTAATAAAATATTCCAGCTTGCATAAAAGCCAAGACAGACACTTGTCGACTTTCATTACGATCAATAAAAACTGTCAGCTCATTAGCATATCATTAGCTATCCTGCTGTTTTCAAAGTCTTAACGCACAGAAATATTAATCTACAAATGTATAGGATGCCCCAGCTCTGTGGCTTTGACTTTCTGCATTAAATGAAAAATAAGAATTAGATGAGAGGAATCCAACACAGCTTCTTTTTCTATGTGCCTATAAACATATGTTTACCATCTGTGGAATTATGGGAACCAGCTGAGGTAAAAACAACAGCTGTGGCATTAAAAAAAAAGTGTAATCAATTTCACTTTCTAGTGACAGCTCAGCTGTTAAGGAGAAAGTGATGTCCAGGTAAGGGAAAGGTTTCAGGTACACATTTCCAGACAAACAGAGAGAGGGGTAGGCAGAGACAGAGTACTTCAGGATGAAAGACTGGGATGGGATTCTCCCTGAGATCTCACTATTTAGAAACTGTCAGAACACCCAACCCACTGAAGCACCCTATAACTCACTGCAATTCACCAAGGCTGCTGCTTTATTTCTCTAGCTTCTGAAACAGTAACAGCATAATCAGCTTAGAAAGCATCAAAGGAAAATTGAGTGGTAATCACCATTTTGATAATGAAATCTATGACAATCAGAAGATTCAGATAAGCCTATCACTACTGGCCAGCTATGTTCTCAAATGAATGCTGTTTTGAAATAAAGAAATCCCCGGCTTGAGTTCTGTGTTTCTGACAGGAATTACCTAGTGCTAGAGGCTTCTGTGCCAAGAGCACAACAAGTGATTCCACCTTCTGTTCTTTCATCAGCAGCACTTCCATCCCACTACCAGTAAGGATCCAGCACAGCCCAGAAATCAGGTTTGACAAGTGAAGAGCTTGTGCTTTTACTTTGCCTACAAAGCTACATATTAATATTTAAAATAGAGAATAGTGATATTTTAGCCTGCAAACACATCACAAGCATTTTTAGTTCTGCAACAATAAAGCAGGTGTGGTTCCTGAACTTAGGAGATGGCTTCTACGAGATAAAAATTTAAAAACTGAAGGTGTGCCTGGAAAATAACGTCTCACCTCACCAAAGGACTGCCAGGAGCACTTGACATATAGACTTCTGAATAGCAGAGCAGTTTTCAAAGGTTCCCCATGGTGAGCACCCTTCTAAAGCACCACTGGGAGAGGCTATTGCCAGTGGGGGGTATGGAGAATCACAATGCTCAGTACAGAGCCAGACTGCGCAGAATTGCCATCCCTTCTGGTGGACTCCAGGGACCAACTGCTCCTTTGGGCTGTAGCCCCAGAAAAAGACAGTAAGACCTGTCTCCTCCATGGGACATGGTGTAGTTAAGTGAAAGGTCTCCACCAGATGGTAGTCACAGAGTGACTGCTATGTTGTGAGCAAGCCCTTGAAAAAACATCTGTTGAATGTTTTAGTGAACAAGGAAAGTTTCTGAAATTTAAAAAGGCCTAGGTTTAAATCCCATTTCTATCCCTTAGAAATGATGTGAGATTGGCAAATTGCTTAATCGCAATGAGCCCCCACTGCCTCTGAGCCTCTTTTCCCTCTACAGTGGCAAAAATACTAGCCACCTCATCAGGATTCTCTAAAGGTGAAATGTAGTTAACTGGGCAAATACATGCAGGGTCCTACAAGGTTTAGAACACAGAGCATATTCATTCAACAGAGCCTGGTGCTCAGCCTTCATGTTTCTGTCTGTATCAGGTTTCTGGGTTCTTCACAAGGTTCCTTCCATCTACAGAGACACACACCCATTGAAATAGAGAACGGGACTCAATTGGTTCTCCTTTCCTTATGCACAAACTCCCAAATGAAATCCCTAAAAGGCAAGAAAAGTGCCTATCTTTTCTCCAGCACAATGTTAAATACCAAGGAGTGTTAAATTCACCAGGAAAGGAGGCTGTATGTGTTGTAAACCTGCTAAGGGCTCAGTGTTATTAATGTACATTCCTAGATAATTTCCATTCCCTTTATGAGACACATCTTTGCCACTTTACAAATAAGATTTGTAGCTTAAGCACTCATTCATTCAATAGTATATTGTCTGACAGCTATATGTCTGCTCTTGCCGTAAGCACTTGCTAAATGAAATAGACATGCTTTGATCCTAGCGAAGTTCACAATCTAGAGTGAGCAATAATAAACACATAAATGACCATATAAACTACAATGAGGACCAGCTACATAAAATGCAGGGTCCTTTTCAAAAATGGTTGAGGGCCTCTCCGGTGACACAGGGGTTAAAGTCTCAGCTCTATCAAGCTATCACCAGTTACTGAGACCTGAGTTCAATCCCTGGCCAGGTTGCTAAGCCACATGGCACAGCAGATCCCTCCTGTCTCGCCCACCCCTCCCCCTCAGCAGTGTATTTCAGTCGATCTGCCTGTTCTGCTCTCTACTCTGTCTTTCAGGAATTCTCCCACAACCCTTCGTTCCCCACCAAACTCTGGCCTACACCCCAGCACTTGTATGCATAAATAAATCTTTAAAAAAAAAAAATGGCCGAGCACTTGAAGATGGCAACAGCAGAGCTGTAAGTCAGTGGGCCCTTTCTACATGCAGCAGCCTGGAAGACTGTCCAGGAAGCCAGCCCTGACTCTATGCTCAAACCATAATAAAGTGATGAAAGAAATGGAGTCGTTTCAGCGAGAAAGTATGTGCAGGATGACTGTAAACTGAATCTCTCCCTGTCTCCACATCTTAAACTATGACTTCAGTTTTCTTTTGCTTCCTCAGACTGGTCAATTTCAGTCCTGTTTAAATTCAGTGAATCTTTCTTCACCCTGCGCTAATCTGTTGAATTTTTCTCATTAAGCTTTCATTTTCGTTTCAGTTGTTCATTTTTGCAGCTGCTCCTTTAAATGGGAATACCTTCCGGTTGTTTATTATTTTAACATTATTTTAACATTGACTATTTGAATATTGTAATGACTCTGGAGATCAGATTCTCTCCCTCCCCTACAGTTTCCTGGTATTTTTCTTTTTGGTTTGGTTTGATAGTTGAATGCTGTCCTAGTCCCCAAGTACCTTTGCAGACTATTCCAAGTTGTGCCTAGTCAACAAATCTCTGTTCCTCAGTTTATATTGCAGGAGTATTTAGATAGATATTTCCTTGAGTATCAGGAAAAGGAAGGGGAGCTATAGATAAAGAGTAGGGGAAGAGAGAGAGGAGAAAAGATGGAAGAGGAGAAGTAGGGAAGAGAGAGGAGTGGGGAGAGGGAAAGGTGGGAAATTTCCTTCAACACTTAGCCAGACTTGCACTGTATCTAGAGACTAGCATAACAGGAAAGCTTAGGGTATTTGCAGATCTTTTCTGGACATGCACCTTGCTCTGGCATGCATATGGCTTTCTATATGCAAGAGCTTTTCCATGCTCCGGTGGCCCAAAGCTTATCTCTCCCCCACTTCCCCTCCTTGATTTAAGTGGTTTTTCCTATATATCAACTGTAACCTCCTAGCCCACATAGCTGCAAGTTATTTGCCAGATGCCTGCCACTTTTCTGGCCTAGGAAATGAGAACCAGTCCCAGATGGGACAGATACACAAAATCATTTGGAAAATAAGGTTTCCACTGTTCCCTCCAGAACCAGGGACCATTGTCCCACCCTGAAAACTTAGTATGATATTTTTAAGACTTCCAGGAGCTATGATTAGCATCCATGGGGGGGCAAGGAAAAAAAAATGCCACAAGTCATTCCTATTATTTTGATGTTCACTTGGTTGCTTTACACCTTTGAATGTTTACAAAGTTTTGAGAAAGTTGGTTCTCAGGTTTTTTGGTTTTTTGTTTTTTTTTTTTTTTGATGTTTCTATGAAGGGAAAGGACCTTAGAAATGCCCACTCCACCATTTTGCTGACATCTAATCACCTGTATTTTTAATATGACCTTCAAGAGATTTGGGTACACTGAAGTTTGACAGCTACTAATCGAATGAATTACAAAAACAGAAGCTAATTATTGGCCATATCTTACATCCTCTGGGATCTACTGCTGGAGACCAAGAAAAATTCTTGTCTAGACCATCAACACTTCACCCATGTCAGCAAACCCTAATTTGGACCTTCAAACTTACTACATCAAAATCAATGAGAAAGTCTTCTAAAAACAGAGAAATTCCAAACCCACAGTTCATGTTCTCAATGAGTAGTCAATGTAGCACAAAATTTGATTTCCCCATGTAATTCTGACATCTTTCCAGAGTCAGAAACCAGTTGCTGCCCTTCATTAGAGACCCAAAGCCCCCAAGAATATGTAACAATAAGCAATATACTTGAGATGAAATTCTTTGATTTCTATTCAATTTCAGTTATTTTAGCATTTGTGTGAGTCTACCACACTTTAAACTTTCTCTGATTGATGGACAATTAGTTTTTTCCAATACAAAAGAGAAAAAAAAAATGCTTCTACGGTGATGACTGTACATATCTTGGTATAGGATGAAGAATATCTTCAATGTTTATACTGAGAAGCTGGGTTCCTGTGTTATATGGCATGTGCAGCTTCAGCTTTATAGAAAAATTCCCAAATTGTTCTCCTTAGCGGTTATCCTGATCCCAGTTTCCACAACAATGAATACATTTCTATTGCTCAACTACCTTCACCACATTAATGCCGTCAGATTTGTTTTTTTCAATTCTGCCCAACTAATGGATAAGAATAGATTCTCTTAGTGGTTTTAATTTGCATTTTCATGATACCTACTGAAATGTAATTCCAGTACTTCTATTGGCTATTCATGTTTCCACTGTGAAGAACTGAACCTTCATAGCTTTTGTCTGATTCCTTGTTGAGTTATGAGACTCTTAGTGATTTGCAACACTTAACAGCTATTATTTCTTTGCAAAATGATTGCGTTGCCAAGATCTTCTTTGAAGAACATTTTGCATATTAATCTTGCCAGTATTTTCTTTAATAGTTTTGTACATTTTAAACCCTGCTTAAATAATTCTTTACCCTCAAATCATGAAGATACGCTTCTATGCTATCTTCTAACACTTCTAAGTTTTTGCTTTCATGTTTATTTAATTCAGTTGTAATTATAATTGATTTTTATGTATATTGTCCAAATATGTATTTGAAACTTCCTGACAATGCACAAAAACTAATTACATGAATTTATATATATGAAATAATTAAATAACTGAATTTTCTAACCAGTTATTGATGAATACATCTGCCTATTGACCAGCAATGCCGCTTCAGTTATAAATCATGTATCCAAGTTTCTGCATATAGTGAAAGTACTTCTTTCTGGCCTCTCGATTATGTTCTTCTCTTAGTTGATGTGTCAATTCTTTCACTGATATCACTCTTTCAATTGCTATAACTTTGTAATAAGATTTTTCCTTATTCCTTCACTATGTCTTCATTATTTTTAGTCCTAGTGTTCCATATGAATTGTAAAATCAACTTGAAGATTCTACTGGGGGAAAAAAAATCCTGCTGGGAACATGTAACAAGTTCATTGACTCTAACGCTCAGTGTGGAAAGAATTGATATTTTTATTATTTTAAGCCTTCTCTCCAAGAACATGGCATACCTTTCTCCATTTAGGTCTGCCATAATAGATTTTAATAAATTTTTATTATTTGCTTCATAATTTCTATGTACATATTTTGTCTGATTAGTTCTTAAGTACTGTGTTTGTTGGTTGATATTACAAAGGAAATATCATATTTAACTACTTTTTTATTGATCCTACTGCTGTTCTGCTACTGCTAATTTTGTTCAGCAATGCAACTAATTTTGGTCTTTGAATGAAGTTAGTAATCCTAATAATCTGTGGATCCTCATTTTTTATGTAGATAATAATTTTACTAATTACTTTTTATAATCCTTAAAGTTTTTTTATTCTTCTGATCTGATCTAATGATCTACAGCAAAATATTGAAAAGAAACAATGGTGCAGTGATTCTTGTATGATTCTTGATTTTAACAGGAATTTCTTAATATTTAAACCATAAGTCTGATTCTTTTTTTTTTTTTAAGATTTATTTATTTATTTATTTATACAAGCACTGGGTACAGTCAGAAACGCGGGAGGGTGAGAGAATTCACCTGAGCGGGGAACAGAACAGGCAGACCGACGAAATACACTGCTGAGGGGAGCAGCAGGCACAGCAGGAGAGGTCTGAGCGCGATGTGGGACCCTCGCTGGTGGCCGGGATCAAACTGGCGCTGCAGAGGCTGTGGGCAGCTTTGCAGCCCATCACTCAACCGTTTCGCCACTGGGGAGGCCCATAAGTCTGATTCTTACATACATCTACTTTATGCACTTTAAATCAGTTTAATGAAGTTTCTTCTATTCCTATTTTTCTAAGAATATTTTTATCATGTGTTGGTATTAGGCTTCATCTAGTGATTTTTACACTTCTTTTTGTTTAATGCAACTAATTATATCAATAGATTTCCTGATTATAAAAACATACTTGCATCATCTAAATGACTTGTGCTTTCATACATTCTTCCTCTCTCTCTCTCCTGCCATAACCTCCTACCTCCTGGATTCAATTTGCTAATATGTTGTTTAGCATTTTCAATCCACTCTGTTTAAAAGTAAACTGACATGCCCATGTCCATTCTTATACAGTTCTTGGGAATCAAGTTTGGGAATCAAGGTCACACTGTCCCCATATATGAGATGGGTAGTGTCATTTATTTTTTCCTCTGGGAGAGTTTATATGAGGTGGGAATTACTTCCTTGATGTGACAGAATTCCCCTGTAAAACTGTCTAAACAGAGAGGTTTTTCATGAAGAGAAATGATAGTTTTAAAAGTGAACACATTCCTCTGCTTTCCCTGTTGGATTCAATCCCAGTATAATATGACTTTGTAACATATCCCATTAAAAGGTAGAGTCTGTTTCCCTTTGATTCTGACCTTGTAACTTGCCTTGGCCAATAAATAAGGTGTGTAAATTTCAAGTTTAGGCTTCAAAACCCTTGCACACATCTGATCTGGCTCAGGAAATCCTAATCCACCACTATGTATACAAACTCAGATTAGAATGCTAGAAAATCACAGATCATGCAAAGCAGATAAACCACCCAAACTAGGTGATGCTAGTACAGCCCACCCCCAGAAAATTTAGCAGCTGACCTAATCTTATGAGTCCCTGAGAATACAGAACCACTCAGCTCGCGCATCACTGTTCCAAATCACTAAGCCTTGAGTCTATTTGCAATTCACCCAAAGGTAACTGGGAACAATAGATTTTGAATCATGAACTCTTTAAAATACTTGAATGATTCTAAGACTATCCCTTAAGTGCTTTTGATAATCTATTTTTAGGAAATTGTCCTTTTTGTATAATTTTCCATTTTATTAACAGAAATTTGTTAATAAAGGATTACTACTTTTGCAGTTTATTATTTTTTTATTCTGTTTTTGTGCCTTCTCTCATTTTGTCCTTACTGAAACTTCCAAATGTCTTTTTAAAGGACTGTACTTAGACTTTTTTGATCTGATCCACTTTATCTTACTCATCATTTTATCAATTTCTGCTCTTATATGCTTATTTTAAAATGCCTTTTATTTTCTTTGATTTATTCTAATTGTCTTTCTCTTCTTAAGGATGACACTTAACTCAGATTTCTTCCTCTTCTGCCTCTGTAGGATGTAACTACTTTGAATAATTTCTTCTATTCAATGGCATGCCCTTTAACTCTTGGCCACTTATTTTGAAAAATGTTCCAAATTTTAATCTATTGCAATACATCGACCTTTTTTCTTTATGGTTATTACATTTATGTCTTCTTTAAGAGATAATTTTTCTTCCATCAAGGTCATAAAGATATTTGTCTATGCTAACTTTTTAAGCTGTATTGGTTTACCTCTCACAGAATTAGATCTAAAATACCCTGGGATTGGCTTCCCTGGTGGCGAAAAGGGTTAAGCACCTCACTATGAAGCAATCCACAGCCTCTGCAGCATGAGTTCGACCCCCAGCCAGCCAGAGAGCAATACACATGGTGCAGCAGACCTCTCCTGTCTCGCCCACTGCTCCCAGCAGCAGTGTGTTTCAGTCAGTCGGCCTGTTCTGTTTCCCATTGTGTCTCTGGTGAATCTTCTCACCCCCTGCATCTCATCCAGGTCTTATTTACAGAAATAAATAAATCTTCAAAAAAATTTTTTTAAATAAAATACCCTGGGATTGATTTTGCATATAGTGTGGGGAAAAAATGTCATAGGTATTTGCCATAGAGATATTCAGTTGCCCCAACACCCTGACTGAGACCAAACTTCACCAGTATTCTTTAACAGTGCAATATACATATTCAGGTTAGATGTTAGGGATATACACCATCAAGAATGTTAATCAATTCATGCTAAACTTTTTGCTCTGGAAGTTTTCTATTGCCTCAGCCTCTACAACTTTCTCATGCCTAATTAGACTGATTTTTTTTTTCACTATCAACTTTTTTAATTTTAATTTATATTTTTTACATCATTGTTCATTTTTAAACAATGTTTGCTTGCCCCTCCCCACTCCCATGTGTAGTCCCCATAGAATTTCCTTCCCCAATGCACCCTTGCACCTTCACCACAGTCCCCTGTGCCTCTCCCTCCCTCCGTTTGATCTCTCTCCCTCCTCCTCCCCTGAAGAATGCCTCTGGTTTATAATTGTTTTTGTTTTCACTCTCAACATTTATGAATTGTTATTTTTTTACTTCATTTAATACATACAATACAATTTCAATTTTATGACTCCAATGTAATTCTGTGACAGTGCAAACCACTTAATTTGATAGTGAATGTTGTGAAGCAGAATTGTAACTACTAGCTTTTATCAGATGCATTGTCTCTTCTGGCCTTCTCCTGGGTTGACAGGGCTTTTAAAGAAATTCCTGATTTATCTTATATTTCAATTTGGAGGTTTTATACTATTTCTCTTATTTTGTTGTTGTTTTAAATTTTTAACATGCATGCTTTAAATTTAACCTATTTCTCTATTCATTTATTTATTTTTTAAGCATCTTTATTTTTCACAATTTAGGCTATTTCTGCTCAGGTACGGTCACCATAGCCTTCCCACTGCAAAGCACCCACAGTCCTCCACCACGCTCCACCACGTTCTCCCCACCCCCATATTTATTTTCATATCAATGGACAGACTTTGAACACTTTAAATCAGATCATGCCTTTTATAATTTCATTGACTAATATTTTTAATTTTATTTTTTCCAAAATCATTCATTATTATTATTTAAATATGCGATTATAAGTTCGGTTTCTGCCTGTTATGAACAAGTTATCTTTTTTTAATTAATTAATTTATTTATACAAGCACTGGGTACAGTCAGAAGCGCAGGAGGGTGAGAGAATTCACCAGAGCCAGAGCAGGGAGTAGAACACACAGACTGACAAAATACAATGCTGCGGGGAGCAGCGGGTGGCAGGAGAGGTCTGCACACCACGTGGGACCCTAACCCGGTGGCCGGGGATCGAACTGGCGCTGCTGAGGCTGCAGGCAGCTTCGCAACCCAGAGCTCAACCGCTGCGCCACCAGGGAGGCCCTGAACAAGTTATCTTTTCAACAATTCTCTGTGCACTTTCTTCTGGAAAGTTACAGTTTTGTCTTTAATTTTTTTTTAATTTCAATTATTTCAATTTCAGTTCTTTTATTGTGGTAACATTGATTTGCAACACTGTATATATTTTTAGGCTTAAGGATGCATGCCTTTTGAAGTATATTTTACCACACTACACCCAACTCCAGAGCACTCATAACCCTCCCATATGATCCACTAGGCATCCAGTGGACTTATATACTTGAAAATACTACAGGAAGCAAATCTTAAATGTCCTCACCCAGAAAAAACATGTAATTATGTGATATGATGGAGATGTTAGCTAGCACTATAGTGCTAGTCATTTTGCACTATATAAAAGTAACCCATTGTATACCTTAAACTTATATAATGTTACGACAATGACCATCTCAATAAAGTTGGGATGGATGGAGGGGGAGAGAGGGAAGAGGGAGAAAGAGAGAGAGAGAGAGATTATACACCTATACAGCTGTCCCTCAGTATGGGTATTGGTATCAAGAACTGACAGACACCAAAATCCACAAATGCTCAATTCCCTTATATAAAATGGCATATTTGCATATCCTGCCATATTGTTTATATCATCTCTCAATTCCTTATAATCCAATGTAAGTGCTTCATGCTTATTGTATTGTTTGGAGAATAACAAGGAAAAAAGTCTGTATAGGATAAACATAGGACACTATGTACAGGACAGACATAGTATTGTTAGAACCCATGGATACAGAGGGCAGATTGTACATTTAACTTTCAATTCCTGGGATAGGCAGACATGCCTCTGGTTCTCACTTCCCTCCATATGTTTAGTCTTACAGGGCCTCCCTTCTTATAAATTTAATATGAATCTTAAAAGAATTTTGTTCTGCTTTATCTAGCATTTAGAGGCATTTTGAAGCAGGAGGATGTTTAAAATATCTAGTCTACCACAACGCCAGAAACAAACGTCTGCTGTACTGAGAACAAGACTGTCTTAAAACTTCATGATCTTTTTTAACTTCAATTCATATTATCACTGAATCCTCATGTTCTGTGAAGTATAATAATGCAGTTATATTAACCTCTTTATACACAAGAAAACCAAAGCTCATAGAAACTGAGATTCATTTCCTGTTGTATATCTAAGATACCTACCACAAACTGACTGAAAGAGATATTCTGAAAATGGAAATCAATTTAAAGATGATCCTAAATTCTAAGAATTAGGACATGATAAACATTTTGAGGATCATTTACATTCTCCATTATCCAAACCTGACAGCAGAGTGAAATACATGACCTTGGGCAAATCACTTAACTCTGCCTTGTTATGAAGCACTTACTTCATAGAATCTTGGTAACAATTATCTGATTTAATTCACATTGAACACACAGAAAAGCACACACCAAAAGTTTAAAGTAGGGCTTACTTTGAATAACCCATGTTTTTGGTTGCGCTGACCCAGCCATAAATTGCTTCCTGGGGGAAGACTGGTCTCAGGAGGGTCTATCACTCGTTCATAAATCCTGTATGGACAAAGAACTCAGTTAGTAACAGAGAAGCTCAAAGCAGAACCAGAAAGGTACACATGCTGTTTGAAGTACTCATGGCATTAGCTGCTGCTATGACAGACAGAGCCAATATGGGGCACATTTTAAAAGATAGGTAACTAGTAAATAGCTAGTTATTTACTTCTTGACAACACTTGGTGTTGGTGTGCAATCTTGCAAGTTCCCCCAGGTGAAATTTGAAACTAGCTCCGTACACAGAATGCAAGGAGAGACTGAAAATAGAGGCACATCATTCTGCGTTGGTCAGTGGAAGTGTTAATAAGGGAACTTACATAGCAGGTGTATTTCCCACCCACCCTCTGGAATCTTCAGTTTCTATGGAGGCCATATGGGGTTCAGTGTGGTTTACAGACCACCTGGCCTCAGTAACTCTCTCAATACTGTGATCGTGAAGTGACTCCCAGGTTAGAAATGTTTGGCAGAATGTACATTCTAAGAACAGGCAGGAGGATAAGAAGCCTCCTGAGGTCCAGGTGAGCTAATAGGTCAAGAAGCATAATATGACTTCTTCCAACACCTCAACATATTATCTGCATTCCTCCTGGCTCACTCTGCCTTTACCCCTTTTGCCGGGAAGTGAGGAAGAGGGTAACATTTTTGAATGTCTACTTTGAGCAATGAACTTTTCACAATCTCTGACTAAAGTGGTCTTCTCCCCATTACAGGTAAAAAGGCCGACATTCCAAGAATGTAAATGGGTCAACCAAGTTAAGAAACCCAGAGTGCAATAGAGTGGGGATAAGTATCCCCATTTGCGTGGCTCCAAAGTCCTTTATACTCTACTACTCCCTGGCTTTGGTTTATTTAGCTGGCACTCCTTCCCTTCTCTAGCCTTTAAACAAATGGGTGGCAGCTGCCCAGATAATATGGTTCGTCTGCAAAATCAAATAACTGATATCACCATCCAATCAATAAGTATTTAATGAGCACTTTTTATGTTGAATTTCTCATGAGTCAACAGGAAAGAGAGCAATTAACTGGATACATAAAACCCTGCCCTCACAGAGCAGTATAATTTCTGTATGGGAAGAAATTTTCATAGGATATATGACAACATCACCTAGAAAAGGCAACCACCCTGGGGTCTTTGAAGGTATCTACAGAACCTACTAAAAAACTCAGTTGCCTTGATTGTTCTGCCCTACCAAGTTCCTTTCCAGACCTCACAAATCTTTAGATATGTGCTCTCTCGGAAATAGTTCCTACTACCAGCTGAGGGCCATCTTCTTTCCCCACACCTCTGTCAGGTGCCACTCAGCACCTGGATGTTGCTAAGGGGAGGGAGAGCTTGTCTGAGTGGAGACTTGTCCTTGGATGCTCCAAAGATTGTGGGTGGGGCTGAGCTACCTGGCACATCCTTGAATTGTAATTCCTCATGCTGGTCCTATCTATTCCTTGAATTTCTCTGTCCCAACTCTGAGCTGAGAGTGGAGTCATCCCCACGTAGGTTTAAAGGTCTAATAACTAATCAGTCCCCCCAGCCAGATGAAACACCCTGTCTTCTGCCAGAGGATGACATATTCCTCCAGTAGCTCTCAGAAGAAAAGCTCAGAGAACAGAAAGATGGTACAGTTGTGTCAAGACAAGTGATTGATGGCAGGACTGTCAGAGATGGAAGTCATCAAGTTGCACCTCGTATCATAGTTGCATCATCCATTACTCTCCTGTTCCTCACTGAAAATGTGTTTCCTAACAATCACACAAGGTGTTCAACTGGCAAAGCTCTAAGTATATCAGGTCCTTCTCTACAAACTAGATTAAAACATGAAGATACAATAACTTTGCTTTAAAAAGATAGGCTGTATTTCTCTCCAAAAATTTCAATCTTTTTGTATGTTGTAATGAACCATTTTAGATCAGTTTGTCAAAACTGCTTTAACACCAGAACATGCTTTTTCTTTCCTTAAAAAAAGTTTATTTCTCATGTTTGTGAAAAACTACAAACAAGCCAAATTTACACCAAAAGAGAAATGCATAAGTTATAGCAGATCAGCTTGATAGAATTTACTGCAGTCGTTAAGAATGATAAATATGCAAGTTATGAAATATGGAAAAGAATATACAAAATAATTTTCACTGGAGGAAAGTGCAATGTAAAATTATTTATGAATTATGGAGATAAAGATTGGAAACTTATGTTCCATGTTGGTGAATTTCAGAAGAGGCCAGAGAGAAACAGAAATCGTTGTATTTAAGTGAAGAGGCAGAAGTATAATTTTCCATAAGGTTAAAAACTCATCAAAACTGAAAATGTTGTCCAACTATTTACCTTAAACCATCGCTTAAAACATCTGCATCTATCCAAGCTTTCAATTCTAATACTTTCTTCTTTGGTTTTCAAGACACTACAAAGGGAGCGCTAAAGTGCAGAGCTGTCCCTTATTCGGATGTTGATGAAGTGCATAAATGAATGAAAGAATGGACAGTCAGAAGGATCAACTTCCTATCCTGCCTTATCTTCCACAAGCATAAAAGCCCCTTGTGCCTTAGAAATCATTGAGGAAGCAAACATCTGAGGTCCATTATCAACTAAAGCATTGCCTGTATCAAAGGGGAGTGCTGATTTCCAGGGTCAGATAGCTCCTCGTCAGGATCCCTTTCTGATGCCAAAGAAAGTCAGCTGGTGTGGCCTTCCTGGCGGCTCTGCCAACTCAACTGAAGAGGCAGTCCTTACCAAGGAATGCCAGGCAGCAGGTGGAAACCAACACACTGGATGCAGACATAGCAAAATGAAGATGGCTTAAAATGTGTTAACAAAAATAATTGAAAACCCAAACACAGGAAATTTAATCACGAGAAAACAGCAAACAAACCCAGTGTGAGGGACATTCCACCCAGTAACTGCCTGTGCTCTTTCCAATATCAATGTCATGAAAAATAAAGAACAGCTGAGGCACATTTGCAAGTTAAATTAAAAACTTAACCCAAGGCAGGATCCTGGATTGGACTCTGGAGCAAGAAAGAAAATTCTTATAGAAAGCATTAGTGGAAAAATTGGTGGAATTGGAATCAGAAGTGTAGATTATAAAATAGTATTAAGTTGAACTTTCATGTCCTGATTTTGAGAATTGGGTGGCACATATTGAAGTAACTGTCTTGTTCTGAAGCTGTATGTTCTTAAATACTTGGATCATGATGTCAGCAACTTACTCTCAAGGGTTCAAAATAATGAATATAAGGAAGTACATATACACCTATATCAACATATACATTATTAAAGAGAGAACTTAGGTCAATATACAGTTGTGTATGTAACATTTTTCAAATTTCTGTCTGATTAAAAAAATTGAAATATAAAGTTTTAAATAGGGCAAAAAAAATCCATAATGCCGAGTAAAAATACACACCTCCAATACAATTTTTTATCTATTAGCCAAGGATACATGTAAATTTGAAGATTCACATAAGCAAGCGATACTGCTTTCCTAAGGGAATGAAATGCTGATAGAACAGAGGAGTGGATGATTGAATGAAGCAAGAAAGGAGATCTACCCAGACTAATGCTGATAACATAAACTGAAACTGGATTGTCACGTTCCTACCTGTACCCCTGTATACGAGAAGTTATGCCACCAACATGCCAGAAAAATATAATCAGAATCTGGGCAAAAGAGCTGCTGGTCCCAGGGGTACAATTTGGGTGGACTGGACCACGGAAAGTATACAGTGTTCTGTCACTTAAACCTAGTATTGTCCAAATCAAATGTCATGAAAAGTCAAAGCTAATATAGTGAACTCCTTGCTTTTGAGCATGCTAAGGTAATAGAACCTTCTCATTTTCACCAACAAATATCTGACTATCTACAATGGATATGACACCATGCTAGTTATGGGGACAAGCACAGGCAAAATTAATGCAGCCCAGCCCCTGCCCTCAGGCCAGAAGCCTGAGGCAGACAACATGCACACTCTCACCTTGTAACTCAATGCGATAAATGCAATGCTCTATGGAAACAGAGCGAAGAAAACAGAATTCTGCCTGCCTAGTCAGACAAGACTCTCCAAAGCTGAGTTCTGAATGAAGCGGAGCTGACATGCAGACAGAACAACCAGCACTAACACAGCACCTACTGTGTGCCAAGCATTGTGCCAAGCTTTTCATATATTAAGTCACTTGATCTTCGCCATACCTTCAGGTAAGTGTTCTCTGTTCATCAAAGTTAAGAAACTTGTCTGTGGGGGCCTCCCTGGTGGTGCAAAGGATTAAGCACCGTGCTGTGAAGCAATCCACAGCTTCTGCAGCACAGAGTTCAATCCCCAGCGAGCCAGGAAGCCAATCCACATGGTGCAGCAGACCTCTCCTGACTTGTCCACTGCTCCCCTCAGCAGTGTATTTCAGTCAGTCTGCCTTTTCTGGTCCCTACTCTGTCTCTGGTGAATCCTCTCACCCCCTGCATCTCTGACCTGTACCCCAGCTCTTATATGCGTAAATAAAAATAAATCTTTAAGAAAAAAAAAAAGAAAGAAACTTTTCTGTGGTTAAGCAACTAAGTATTGCAGATTGGGGATTTAAACCTAGACCCCGCAAATCTGTGTTACTCCCTCAATAAATTAAGATTCCTTATTCAACTTCCTCAGCAGGAAGGAAAGGTGTTGTTCACGTGCTAAAGCACATAGCTAAGACGGATGAGCTCTCCTGGAAGCCACCTTTGCTTCCTCCTAGCTCACAGCAACAAAGCATCTCAGTCTGAGTGGAAGGGATCTGCACCACTTCAAGGGCTTCCTCTCCGCCCCCCAAAAAATCCTCTCAGGCATCTTTCACTTTCTCTCTTTCAGCTGGCAGGAGAAGACTGAGGACTCAGAGCTGGTCATTGCACACAACAGAGGATCTTGCATCCTGAATAATATAAGGCCTGCTGTCAATTAGACATATACAATGAACTTACATACCCAGGAAATAAAATTCTGTGTTAAACCCCTCAAAAAGTTTTCTACAGTTGTGCTAGTATCATTTACCCTTACAAATATACCCCACTAGGGAACAGAAAGGTGACTTTTGTGCATACATGCCTTCAAATCCAAGAAGTATCAAAGAGTGTGGTATAGCAGAGACAATGTGAATTTGGAATAAAAATTTCCAAACTGGAATTGCGTATTCCAGTTCTGCATTTGGAATAGTACAGGTAGTAAGCTGTACAACTTTAATCAAAGTTGATTTCTCTGTACCTCATTTGAAAAACTGAAATGGGTCATGGTGAGGACAAAATACGTGGTATGCCCTTGGCACATTTTAGGGTTGGACAGGCTGTGAAACTGAGAGGTGATGAGAAGGCAGGGCCACACAGAACACAGCACCTGTTCCCACCCCATGACTGTGTCCCCACAAAGTGAATCCATTGAGAGGGGATTACTGGGACCTTTGATGCCTCCTTGTGCTTTGGGATACAGCTTCAACAAATGACATCACTGCCACATGGAGCGTATTTAAGGAAGTGAGATTTCAGTGTTCTGATCCAAGAACACAGTGTCTATTTTGTCAAGTTTCCATCACTCTGAAATTTTATAGTCCCAAGTTTCTTTTCACCTTCTACAAATTTAAAAGCTAAAACAAGTGAACAGGCAAACAGCATTAATTTCTCTTGCTGTTTAACTTGATTAGTTATGGGAAAAACTGATTATCTACTTAGATGCTAAACTTTGAATTAAAAACAAAATTTTGGGACTAATTCTATTTTCTATGACATCATAAAATTGCAGGTTTTTTTAAATTGTTTTTAAATGTCACTCATTAACTTCTTTTAATTCTTTTAAGCCACAAATCAAACTTTTCTATAAGTAGTATTCAAAATTTAAGCAAACATGATTTAACACTTTTACATCCTTCCAGAAGATATAATTCTTTGATATCAATGTTTCATTTTTGTTGACAATTCATCACAAATTCATATAAGAGTAGGAAAGTGTTTCAGAAAAATGACAAAATAAAAGAAATATTTTGTAATTTGTTAATATTGTGTGTTTGGACACAACACCAAACATAACAAAACATTGTTTTTATGTGAGTATAATACAAGAGGAAACTATTCCTAACATTTTCACCTTGTCCAGCATAAGGCACTTTCCTAATATATTTTGGGACTTCACTAGATGTAGCTAATTCATAGATGAAAAGGTTTCTTGGCAAATAGGAACATTAGCAATGAGATCTTATTTCAGACTCACCTTATACATCCTTCTTTTATGTATGATTTTTATACATCCTAAATCTGCCCTGTAAGTTGAGTCTTTACTGACCTCTGAGACCCTGGCCACTTGGGTCATCCAGTAGGACAAACTCTCCAGGGCTTCACACAGGACCCCATGCCATCTCACAACTGACTTGGGTGTCTAGCATGCTGTGCTGCCAGAGCCAGCTTGCCCAGCCCTCCCTGCCAAAGGATGAGGCATGTATCTTCTCTGCTATCAGGGGGCCCATCACTTGCTGTTTCCACCCTCAAGTGGTGCCTGCACTTGCTGACTGCTACTTCAACTTCCTATCTGCCAAGTGTGAAGAAAATCCTCTCCACAGCATCCCTGCACCTGCTCAGTTACCTCCTATGCTGAGACCTTCTCTGAGGATGCTGTATAAGGCAGCTCCTGCCACTCATCACTTAGCTTAGTTAACACTTATTGAGGCCAATGACTCTCCATAATTAGCTTAGCTCTTTGCTGATTGACTGTTTCCTCCCATCAGACAATAAGCAACTTGAAAGCAGGGATTTGACCTTTTTCATGAAACTCTAGCATCCAAAAAAGTGCCCAAGCCAAAGGAGGTGCCCACTCCATACAATGAATGAATCCAAGCTCCCTGATACTAACCTGAGGATGAGAGAGTGTACTAACCAAGTTCAATGGCAAAGACTTTATAATGAGCAACTCACAAATTTAAAGATAGACTGAGAAATCAAGTAGTCAAACTTGACACTGTGCAGATAATCCTTAGGAAAAGGGAATGAATAAAATATGATAACTCATGTAAAGTGACTTCCTCCATAATGCCCAGCTCAGGAGATTTACATGAGCAGCCTTAAAGAAAAAGCAAAATGAAGCCTGCACTGCTTTTCACCCAGAAAAGAGATTGGGATAGCAAGTTTGAATCTGTCAGGCAGAACTCACTAAGAGGAAAGCTGCAGAAACGTATTTCATAAAGAGCTAGAGAAACAGTCAGCAACTTGAGAATTAATTAAATCAAGCATAGTCCTTTTGATAAGCACGTGATTTACTGCTTAAGTTGACTGCATTATAATCAGCCCAAATTTATCACATTCCCATAGGCTATCTGACACAAATAATGCATTTACTCCACAACCATCTAAAAATCTACTCTTCCTTTCAACTACAGAAAACCTAATTCCCTCCTAGTCATGTTTCTAGACCTTGTTCACAAAAGAGATGCTGCTTATTAGGCTGTGTTGGGAGAAATGTAGGAATTGTGCATGCCATTAATATCTATCTGTATTTTGATGTGTAAGTGTCTCATTTCTAATACAATACTATGCAAAAACTAAACATCCAGTCAAACATCCAGTCAAACTACTTAGGAGGAATGAACAATGCAAAGAACAACTGACATGTTACTTGTAAAAGTCAGGCCCTGAATCAAGGGTGCACAGAGGCCTCTTCTTTACCAGGTACAACCTCTTTACTCGTGATTTCAGTGAAGAATGCCTCCCTTACAAGACTCCTGTCTGCTTAATAGACCAGTCAATATTCTATGAAGAACCTGATTTTCTGTTAACATAAAAAGCTCTCAGAGCTCAACACAAGGCAATGCAGTGGTTCAACAACACTACTTGTGAAGGAATATTGGATTTTTATTTACCTGGATGAAGAGAGGCCTCTGAAGGAACTCGACAGTGCTTGCCCCACTTGTAGGGAAGAATGAATTGCCAATGTAAATCATGTGAATCAACATGTATTAATGTGATTGTTCAATAAGACAATATGAAACTCAAATGAGGTGCCAAATGAGGAGGTTTGTCTTGGGCTTTGCTCATAATTGAAAAGTGTTCACACTCTCCAGAGGGGGAAAGTGACAGTGACCTCCCTTCACTAAACAGAGCCTCAGCTTCACTGCCTTTTAGCAGGCACTAGCAAACATAAGGATATTCCATGAAGACAGTTCCCTCTAAGGAATGCAAGATAACTCCTGATTTCCTCTTATTAGCATAGTGATGGTGAGTGACCTTGCACATGAAGCTGAGTCCCTCTTTTGACATAAAGGTCTATCACAATCTCCCCCTTCTCAGGCCCAGTAGGCAAATGTGAAAAGTATAAAGTATTCGAGTGAAAGTAACGAACTAGAAAAACAAGACATCTAAGGTGTTGCTAGTTTTATTCTTGGCCCTGACAATTACTGAGCATGCATTCTAAGGGTCACTTACTCCACAAAATAGTTCCACAAAGCTCACTCCCAGTGTCAGCTACTCATTGCCAACTGTGTACCTGGATGAACCACTTGCTGAATTTCCACGTCAGGTGGTCGGGCTGTTGTTAATTATTGGCTATCAAGGAATACACGTCACACAGAGCTTTGCACCAGAAAGGCATTAGAGAAATGCCCCCAAAGAGAAGCTCTGCAGTCTCCTTCTTACAGTCTGTTTAACAAAACAGATGACATGCCACCAATCACAAGGTTTTTAAAATGCTCCTCTGGCATTACAGAGGAAAAAAAAAACCCATATAGTAATCAAAGAGGATTATAGGGATGGATACCGTATGCCCCCAACATGTAAGAACTGAATTCCAAGCTAAATACATAGCAGGGCTCAGCAGGTTTCCAAATGGTTTCTTAGCAGCTGGCTGCAGAGTAAATACAAATACACACAAAAAAGGTGAGGCAAAGTTGAAATCTGGAAGGAGATGCCTCTATTGTAGTAGATGACAAGGCAGTACTGTTCAAATGCAATCAGTAGATACTGCAGGAGATGCTTTGCCAGAGTAGGTGGTGAACACACTCCAAAAAGGAGTGGTTTTCCTAGATAAGATCAAGTCCTTGTGTGACCTGCTTCATCCACTTAGAAATCACTTGTCAACAAACTCATGCTCTTTCTTGCCCAGCAATTGGATTGTACTATTTCCTTTCTCTCCTCATTTGAATCTGTGTATAAAGGGTACTTTTGCTTCTTAACCCCATGTTATGCCCTCAATATCTCCCTTTCATTACATCTTTTTTTTTAGATTTATTTATACAAGAACTGGGGTACAGGCCAGATGTGCGGGAGTGTAAGAGAATTCACCAGAGACAGAACGGGGAACAGAACAGCCAGACGGACCAAAGACACTGCTGAGGGGAGCAGCAAGTGAGGCAGAAGAGGTCTGCCAAGCCATGTGGGTTTCTCCCCGGCCGGCCGGCCAGTTGGCCGGGAATCGAACTGGTGCTGCAGAGGCTATGAACAGCTTCACAGCACTGCGCTCAACCCGCTGCGCCACCGGGGAGGCCCCTTTCATGACATTTTTCTAATCCTTACTCTGTCCAAAATTCATCATTCAACTCTCATCCCACACTGATGCTGATTGTAAATCAGTATCAAATAACCAGCGCATCTAAATCTGTCCTATTTCACAGTTACCTATAATTTGGCAGTATAATAAAAGATGTTTTTATTGAATCTAGATGAAAAACATGAAGTATGTGTGATTTTTTCCATCATAACAGATTAGTATAATGTCATAAAGATTAAAAGAGACATTAATAGGTAGACTTTAGGACCAAATCAAGTAAGATGCAAGTTAATAAGGACAAGTGAAAGGTTCCATGCTTTGAGTAAATATGCTTCTCAAAGGAATAAAGGTGAGATCGAACGTGTAACAAATACATACTGAAACTTAGTTGTCTTGGTTAACAGTGAAATAAGACTGCTAAAAAGGATGTCATGATCTTAAACTGACAATGAGAAGCAGACAATTACCATATTCTATTGAGTCAAACTGCCTAGAAATTACCACATTGAGTCATGGGAATTTTTCAGATGATAAACAGATGTATTTTAGAAAGACTAGCCAAGGTCCATTTGACTTGAGAGTCAAACGAAAAGATGAATAGTTGAAGGAACAAAGGAAGTTCAGCCTGAAGATATAGCAACAAATCCCCCCCCAAAAAAATGAAGGGATGACAAGATAAACTCTTAAATCTTAGAAAACTAGCAGGTGGAAGAGGCATTGAGCCTGTTCTGCGTAGCAGTGAAAGGTAAAATGTATACCTACAAGTGTAGGTTTGAAGCAGGTATTTTCAGTTCAAGACAGGAAAATTTTTTTTTCACATGCAAAACAGAGGGAAAGGGAAGACTTGAGAGGCAGTGAACATCTAGTCTGGAAGTGCATCCCAGTGGATGACGGAGGACCTCTTGGCAAGGACAGTAAATCAAAAACTCAGAGATACAGACACTGGGTCAAAAACTTAAGAGCTGCTTTTTGAAGTACTGACTATATCCTAGAAACTTACACACTTGACAATCCTTAAAATATCACTCAACTGACTAATGTCCAGAGATTAAATGACTTACCCAATACCACTCAGTAAATGGTGAAGTCTAAATTCAAAACCAGATGTAAACTTCGGTCATGTCATATCATCATATAATCCTCTATTGATTCTGCTTTTTAAAAGTTGGCTATCCTACTCGTGGGTTACACAAACTGTGAGATACACTGGATTAGGAGGATCACTGGACTACAGACAAAAAATTCCTGTGTCTAAGCTTTACTATTTGTCCTTTCCATTTTGAGCAAAGTTACTGAACCCCTTTAATACTCCATTTGGTCACCTATAAACTTTACTGACAATATCAATTCAGCAGCTTTTTAATAACATAAAACAATTCTGTGTTATACTTTGTAAATTCTCAAATGCCTTATTTACAGTGGGACATATTTAATATTAATAGGTAAGATCTTTTAGATCACCCTTACCTAAAAGACACTTTAATTTTAAATGTTTTCAAGAAAAAAATACCAAAAAAAAAAAACCCCTCCTCTATACCAATTGGCTTAAATAGTTAGAGAAGAATACATAGTCAGCTTTATAATTTCTACCAAAGAGATGTTTAGGGTAAACAACCTTATAGGAAAGGGAGAAGAATATAAGCATCCTAAATCACTCTCTAGATATTGCCACTTGTGGTGCATGTAAGCCATAGTCATTGGTTCCATGGTTTCTAGAAGTTCAGACAAAATGTACAGCTTTTCATGTTCAATTAGATCTCAGGTTAACAGTCTCCAAAATATTTACTGATACTCAAGAGTGGATGATAATTTACTGTAGCCACATTTTATTATTCATCTAGGTAGAGATCTAACTATTACAATAAATCAAAACTTTGCTGTCATAATGTTCACATTGGTTACTAGGACTCTCAGGGTCAGAAAGGACATTGAAGGTCTTCTGATACAACCTCCATCTGCTACTTGTTATATTAATTATATAAACATCCCAAAGCCATCTGTCATGCATACAGTGCAGTGACATCCTCATGTAACATTTTAAAGCTTCCCAGAGCAAATGGATGTCTCCCCAAAGGCATGATGATTGACTAATTCCAACAACCCATGTGAAATGTCAGGGTCTAGCAGCAATAGTAAGGGACAAGGGGAGTATTTCTCTTTCTCCATACACTCCTGATGGAACCACAGACCACTCTCCACCCAAAACATCATCATCCAAGATTCTGGAAGAGATACATTTTCGACATAATTTCAGAACCTTGGAAAGCATTAATAAGGTCATTTGAGAGTTTCCAAATCTGGATGGACATTGGAACAGCCTAGAAAGCATTTCAAAAATATAGATTCCTCATAAAATCAGATTTACAGGTGCCAGTCTGATCCCAGTGTAGGAAAAGAATCCCTGGTGGAGGTCAACTTGGCACTGTCTGCTCTCAAGCTGCAAAATCAGGTTTGTGTGGGAGCACCTGCTCCACGCACTCCTTCACCTAAGCAAGCCTCCTGACATGAGCAGCTGGGACTCTGGTTAGGGCATGTCCGAGGCAGAGTGAAAGGCAAAGGAGAAGCATTCTCCACTGTGGGGCTGTTTCTAGAGGTTTTTCTTTTTGACTAATAAAATAAGGCAGTAAAAAGATGCCCATGTTTGGTGGTACACATAGAAAAATCAAGAATGCTCCTGACCATGTTCCACTAATATATATCCTTGAATAGAGGATGGATGGATAACTTTTGTCATTTAATTTCAAATATTAGGAAATACCATATAGAAATATAAATAAAGGTGACCTGGATCTTTCCCTTTAACCCAGAAAGATTTCCTCTTTGTCCCTTTTGCTTTGGACCA
Source organism: Talpa europaea (assembly GCF_964194135.1). Classification (NCBI taxonomy): domain Eukaryota; kingdom Metazoa; phylum Chordata; class Mammalia; order Eulipotyphla; family Talpidae; genus Talpa; species Talpa europaea. The sequence goes on from NC_140073.1 coordinate 30,523,361, forward strand.
AAGGAAACTGATAGGTTCCTCCTCCCTTTGGTTTCCAGACAATGGGAAGTGCCAGCATGATAACAGGAAAAGATTGTGGATGGGGGGTGGGGCTAATTAACATGTAAAGGATTTCACAGCATGCTTGGCACATGCACTCCCTTGATGGTGCTAGTTGCTATTATTGAAAAAAAAAAAAATAGTGAAGAAGTCCTTGACTACTAAGTGAAGCTTTCACATTACCCTCCCTCTTAGTTGTTGTCTGAGTCTTCCCAATATAAATGTGTCAATACAAACTTGATTGTTTTTTAATAATGTTTACAGAGAGGACAACTTGTGTGTCTTGACTTCTGCTTTTAGCAAGTATACTGAATTATTCATTTAGTTTGGGGTGCTTTCTTTTAAAAAGTAATCATCACATTCTTGATTTTTTTTTTTATTTTTTCATGCTATCAGTCCTGTCAGACTTTAGAAGTTCAAAATCACCTAAGAAGAGCAAAGCAATTTAGATAAAATTTCCTGTTCTGAAGAAAGACTTTTGTTATTAAATGTGAGGCATTCAATAGCAACTGCCAGCTGTTTAATCAAAAAGTTATTGTTCATTGTAGAGGAAAAATTGGAGTTTGGAAAACAATGAGGCTACAACTCCAAGCTCATAAAGTGTCTGATGAAGTTTCAAATCCTTTTCAAACTCCGTCTGATCATTTAAACTATAATGGCCCATTTCTGATAAGGCATTTCACGGAGGATAAAAGAAAAATCATCTACACAAATGAGATCTCCTGCTCATCCCTTGAATTATCCGCTTTCCCGGTGGCCCCTTCATGTTCAGATTACAGGGTATAAACTAAAAACAGTTTTCTGATACATCTCAAATAAGCATATTATTAAAGGCACATAAGTGACTAATTCCAAAACCAAAATGAATGATAAAAGAAAAACTAAGAAAGTCTGTAAATTATAAGAGGGAAAGCCTGCATACTGGTCAAAGAAGACAGTTTTGAAGACAACTAACAGGAAAAGAACAGATCCACAAGTCAGAAACCTTTTCTAAACCTGGGCTTCGCTTCCAAAACTTGAGAGATGCCTTGGACAGATCACTTCATCTTTCTGGTATTATTTCCCTACCTTTGACAAAGAAAATGCCTGCCCTACTTGATTTTTCTTAGATTAAATGAGATTTATAGGAATTTCTCTGAATACTGTTGCCTATATCACTGATATGAAATGGCATTCGTGACACTGGGTCACCTGATTGCTTGCTGGTTTTCGAGATCATCCAAGTCACCAAGATACATCCTTTTTCTTCTGTTCACTCTACAAGGGTATCCGGTAACCTGGCCCTTTTTTGACCAAGTTACTCAAGATGATTTCTGTTACTTACAAGCTAAGTGTCTTCACATGGAAGTGTGCGGATGATACACTGAAAGTCAAACAATTCTACATCCAGATGAAGAAGGGCCATGAATCTTGGGAGGTCCACTCACCCATGTGTATGTCCTGAGCTTCTCACCACAGCTTGGTGCCCACTTCATTTACATCCTGTGATGTAATTAGTCATTTAGGAGTTTCTGGGCAACTTGACACAGAAGCCAGCTCTCATGTGCCTTGGCATCCCAGTACCTAGACCAGTGCCAGGCACAGAGTAGGCTGAGAAATAATGGTTTTCATTCATTGTTGTACTTGTGTCCGTCTGATCAGTTCCTGGATGTGCCATCCCTCTGATTGTATAATGATCATCAGCAGATGAACTGGCTTGGCTCCCTTACCATTTCATGAATTGTCCACCTGTACTTCCAGTATTATGTGGATGCAAAGGTTGAAATGCAAATTTTCAATTAAAGGAGGATGTTTCGAAAAATAAAAAATTTCTGAAATGAACAGCATGGTACATTTCCATACCTAAAGGAATTATATGTACATTCTCCTAGTCTCTACTCTCTGGCCCTCAAATTTTCACATAGATCTCATATCTCCCCTACCCCCTTTCAGTAATACATAACTGACCGGGCATTGCTGGGCATTTAACACTACTATTCAAGAAATTTCAATTAAATGAATGTCCCTCCTAAGACCGACCTGGCTCTGTCACACACCCAGACTCAACTCTGCTGTCAAACTAGGAAACTTGTCTTGTATTATCATTTCTCAAGTTTTATTGAAAACTGCTACTTTTATCTGCCTTTGTATGTTGCTTTCAGAATGCCCAATGCCAACCTGAATTTCTTACCTGTTTAAGTAAAATGGTCTTTTGCACTTGAAATCAGGAGTGTATGTTTTCTTTTATTTAAAATAGTTTTATTAGGCTTTATCTCAGTGTTGCTTTTACAGGTCAATCATCTCTGATTCATGATGTGTCCCTGCTCAATCATAGATTTGAATTTTCTTAATTTTTGCATTGTGATTTTTAACAGTTTTATTGAGATAAAATTCACCTGCTGCTCCCCTCAGCAGTGCTAACCACCTTTCCATGTCCACCACACATTACAGCTTATATGACATTTTTACTGTCTTGATTATTACTAATCCCCCATTTTTTTGTATACCTCAGCACTGCATTCTTTTTTCTTTTTTATTTTTTTAATTTTATATACTTTTGCATCATTTTTCATTTTTGCACAATGTATGCATTTTCATCTTGGTTATAGTCCCCATACAGTGAGACTCAAAGGGGTTAAAAACTCACCAAGGGACACTCCAACTAGAAAGTGGTAAAAACAGAGAGTGACCTATGGTCTCTTCCTTTGAGTCTGTCATAACTGGGGTCCAGGTGGGAAACAGTGCAATAATATTTGGTAATTTGACAATATAATAAAGGAACATAGTAGAAGGCTGGACAGGGAGTAGATAAACCATTAAGCATGCACTACCAGAGTTTGTACAAAGAGGGTTGGTAACTCTTTCCTTCCTGAGCATAAAAGCACAAGGACCTCAAAAGGGCCACCTGATAGGCCGGTGGCTTTCAATCAAGGAGTAAAGCCAACTCAAGGTGACCCCACAGAGAAGGGGTTCTTCATGCTGAAATTCAGCACTGTGGAAGGAAGGGCACTTGGTCTGTGGCAATCATGGTGAACCCTTCTCCCCTTTGCCAGGGAAAAGCATCTCAAGTCAATGCCTAGAGTGACAAAGCAGAGGGTTTAAAGGCTGCATCCATTCTAGATGACAACGTATCACAGACACTGCCTCATTGGGACCTCCTTTTCTAGTAAACATTATACAACCTCACATTTTAAACCACTGTTATTTGTAACCAAAAGTGTCCTGTCTGACGCATGTGCACTGCCACATTTCATTCTAATAAACTCATGAAGAGGCATTATCTTCATCTTAAAATGGAAACTTAGAAAGGTTAAGTAACTTGCCAAAGGGCATGCTAGCAGCAGACCAAAGTTCCAACCAGGATCATCTAGTTCCAAAAACTTGTGCGCTTAACCACTAAAATACACTTCCTCCCATTGAGTTCACCTGATGCCTGACCCTAAGCAGCACCAGCTCCACTTCAGTCACAGAAAATAAGCCTTCGAGCTATGGTCATGCTTTGAGCATCTGACCCCCATCACGTACCCACTTCCATCTTGCAACTCCCATCTCAGCACAGGCTAATTGCCCTGGTCTCACCTAGCTACAGCTCAGACAGGACACGCTGATGTGAGGGCAGGGGCTCTTGGCTCCCTGCCCTGTGTCTGCAGTCACCGCGGAACATGACAGGCCAGAGGAACAGATTTCAGCCCAAGGCAGGAGGCGTGCAGGTGAGCACGGCCCCACGTGCTGCCACGGGACAGAGCTGCCAGATGATCCCACAAGAAACAAAGCGGCCCTCCTGCCTCCTGAATATGCTACTCTACAAGGTGATGGTGAATCAGGCTTTAATCTGTCAAGTGAAAAAGGAAACTGAAGAACAGTATGTATCTCTCATTATTGGGGGAAAAAATGTGTTTGCCTACTCCAAGAAAAAGACTAAAGGACAGAAATAAAACTGCTAATGATTACTGCTATAGAATGGAATTAAAAGCAGTGCAATGGTTACCACATGGTTGAAAATAAGTCGCCCCTTTCACATTTTAAGTATTAAACAGTTTACCTAGGGAATGCTTTAAGTTAGATATTCTATCATAAAGATGTTAAACAACACATATTGCAAATATTTTCTATGCAACCTTCATATCGCCCCTTATGGATTTCTGTTCCTCATAGCTTGTTGTAAAGGTTTGCTTTACTTTGTGATGTGCACCATGTGAACAACCAGACAAGCATCTTTTGTAACTTAGAAGAAATAGATCTATTGTGCTTCACAGCAAGGCTATACCATAAATGTCTGGGATACCCATAAAACTCTGCCCAAGAGGCTTGATTTCATAAACTCGACAGGAAGCCCTTATTGTGGGCCTCAAATGCAGTTTTAAAAAGCAGACCCACAAAATCTTCTGATGGTGACATGTCCACCATACAGGTAAAACGTGTGCCCATCTGTGTGGAGCAGGGGAACTCTTTCTTCCAAACTCTTCCTGTAATACCTTCTGCCATTTTATTTGTAAGTTTCCTCTACTCCCTCTTGCCTTCCTCCATGTTTGCCCCAACTCCTGCAGACACAGGACACATTAAATTCAACTTGAGCATCAGACTGGGTTTACCTTATATAGTAAATCAACCTCAAGAAAAAAATCCTCCCAAGTTGAAAGCAGAATTACTAGGATTACTTCATCTATGCCTTTCCTTGAATGTAATAATTGAAATTTACAACACACATTCCTATGCAGGTTTTCATTTGACCTTCAAAATAATGCTGTACAAGAAGACTGGGTAGGGATGATGCCTGTTCTGTACAGAGAAGGAAACTGAGGCAAAGAACAAATGGAATGAACTAATGAAACTATCTAAATGTCTAGGAACAGAAGGCACAAAGACAGACCTTCATTACAACTCTTCCATTTACTCACTCAGGTATTCATGACGATGTGACTGTGGATTATGTCCCAGCTCAGGTATGTGCTGGACATAAAATGGTGAGGCCTTGAGGGCTCACAACCTGGGGTAAAGGCACACCATCAAGTGATCAAGCATGACTCTGTATAAAAGGAATACCGTGTTACCATGAAACTGTAAAATACAAGAGACACTCTCTGTTATCCTGAAAATTATAAGTAGAGCAACCTTGACATTCTAGAAATGTCATGTATAGAGATTCTGTGGCTTAAGTGAAGATGGTGCACTTAAATGAAAGAACTTAAGATCAGATGAAAGAGAAAACTAGTACAAGAGGAAATTGATGAAAACATGGGCCAAACTATGCAAAAATTTTTGTAAGGTTTATTAAGGATTGTAACCTTTATCCTAAAAAGTATTGGAGGCCATTAAATGCATTTACAAGTGTGTTGGGGTGAGAAGGGTATATGGTGATCAGGTTTGCAGTGTGAAGTCATTATGTAGCATCCTAATGCCCATAAGAAATTGCCATCCATGAAAATTAATCAGAATTCAACATGCTCACCTACTTCGTGTGCCTTGCTTTCTTATTAGCTCCTGCAGTTCTAGCACATATCTCATTAGATACTAATTTAAAAAAAGCATTAACAACAAATGCTCTCCTATATGGAGGTCCCCCCACCACCCAACGCAACCCTTTATTTCACAAGTGGTTTTTTGTGAAACTTTGTAATTGTAGTCACCTTAAAGAACACAGCACTGTATCACCTTGAAATGGCGAATATCAAAATTTATATTGAGACAGTGTAAAACCAACCATGTAACACTGAGACTAGTGTAACGCATCTATTTCACATTTGAAGAAATGGTCAAATGGCTCATTTGCAGTCAGTTGTGATTTAAGATTAGATCCTTGGCCATCACACGCGAGCAGCAGGTGCACGCAAGGCATACAAATCATAGGAGGATGATAGGCCATTCCAACCTGACCTGATGTAATAGCTGGGTTTTAAAGTCATGAACCTGGCTATCAACAGTCCAGATTCCAGCAAGAAAGGAGAATCTAGGGACTCAAGACCAACCAAGGTGGGAATTTATAACAAGGTAGATTTTGATCCAACAGCAAAGTGGCCTGTAAGGTGACCAGCTTCTCCAGTCTTAGAAAGCAGTAGATATTGGGCCTCCCTGGTGGTGCAAGGGGTTAAGCACCACACTATGAAGCAATCCGCAGCCTCTACAGCACAAATTCAATCCCCGGCCAGCCAGGAAGCAACCCACATGGTGCAGCAGACCTCTCCTGACCCGCCCACTGCTCCCTTCAGAAATGTATTTCAGTCAGTCTGCCTGTAATGTTCCCCACTCTGTCTCTGGTGAATCCTCTCACCCCCTGGATCTCTGGCCTGTACCCCAGCTCTTGTATGCATAAATAAATAAATCTTTATTAAAAAAAAGAAAGCAGTAGATAGCATGTTCTCCTACCATGTGTGACAACATGGATGAAAATGGAGGTGATCATGTTGAGTGCAATAAGTCACAAAGAGAAAGACAAATGCTGGGTTATTTCACTCATATGTGGAATATGGAGAAACAAAACAGGAACAGACAAAACCAAAACAAACCCTAGAAATAGGACTGGGCAATTAAGGCAGTCAGAGAAGAAGGGAGGCTGGAGGTGGGAACAAGCAAGGAGGGGCCCAATGGTCTACAGTAAAGGACCATGGTGTGCTGGTGGGAGAGGTGGCATGGTGACATCTGAGGAGGGGTGAACCTGTTCCCCTAAATCATACACACTGTGTAAATAAGTTTTACCTCAATAACAAGAAAAAAGGCAGTTTATGGACCTTGGTATTTGTGGGGGGGTAAGCTTATATATGGGGTATCTATACTTCTGTGATAAGTATGATGTTATCTTGTCACATGGTGGTTAAAAAGATGACAGAGGACGAAGAGGAGGGAAAAGGACAGGGAAGAGGTGGAGGAACAAAGAAAGTAGAGGGATTGGGACCGAACAAGCAGCTTGACAATGAATAAGGAAGGCTCTCTGGACTCTTGGCTCCAGGCTTCTACGGACTCACTAAGTACTCATGGCTGAGTCATTTCTCTTTTTAGCACAGCATGGCAAAAGTCCTCATCTAGAATATGCAGGAACATCTACCACATGGGACTAGAATACATCACATGAATATGTACATCATTGGGGCCTCCCTGGTGGCGCAAGGGGTTAAGACACAACCTATGAAGACACCCGCAGCCACTGCAGCACGAGTTCGATCCCTGGCCGGCCAGGGAGCAACCCACATGGTGCAGCAGACCTCTCCTGACTCGCCTGCTGCTCCCCTCAGCAGTGTATTTCAGTCTGCCTGTTCTGCTCCCCACTCTGTCTCTGGTGAATCCTCTCACCCCCTACACCTCTGGCCTGTGACTCAGTTCTTATATGCATAAATAAATCTTTAAAAAATAAAAAAAGAATATATACATCATTGCTAAAAAGGACAGAACACAAACCTCAACCTAGTAATGACTGAGCAAAAGCCTGAGTTTCCCCCAGCCTTGGGCTCAATCTGAGACCAAGATGTCAAAGAATTAAGAAACTGAAATCATACATTCCCCAACTTCCTTGCTTGTGTTTCAAAGACAGCATCAGACCTGGAGAGCAGGTATTAGCAAAATGCACTGAGGAAATGAATCAGGGCTGTGCTGAGGACACACAAGGATTAAGCTAAGCCTGGGGCTGCTTAGCTCCAATAGAATTGGATTCCATTCTAGGCAATACAGTCCTGTGGATGTCTCAGAGAAGTCAGCGGACGCTCCCCACCCCTGTAAGCTCATATGTGTGAAATTTGCTGTCAGGAAAGTGATACCCTCAGACTAATAGACTCTAATGAGTAGAGATGCAGCATGACATTCCTCAGGAAGCCTTAGAGACAGCAATATGGGTCCTTGAAGGAGAAGAGAAATAATTTCCACTCTAATTGCCTGAGAAAACCCTCAGGTGAGGGCCCAGGCACATTAACCAGCTGGGCTTGGTCGCTCCAGAAACTCTGCTGGGAGAAACACTCACATGAAATTAAGAAGGATGGACTGAAGGACAGAAGTCAACTGAATTTGGGGTTGGAGCAGGTGGAAGAGCACAGAGAAACCCTTTCCTTCCATGCCTCCTCATCCTCACGCCCAGCACCCACATATTTCCTCATAGAAGGGCAGCCAAACAGGTGCAGCTATAAATGTGTTTCCTTGCATCCAATCATCCTGGATGCTATTATTTATAACATTAATTTAATTATAACATTAATTTAATTAGATTTCCCAGACAGATGGATGAATTTCTTCGCGATAATAGAGAAAACCAGTTCTTTTCAGTGACAATATCAGTACCCCCGCCTAACTAGAAAACTAATGCAGTATTTGAAATTCTTTTTCCCCAATTATGACATTCTCATGGCTTGTGCATTTTTTTAATTCCCCAATGTTCTTTTTTAACTAGTGAAGCATAAAGGAACAGAGGCAAGCAATATATAAATGTTGCATTTAAAAATTAAAAAACAGGGTTCCAGTCCATGTATGGCTCTGTTGTAACATTTAATTTTCTCTCCTCATTTTCCTATTTAAAAAATAACTATACATAGTCCAAAGAACAGAGTGAAATTATAACAATAAAGAGACTAGCATCAATTATCTTTCCTACAAGAAAACATTTATTTCTCTTGCAGCCTATTTCCCTTCCATTCACCCTGTTTAGACCCATGTCCAAGCAATGCAATGACAACTCAGGATGTCTTTGAAGGCATGTAGATTAAAAGTCTTCTCTATTGCAAATATATCTTGGTCCTGATATATTTCATAAAGTGCCTTCTTTATAATCTACATTGCTTCAGGTAGCCAGCAAGTCACTAGATAAATGGAAGATTCTATCATCTCCTTTTAGATCTTTCCTTTACCAACTTTGAAAGTCCAGGAGCATCAGGCTGATGAGGGAAAATGCAGCTCACTCTGTCATCATGAACTTCAATTAATCCTTTCACCACCTACCTCTTCCTGCCATTGAGGCCACAGTTAACCAAAGGCATATTTAACCCCACCAGGGAAGAAGAGGAAAAGATAAAGATAAAATTAGAAAGAAGTTTGCTACTGATGCCATTAAAAGAGAGCAAAGTTAGACTTGGAACCCACTTAATGAGGTTGGAATGAATAAGCCACAGGGTTCACAGCATGAGTGGAACTACTGGGTGTTCAGTCAGAATGAGACATTCAACACTGCAATGTCTAAGGTTGTCTTAACAATTAAGCAACCATCTCTACTTTGCCAAACAATCTACAACTTTGAATGTATTACATTGGTCACCTAGCTCTTTCAATTCACTCTTCCATTATTTAAGTCACTACAACTTGGCAGCAATGAAAGTTTTCTTTCAGCATTCAGAAGATGTGTTATGTTTTACAATAACACTATCCATCATCTGCTTGCAATATATACTGCATTTTCTTGTATGTTGCCAAGATAACAAAGCCTCCATGACCAGAGCAGCCCACATATCCCAAAGGTTGGCCACTGTCATAAATCTGGGTAAAGCACTCTTTTTTTTTCATGTTTATCTTTTTAATTGAAATGTTTCTTTTTCTTTTTTTACTTTCTTACCTTGACTGATAATGTTTTATTTTTTTAATTTTTATATTTTATTTTATATAATTCTTACATCATTTTTCATTTTTGCACAATGTATGCATTTTCATCTTGGGTATATTCCCCATACAATTCCCACCCCCCATAGTTTGACTGTAATCCCTCTTCTCCTCCCCTTCCCCCACCCCATAGTGTGTCTCTGGTTTATAGTTGCTTGTTGATTTTGATTTTCATTTTATTATAATTAGTTTTTTTTCTGGTCCCTTATTTAGGTTTTCTAAATTCCTGCTATGAGTGAGACCATCCAGTATTTTTCTTTTTCTTTCTAGCTTATTTCGCTGAGCATGATCCCTTCCAGCTCCATCCATGTTGCTGCAAATTGCATGAGTTTATCTTTTTGATTGCTGAGTAATATTCCATTGGGTATATTATATTATATATATATACACCACATCTTCTTGATCCAATCATCTATTTTTGGGCATTTGGGTTGTTTCCCTAGCTTAGCTATTGTAAATAGTGCTGCTATAAACATAAGGGTTCAGGAGCCCTTTTGAATTAATATTTCTGTGTCCTTTGGGTAAATACCTAGGAGTGGAATTGCTGGAGCCATATGGAAGCTCTATCTTTAGTAGGATGAGGAATCTCCACACAGCTTTCCATAGTGGTTGGACCAGTTTGCACTCCCACCAGCAGTGCAGGAGAGTTCCTTTTCCCCCATGTCCTCGCCAATATTTGTTGTTGCTATTTTTTATAATATGTGCCATTCTCACTGGTGTAAGATGGTATCTCATTGTAGTTTTCAATGCTAGTCCAATAAAATTTTCAATGACATTCTTCAAAGAAATAAAACAAATATTGATGAAATTCATATGGAGCCACCAAAAACCCCAAATAGCCAAAGCTCTCCTGAAAAGAAAAAAGGGAATGGAGGCACCACACGCTCAGATTTCAAACTATATTACAAAGCCATAATAATCAAAATTGCATGGTATTGAAACAAGAAGGGACACATGGACCAATGGAACTGAATAGAAATTCCAGAAATAAACCCACAGATTTACAGTCAACTAATCTTTGACAAAGGAGCAAAGAATATGCATTGGAGCAAAGAATGTTTGTTCAATAAATGGTGCTGGGAAAACTGGGTCACTACAAGCAAAAGAATAGAGCTTGACTACTACCTCACACCATGCAAGAAAACCAACTCAAAATGGATTAAAGAATTAGACATAAGACCTGAAACCATAAAATATATAGAAGTAAATAGAGGCAAAACACTATATGACATGCACCTCAAAAACATCTTTAAAGACACATCACCCAAAGCAGTGACAGTGAAGGCAAAGATAAACACTGGGACTACATCAAATTAAAGAGCCTCTGTACAGCAAAAGAGACAGTAACTAAAACAAAGAGAAACCCCACTGACTGGGAGAAAATTTTTGCACACAACACTAATGATAAAGGACTGATCACAAAAATTTACAAAGAGCTGATGAGTCAACAAAAACAAAGTAACCCAGTCCAAAAAATGGGCAGAAGAGCTAAAAAGAAACTTCTCCAAAGAGGAAATGCAAACGACCAACAAGCATATGAAAAAATGTTCAACATCACTGGTAATCTGGGTAAAGCACTCTTAAAGAAGACAAAGTGGATACAACATGCGACCAACATCCTGTACCTTCTAAAATGTATATTCAGCATCTATTCTTATAAGGGAGGCAAATGAGAAGATTAGGCATCTAGGGTAAGAAGTCTTTGCCCACTTCACTGCACCTTGAACCCACATATCAATTCAGATCATTGCAAACCCCATGCTGGTCTACTGCAGAAATGACCCTATGAAGAGGGCAGGCCGGGTTGCTCTACAATGTCCTGAGAACCAAAAAATAAATTTAAAAAAGCATCTCCTAACCAAGCTCTAATGTGACAGAAGCAGAGACAGATGCCCAGAAGGTGAGAGTTGGAAGAGGAGTTAGAAACCATCTAGTCCTAAGCCTTTGCTATATATTTAGGGAGATAAGGCCCTAACACAGTAAATGGCTTTCCCAGGGTGATACAAATCTAACTATTTCTCATAGGTCAAGTTTCCTACCCAGTATATTTTTGTGCGAAAAAGCCAAATTTTCAAAGTAAAGGAGCAAACAGCATGTATTTTTTAATTCGTATGGGCTTTTGGAGATCCAGAAAATTTTAACAAATGAGTCGCCTCACTTAGAAAACTTCTACTGGCTTTGCATCCCCTGGTAAAAGCTATATAATTTTGCTCCTGAGCTAGGGAGAGAAGTAAACTTTTGAACCTCCTCTCTCACTGGAATCAAAAGAGAAAGAGGTTGTGCCACTGTCTAAAGGCCCTACCAGGACCAACAAGTTCATTCCTCAATAGAGAGGCTTCTCTTTCCCCATTCCACCTCAGTCACATATTTTAAAAAGATCCATGATTAGTTTTGAAGAGATTCTGTTAGCAGAAAAACCATAGAGTACTGTGATATACTACTGACCATGCATGAAAAGATGGACCACTGAACTTTGCTTAAGACCTGATGGCCAGTAAAACCTCAGGGACCTGGCTGACTGCAAACCCTGCATTGTACCATGAATCCACACACACTAATCCTGAACCATGCTATATATAGGCGAAAAAGTGACCACACTGTATTCATTTCTAATGATACTTTAAAATCTTTTCATGATGCTGTGTGTTTATACAGCAGTTTGAAATTTACTGAGAATTTTAAAAATACTCTGGATACCTTCCTCCATCAACCCTATGGTAGAAGAGTTACTGGCAGTCCAATTTTCATAGATATAAGCACAGAACCTGGTGAAGGGAGAGATGAAGGAAAGAGCACAAGAAGGGAGGGAAAGAGAAAAAGTGGTGGGAGAGGAAGGGAGAAAAACACAGAGCTTGATTTCACAACTCCTGCATATTTGCATGTAAATCACATTCCACAAATGGCAAAATCAAGACCAAAGTCCAGTATTCATTTCAGTCTAGCAACAGCCACAAAGCTCATCTGTCTGTTGGCATGGAGAACAGCTCCGCCCTCCCTTTCTTGTCTTCTCTCATCCTTCCTGCTCTATCTCTCCCTGCAGACTTTCATTGCCAACTTGTTATCACTCAGCCATACACCCTCTTCTCTCACCAGCAAAATTATTGGCTTTGTAAAGCTTGTAAGATGAACTTCATTCCAAGTCCAATTCTCATGTGCCTGGTACAGAATCAAAGCACATAGTTGGCAAAACTGCAAAGCTGCAGAAACTGACAAGCATTTTCACCTTGGATGGTAAGCAGTTGAGAGATCATTCTATGTGCCCAGGAGCTCTTCCTCTTGTGATCTCTCTTCCTCTTGTGATTCATCATGTACTTCCCTATGACATCTCTTGTACCATCACTTAAATTCACACACCGGTATGTCCCACCTTCCCCCACTTGTTCCTCATCGCTTCCTGAACAGAAAGTCTAGAACTGCTGGGTTAGCTGGACATGAGGCATATGAGGGTTTCTCACTTTCATTAGTTAATTTTGATGGTGAGCTGTGTACTTGTGTTTCTGCTGTTGAATCGAAAAATGTTTCCATGGGGAACAAAAGGGGTGATAGTCTTGGCTCAGGATGCTATGGCCTTAATAATCATCTCTGAATTTCCCTCAGCGTACTGTGGGGAAAATATCTGTACAAAAGCAATGTAGTGCATTAGACATGTGGCTTAACAACTACCTTAAGCAATGTGAGGTTTAATAAGATGATGTTTGTAAATACTTTAGGACCTCTCTGGAAGAAAAATGCCATTATCACCATATTTCATTATGAAAAACCTAGAAATATAAACAGATGCTCATAACCTGAAGTTATGCTGAAATATTAGACAGAAACTTTGAATTACTGACTTATTCACTCAGTTTATTTTCCATTCTGCATGCTCCTCAATATCAGCTTTATGGAAAAACAGAATGCACCGCTGTGAATAAATAGCATGTGTTAGAAGTCTAAATATGCTTATTGTCTAAACTACACTCATTGCACTTGCTCCCATCCAGGGTGACAATCAGGCTGCAGACATGTGTGAATATATGAGGGCATGTGGGGCCTCCCTGGTATTGCAAGGGTTAAGACACAACCTATGAAGCTAACCACAGCCACTGTAGCACGAGTTCGATTCCCGGCCAGCCAGGGAGCAACCCACATGGCGCAACAGACCTCTCCTGACTCGCCCCGCTGCTCCCCTCAGCAGTGTACTTCGGTCAGTCTGCCTGCTCTGTTCCCCACTCTGTCTTTGGTGAATCCTCTCACCCCCCCACACACACCTCTGGCCTGTACCCCAGCTCTTGTATGCCTAAATAAATAAATCTTTAAATATATATATATATATATATATATATACACACACACACACACACACATACATACACATGAGGGCATGTGCACTGCACCCTGTATAAAACTGAACAAATTAGGTAGGAGTTCAGAGCTCTGCAGTAGTGTGAGTGCACTTGAGACGAGGTTTTTCAGTCATGGTACAGAGGAGGATGGATTAAAGAAGGAGTCCTGCATATTGGAAAGTGCTGGCCAAAGAATGAATGTATCACGGGAATGGAAAAACACTCTAAGTCTGTCTCTTAGTTGTTGAGAAGCTCAACTCCACTGTCACTTCGAGACCAGAGGCTGGGAGTTACTATTTCCAGCTCTCTCCACTACTCAGCTCCTATTATGAGTTGTCAAATCAATCTGCTCAGGGGCCGTCAGTCCGGGTCCACAGCTTCTCTCGGGCCAGGAACTATCACTGTGTGGTACCATGGTGGTTTTAAAAATTAAAGTGACAGAATGAATAAGCCATAGACTTCCTAATGTCAAGGGCTCTGCATCCTCTGCAAGCTGACAGAGACAGTGTGTTCATTACATTCATTGGATGGGTTGATTGAAAATTAAAAGTTACCAAATAAAAAGTGAAGAAAACCCCGTAATGATGAATAAAACACTTAAGCACTGAATCCCAGATGTTGACAATTATGTGCCTTGGGAAAAGGGACAGGCCACCGGGCGAGCTGAGAGTAGAGCAAAAAACTCTGAGGAAGGTTATTTCAGGCTTTTTTTGTGAACTTTCTTGGCAACTATTCACGTAAAATAGCTAGAGAAAAACCCAAGGCAATGGAGAAAATCAGGCTGGCCACCCAACTGAATAGTGCCTTTTATGTTTCTAGCTCGAGGTGATCTGCTCCTCACACTTTGGGAGCTTCTAAATAGGCCCAGCTAAACAGCTGAAGCAGAGAGAGAAGTGTGATTCTCAGTAGCAAGCAGAAAGTGTTAAACTAGCAACTAAAATAGCAGTCGCTTTTCTTGTGACAATTTGTGTAATTAGGTCTGAACAGGCTCAGTTTCTCAATTCTAACCTGAGAAAAAGTGGAAAATCCTGCCACACTGCAGGCCTCCAGAGTACTGGAATTGCCTGGGAAATCTCTCCTGACTTCAATGTCGTGATGGTCCCTGAACTTTCTAGAGCATCTCTTCCCTGGGCAGACTCTCTGACATGTTTGTGACTATTTCCTGAGTAGCACATGTATTGGCACTTCACAGAGGGTGTGTGGAGGGGTGGAAGACTAAGGTTGGGCAATAGATCCCAATTTGAATTTTTGGTTCTATGCTTATTACATTATGTGCTTGAGGCTGAGTCATCTAATCTTCTGAGTCTATCTCTAATCTGTAAAATGGGTTGAATAAATTTGTTCCCACATGGTTATCCCTAAAAAGTATTACACCCAGCACTTTATCTGATCTGCAGTAGCTACTTGAGAAATGTGGGTCCCTTTCCCCATGCCAATGCAGTGGGTTCCATTAAGATAATTCACAACCCAGGCCTCCCTGGTAGTGCAGGGGTTAAAGACACAGTGCTATCAATCATCAGCCTCTGCGACATGAGTTTGATCCCCAGCCAGGGAGATGACACACATGGCACAGCAGACCTCTCCTGTCTTGCCTGCTGCTCCCCTCAGCAGTGTATTTCAGTAGATCCAGCTGTTCTGTTCCCCACTCTGTCTCTGGTGAATCCTCTCACCCCACCCCCCACCCATGCACCTCTGGCCTACATGATGCATCTATAAATAAATCTAAAAAAAAAAAAAAAAAAGGAAACTCACAACTCTTACTGTGTGACTCCAAGGATTAGTGATGTAAGACATGTGGGAGGGAAATACTAAAAAGGAGTCAACTGCTCAAACTGAATCAGGCTCTTTCTTTCCCTCGGGGTCCCAGTTCAGTGCCAAGGACACAGCCTAGTACTCATGGTTCAGACCTGGATCCAAATCCTAGTGCTAACACTTAACACCAGTAGACTGCAGACATAATATAACATCAGTCTTATCATTTTAAAGTGAGAAAAATACTCCAGCAATAAAGTAATTCCCTGGGATGTGATGTACAACATCACTGTAGTTAATAACACTGTATTGTGTATTTTAAAGTTACAAAAAGTAGGTCTTAAAAGTTCACATCACAAGAAATAGAACTTGTAACTATGTGTGGTGATGGATGGTGATCATTTTGTAGTATATGCCTGTACTGAATCTCTATATTGCACCCCGAAGAATATATAAAATTGTGTCAATTATACCTCAATAAAAAGTGTAGTTTGAGTGTGATATAAATTTATGTAAAGGGCTTAGCACTGTGCCTACCACTGTCAGCACTCAGTACCATTCATCTTACCAGAGGAAATCCAGTGAGGTTCAGAAAAATAAGCAGCAAAAGTGTAAAAATAAAAGGACTGGGGCCCTCTCAGTGGTGCAGGAGGTTCAGCACAGCACTGTGAAGCTGTCCACAGCCTCTGCAGTGCAGGTTTGATCCAGCCAGGCGGGGAGATACCCACATGGCAAGGCAGACCTCTCCTGTCTTGCCCGCTGCTCCCCTCAGCAGTGTATTTCAGTCAGTCTGCCTGTTCTGCTCCCCACTCTGTCTCTGGTGAATCCTCTCACCCCCTGCACCTCTGGCCTGTGTACCCTGGTTCTTTTATGCATGAATACATAAATCTTTAAAAAATAAATAAAAAATAAAGTAAAGGGCTGGGATAAGTATATCAAAGTGGTATGAAGTCCACAGTGTAGATAGTAAAAACTCAGCCTTTGTGAAATTCACTATGAGGGTGGCCTAGATAAGAAACGTGTATCTCTATATAGGGACCAGATCTTCTGCTCTGAAAATCGGTTGATGCTTACTAGGAAGGAACTTGGGAAGAACGTATGTTTTCACGTGCTTGATACTACCCCGTAATCTTTTCCTCCTCTTTATTAGGTCACCCTATTTCAAGCAGTTGGCATTCCAGAGCCCCCAGTTTATTTGTTGCCATCTGGTTTCTGATGAGCTTCCTTCCCCTCAATCTGAACCAGTGATTTTGAAATGCTGGCCCATGCTGTCTGCATCAATCTCCATGAAGAGTTTGTTAAAAAATGGAATTTTTCAGGGTCCACCCTCAGGGGATCTAATCCAGTAGCTTACCCAGTAATTCTTATGTGTAGTCAGGCTCAGGAACCGTGTTTCTAGACTTTTTCTACACCAAAATACAAATTTACCTCTCCACTGGCCAGGACCTCAGCCTGCCTTTCCCCTGATCTATCTAAAAATAAGCTCATTTGGGTTTGGATCCATGAAACCATTAACTGGCAATGACTTTATGTTGCCTTGCCAAGATCTTTCAGAAAGGACACTTTATGTCCTGAGTCAAAGTATTAATAATTTCAAGAGATAAACTTCAGTGCTTTCTTTATAAATGGGGTTGATTCTGAAGCATATTGTGGACTCCAGCTCTCACATCCTTTTCCTACTTCCCTGGTAAAAAGACTTAAGCAGCTAAGGACATAGAGTAAGTGAAAATGACAGACTCCAAGGACACCACAAATGTGCAGAGTATATAACAACAGCAACCAACACACGCCTGAGGAGCAAAGGCCAAATACTACCCTAAGCATATCACATGGAATACTTCATTCAACATTCCTATCTAGAACTAGGTATTATTATTCCCCCTTTACAAATTAAAAAAAACTGAACTGCCAAGAAATTAACTTGCCTAAGTTGACACAGCTAACAAGTGTCTGAAATGGCATTTCATGAACATCAGAGTTCATGAAGATTAACAGAGATATCCCCTACCCTCTTTTTCCTCTTCTCCAAAGAATATCCAATGAAAAAGAAAAAGAAAATAAAAAGAAAAAATCACTGGTTCAGCATTTCAAAATCACTGGTTCAGATTGAGGGGAAGGAAGCTTATCAGAAACCAGATGGCAACAAATAAATGGGGGGCTCCAATGAAAAAGAAAACTTTTACAAGAATGAAGCAAAAAAAAAAAAAAAAACACTGCTTAGCAAGAAAACAGCTGTGTCTCCAGGACTTTCAGCTGGAAATTACTGGATGAGGGCTCTGGGGCTCCTTTCTGGCCTGTGTACAGAAGCACCCACAGGACCCTTCTATTCCCTCATCTGAGGAGCAGATAGGTGGTGAGCAGTTGGGAACAAGGATGCCAACTCACAGGCCACTTTAGTTCTAGGGAATTGAAGGAGTCAATAAGTTCTTGAAGATGGAAGTGGAGACAGCAGTGCCCAGCCCAAGACTACAGTAGTTAACATGAGAACTCTGTTCAGACACATATTACATCTGCTTCAAGTCACAATTCTTGAGAATTTATGAAAGCACCTTAAATAGAGGACACTGAAATGGACCAGACTCACTTCAAGATAGCAAATGTTCATTTCAACCTGACACTGGTTTCTGTCCTGTGCCCTTGCAGGTCCTCTTCTGAAATAGACTGTAGCGCTGGAGTGGCAAGCACAACCAATCTTCCTCATCAGAAATGTAGTATGGAGCTGGCTGACCTTGGAATATCCCCCTTTCTTGTTGGTTTCCAGAAGAGAAATTGGCCCCAAAATCCCTGCTCTTTATGCTGGACCCAAGGGAGCAAGTGTTGTGGCTGTACAGTCATTTTAAATTTGATGGTATCATTAATGAGAACCAACAATGCATGGACATGGCTTGGAATGCCAAAAAAAAAAACAAAAAAAAAAAAAAAACAAAAAACCTCCCTGTAATTGGACTCAGATCACTATGCATGAGGATTTTCAGGAGAGATCGAAACATTCCCCTTGATCACCATTATCCAGCTGTCTACCCACAGACGATCCAATGGAGACCAATAGTCTCCCTTCTTCAACTAACAGTAAGCCTGACTCTACTGATATGGGGGACAATATTTCCTTTCCTCCCCAAACCACAAGTTTCTGTGGAAATCCCCCCCCCACCAAGATATGCCATCCTCTGGCAAGAGGGAGTACTCACTCACCACTCTGCAGAAAATGGAAGACCTCAATTCCAAAAGATTCAAAGAACAGCCTCTTTAAGAAACTTCCATTTGGAAAAGCTATTTAAGCAAAACTGCACTTGATGAAGTGAAATAGAATTAGCCGCTCCAGTAGCATGGGCTTCTGAGATTCATTCTAAGGTAGACTGGCTTATTCCCTTCCAAGTGGAACGAACTCAACAACAATATATCACAGTTAACTGTGATCACTGCTCCATGGAATTTCAGCCGGTGCCTGGAGCACACCGAGGTGCACTTAATATTCCCCAATCTGTCATCAACCTTTTGTACATTTGTTCCTAATCACAAGCTACTATTTCACTTTAACGAACTGTTTTCTTAGCGTATTACAGTTGGTCATTTCAGCACGCCTAATGGTCCATTCGGTAGGTTAAATTACAATTAGGGTCCCTTGGTTTTCCTTTTCCAGAAAGTCTTAGAGGGGTTTGATTTTATCCCCCTTCCCTCTGCTTCAACTTCAAGGGCAGAGTCACAAAAGATCAAAGATAAAGACATACCTGTTGCAGTCAACGTGGAGCAGGAGGTGAGAGGCGCTGACTGACAGCGCCACCTTGTGCCACTCTCCATCTGCCATCCGGTAGGGAAGTGCCTCTGTCCTGGGCTTCCCCTTATGTATGTAGTGGTAGCGAATCTCATCCCTCAGACCACTGCTCTCCAGTTCAAAATAGCTGTACATAAAGCAACAAAAAAGTTGGTTGTATTTGAGTTCTGGATATCAGAGCCATCATCCATTCTCACTATTTATTACCAGGTTTCTAAGAATCTAAAACTAGCTGAACTTGACCCAAAGAGCCACAACCCAAAATCAATTGTGTACCACATGCAACCCAACTCCTCTATTGTCTGAGCCCCTTCCCGGCAATACTTTGAGTCCCTGAAATGGAAATCAACTGATCCCCTGAGAGTAACAGCCACAAACTAGCCAGCAAGGCTTGGGGAAGTGGCTCTTAAGTACTAAAAAATACAGTCCAGACTTTCTATCATTTGATAAAGGCCATGCACAAGGGATAGTTTGTTCAATTTTATTACTGGTATTTTTACTTTGGCAAGAATTAAAGGAAAATAGAAGTCATGCTGAATATTGGGGATTGCAATTAAGTTTGAGAATGAGAGATGGGAAAGTTGGTAGGTTGCTGTTGTTGTGTTTTTTGTTTTTGTTTTTTTTTCAGTTCTCCCTAGACCAACTATTGATAGAACTAGATAACAAGCGGGAGAAAGCTGAAGCTATTCATATAGACCAGCATTTCCAATTACCATTAAATAAAACATGCAACTGAGTGTTTTCATTCCCCAGATTGTTGTCCTATTTTCCAGATTTATGAGAAACTCTTAGCACCACCACTGCAGTCTTCACTTTAGTCATTAAATGCAGCAGGTAATGTTGGTACATTCCTGCTGATACTTTAGTGGTCTATGTCTATCTTCTGCAATGTGGTATCATCATCACCACCCTGGGGCCTCCTCTCAGAGTCTAGCATTGCACACTAGGCATTTGGTATACGCTGCCTAACACATCATCCACAAAGCCTAAAAGACTGTTATCAATGTTTAAGTATTAACAAACTAGATTCAGGAAATAGATACCAAAGCCAGATTTAAACTTGGGTCGAAGTTGACAAAATGTGCACTTTCTACCAGTTTGCTGCCCATTTCAGAGGCATGATGACCAAGCAGTAAAGATACTCTCAACTGGGATTATCTCCCAGCAATTCATTCATATAGACCTAAAAGCCACTCACCATGACAGGTAACTATACTTGGAAGCCACCTGTGCTGGCCTGACCCCTCTAGCTAGATTGTATTTAATCTAAAACACAAAAAGCCTCATCCACAAGCATCAAAATGAATATATGATAAAACTCGGTCTCTATTATGTGTGTCTCCCAAATCTCACATCAGGAAACATGCATATTTCTTGTTCATTTCTCATGGGGATATTCTGGAGAGAGCAGTGTGCGGGAAGCAGATTCGAGACCAAACTCTGACTCACCTCATTTGCACTAGACACAAAAGCAGGTCCAAGGTCATAAACTGAAGAGGTTACTTATCTATTGCTGCCAGCTCTTGAGCCCAGGTACATGCTATTAGTAATAATAAATATTACACATATTTTACAAGACTTCAAAGGAAGAAATCCTTTAATAGAATCATTTTATGGAAATTCTCCAAATTTCTCCCAAGTGACTAGAACATTGGGAGAACGAAACAACCACAGAACTTAAAAGGTCAAGATGACCTTAGGGCTTAGTTGGTCAATTCAAGTCTCGTTTAACATGTTATTACTGAGCACACAACGATGGGATAAAAAAGGATTTAAAAAATAATCCTACTTAAAATCCTTTGATACTACTGAAAAGGAAATAAAATGTGTCCCCCCCCACAAAAATATTAAAAATTGACCTATAAGAAAAGGAAGCAAGAGAAGTTATCATTTCACGAGCGACTGCCATGTGCAGGAAAGAGCCAAATGCTTCCAAAAACATTATTTCAATTAATTTCATCAAGATGGATATTATACTATTTTGCAGATGAGTTCACATATGATCAGAGATATTAAGCACCTTGCCCATGACCACAGAGTTCCTGTATAGAAAAGCATCATGGTTTTATATTTGAGACCTCACCAAGATTAAGACTTCGTAAGAAACCTCTTAGTGACCAATAAGCTACAGCTGTAGAGAGGGACATGAGCCAGAAAGGACATCAATTGAAGAAAATTAGAAATACTTAGAAGGCGCCTGATGGAATCAAATAATATTTAGAAAAAAAGGAGGCAGTTAGCCATATTTAATCATTCCTGGGATTATGGCTTCATTAAGCAAGTGCTCAGTGTATTATAAGCCCATCTTTTAAAGATCTGGAGTATGTGGTTTCCTTGGGGTAATTACAAATACATAGCTATAATCTGACCTAATGTTAAACAAAGGAATGCTTGTCTTGAGGTAAAGTTTCTGACAGCATTATGAGCATATTGAAAAAGTGCCCAAATATTGCCAACAATTTGGCTAAATACATTAGGCAACTACTGACTCGGCCCTAGGGATGACAGGACACTGGATAGCTACGTGGTGTCTTATTCAAATTGTTTCATGAGTATGGGGAGGGGAATCAGGCAACACTTCCAGGCAGTAATCCGCTGCTAATAGAGATGTGAGTCTAGTCCTGAGAGCAAACTAGGGGAGGTAGTCATTTGGCCTGTAGGATTTGATTGCAGCCTGGAGGAAAGATCCATGATTTACAAATCCCTGGTTCTCAAAGTAGGATCCACAGACCATCATCGCCATCATTAGTAGAAATTCAGATCATGGGAAAGAACCCAACCAAGAACTACTTGAATGAGAATCTGCATTTTCACAATCCCCCAAGACGATTCATAGATGCACAGCAGTTCAAGCAGTGCTGTAGTGTAGTGTCCAGGTGTTGCACTCCCTGGCCAGCTGGTCCTGGTGAGGGAGCAGAAATGTGATGCCCAGAATGAGTAAGTAAGAGCTGTGTGCTGCTGGGAGGCAGAGGGGGTCCAGTGGAAGTGACTGAAGTGGGTGTCTAGTGTGCCCTCTGTCCCTGATAGTCCCCAAGTGTTCTGGGATCTTCTCAGGAGTTTGAGACAGAGGGAAGCTGAATGGATGATACAATCACTCACCAGATTTTGTGAGTGGCATTTCTCCCCTTAGCCCTGGATCTCAGCCAAGCATGCTTTTTGAGTGAACTCTCTTGGCACCTACAAAAGCCTGTTCATCCTGCAAATATTTGTAAACAGCAAAGATAATCCTTCTTATATTGTATCTTTTTCAGGTCAGCAAGCTCAGCTCCTTGCTTCATACTCCTGTCACCAGCCTAGACCACATGGCCTCCTGGACTAGTCTACCTCCTGGACTAGTCTTCCTCCTTCCAGATCTTTCCCCTGATAGGTCACCATGCATTTGACCTAGTAAATACACTGCATCCAGGAAAAGACACTTGTTTTGGGCTGTGAAGTTAAGAGTGTATCACAGCACTCATACGGGCCTTTCCCTCATTGAACACTCTACGTCTTTAACACAAAATGCCATGAAGAAGAGTCTTTCCCACCTGTGCTTACATAGCTAAAATTTTTAAACCCAAGTCCTTAAATGCTAGGCAGAGCCAATCCAAATCAGCATGAATCATTCTCCAAAGTCCACCCTTGAGTATAAGAAACATACATGTTACCACAATATAAAGTCAAATTTCACAAGACTACCTGAATTCCAAGGTATAACTGGGACATAAAATACAGAAACAACTCCAAGGAAGACATCGATCAAGATGAACCAAGTTCTTTTTATTAAAATGTTTGCCATTTTCCCCAAAACCAAGGGATCCATAGAGATTTGATAAATATAGATACTAGAATGCACAACTCTATAAAGTCAAAATGCTAATGCTAGGTAAATGTGTTGCTTCTGTATACTAAGGATGAGAACAGCAGAAGTTATTTTTAAATGATATCCGGGACTAATTCATTAGTCAAGGTGAAAATTTCTTAGAAAATCGCATTTCCAGCAATTCCACAGAGATATAGATTGGTTATTGGACAAATATCTCATATCCTAAAGAGCTCCAAAGATAGTGCTGTGCCTGCTTATGCTCCTAAAATGGTCTCACTGTGCCCCTAAACCAACAACCTTTTCCTGGGAGTCTGGGTGAGGAGGGCAAAGCAAAAGGGATTTGGGAAACAAGCCCACTCCTGCCCAGTCTGTGTCCCTGGTAGGATTATTGGGACAGAGAGAAAATGGTCATGTCTCTAGGTGCTTTCTATAAATGAAAATAAATTATCACAACTATATGGAAAGTACCTGGGTAGACCATCCAGAACCCACCCACCCCATCCCTAAGTCCTGAAAAATACCAAAGGAAAAAATTTAATTTCCCAGCATAGTACTTAGGATATCAGGAAAGATTAATACTACCTTTATGATGGTAATAATTACACTATCAGAAACATAGCTAACATTTATTTTATAATAGCTAATACTAACCGAGGTTTATTACTGCCACAGAATGCCTATAGGACTTTCTATTTGACATCAAAATAATACCACCACCCTATGAGATGCTTGTCTATTTTTTATTTTCTTTAACAAACACTTCTACAGCACGACTATGCATTTTAACCTAACAATCTTAATATATGCCAGATGTTAACATCCCTATTTTAAGGAAGATGGGCCTAAGTCACAGATGTTAAGAAACTGTCCCAAGGCTACACACCTAGGTAGGACCAGCACTAGCATTCAAAAAAAGAAGCAATGGCACAGTTTTCAAGTAAGTAGTAGTACAAAGAGCACTGACAAAGGATAACAAGCACTTGATCTCAACCTCAAATCGGCTACAGAGTAATCCTAGACCAGATGGCCCATATGCTCTGCCTTGGTTTCTCCTATGTACCAAGTAAACTAGTTTCTCCTATGTGCCAAGTAAACTAGTTAGGCTCTGTGGATAGACCCAGGAGGACGTTACAGTCTCCACCAGAGGGAAAAGATGGGACTGCAATCTCCTCTAATCAGGGAAGCTTTACTCTCATCTATTGCAGAAATTGGTGCTCAAAAAGATTTCCTTTGGATAAAAGATTTCTACTTCCAAAAGTAATCTTAAACTAAAGCACCAAACTATCTTTAAGGTCTAGCTCAGATCAAAATTCCTATCATTCCTCTACTGCTTTGCAAACTGACAGACTTTAAAAGAAACTGAATCACTGGTCACTTAGTTTCATTCAGCACTTTGCATTTTTAGCAATACCAGGTCTCCAGGGCACTAAGGAACCTGGAGGAGATAGGATAGGAGATGGCAGAAGTAGCAAATTTTCATGGCTCATCCTTCTCCCTGGCATACAACAGACTGTATTTCCCAGTTGCCTTGAATGTTTATGACCAAAGGCAGGCAGTAAAGAGGGTGTTCCTCATCTGTGGAGTTTACAAAGAATCCAGTAAAGGGCTCTGAGGTCTTAGGGGGTGGTGGTATCATTAGATAGACAATCCCTGGATCCTTAATGACTGCATGGAACAGACATCATTCCTCACACAGGCCAACAGTGAATGGGAAACAAACTTATGATAATCCACAGATTTAGAGGTTCTTAGACAAACTACATTCAATTAAAGGGATACAAAAACATGAAAATGAGGAAGGTTGAAAACTGAAAAATAACCATGGATACGAAGCTACTGCTAGACAATAAATAGAAATGGCAGGAGGCATGAATACAGTCCTCTCCTATCCTGATTATGACAGAATATTGTGTCATCCAAGCAAGCTGCTTGACAAGTGTCACTTTCCAAAAATGGTCATAATATCTTGCATACTCTCCTACAATGTGATTTTTGACACTCTTCCAATGGAAAGGTGGGTTCAACGTGTCCCTTCCCCTTGGATCTAGGAGCTTTAGAAGAATAAGGTACGCTTGGTGACTTCCAAGGCTGGGTCGTGAAACATGATGGAGTTTCCACCTTGTCTGCCAGAACACTTCATCCTAAACACCTATATCACTGTGCAAAAACTCTGCCTACCCTGAGGCTTCCATGCCATAGGAAGCCCAATCCATATGGGGGCAGTGCATATAAATGCTCTGGTGCATAGCACACAACTGGGATACCAGCCAACCATCACTGTAAATACCAGATAAGTGAGTAAAAACACTTCAATATGGTTTCCCTGGGCTTTACTTTTCCAAGATGAAGCAACAAACATTGAGAAATAGAGACAAACCACTCTCCTCTGCATTCTGTCCAAATTTCTGACTCACAGAATCGGTGATTGATAAGATTGGGGTGCTTTATTACATATCAAAGAAATCAGAACTCCTTAACTTCAGGAATATAAGTTTGTTTTTTTAAAGATTTATTTATTTATATAAGAACCGGGGTACAGGCCAGATTCACGGGAGGGTGAGAGAATTCACCAGAGACAGAGCGGGGAGCAGAACAGGCAGACTGACAAAATACACTGCTGAGGGGAGCAGTGGGCGCGACAGGAGAGGTCTGCCAAGCCAGGTGGGACCCTTGCCAGCCAGCCGGGATGGAACCAGCACTGCAGAGGCTGTGGACAGCTTCACAGTGCTGCACTCAACCACCTGCGCCACCAGGGGAGGCCCAGGAATATAGGTTTTTATATTTAAAAATTGACACTATAACATCTATATACCAACAAATTGAACAATCTATAAGAAACAAATTCTTACTCATACAACCTTCCAAGATTATCAGGAAGAAATAGAAATCAGAAAAGATCAATCTAGAGGAAGGAAATTGAAATGGTAATCAAAAGGCTTCAGAAAAACAAAAGCCCAGGAAAAGATGGCTTTATTAGTGAAAGCTACCAAACTTTCAAAGAATAAATATCCTCTCAAATTCTTCCCCCCAAAAAAGGAATGTTTCCAAACATACTTTGAAGTCAACACTACCCTGTTATCAAAACCAGAAAAGGTAACCTGTCAAATAAAGGAAAAGTATAAACCAGCATCTCTGCAGAACATAGATGCAAAAATCTTCAACAAAATACTAGCAAACCAATTCAAAAATACACTAAGAGCATCATAAACCATGTCCAGGTGGGATTTATTTCAGATATGCAAGGATGGCTCAACATATGCAAATCAATTAACATGATATACAACATCAGTAAGATAAAATTGGATCATTTTAATAAATCAACATTTCAACATAAAAGATCATTTGACAATATTCAACCTCCACTTATGATTAAAACTTGATAAATTGGGAATGGAAGGAATAATACCAACATAATAATTACTGGATATGACAAAACCAAACTAGTATCAAATGGTGAGAACATCAAAGATTTTCTTCTAAGATCAGAAACAAAACAAAATGTGCATGCTCACTACTATTATTCAACATAGTATTGGAAGTCCTAGCCAGAGCAAGTAGTAAGAGAAATAAAACACATCCAAACTGGAAAGGAAGAAATAAAATAATCATTATTTCAAGATGGCATAACATGCAGAGAAAACGAAGACTACTATTCTTACAAATAATAAGTGAGAAATTACAAAATCAATATACAAAAATCTGTTGAATTTCTATACACAATGAATAGAAAGGGAAATGAAAACAATCCCATTTTCAGTTGTATCAAAAGAACTGAATAGCTAAATATAAATTTAACAAAAGCAAAAGGCCTATATATTGAAAAGTAATACTGTTCAAAGAAAAACAAAACAAACAGAAAGCTATCCCATGTTCATGAATTGAAATAATTAGCATTATTAAAACATTCATTTTACCTCAAATAATATATATGCAATGCAATCCATATTGAAATTCCAATGGCATTTTTGACAGAAAGAGAACAAGCAATACTGCAATCTGTATGGAACCACAAAAGACCCCAAATAGCCAAAGTAATTCTGAGAAAAAAATAACATACCCTCCAACTTCAAACTATACTAAACTTCAAACAAACTGTACAAAGCTATAGTACAAAACATGGTATTGTAATGAAAACAAACACAGATGAGTAGAACAGAGTTGAGAGCCCAAAAATAAACTCACAAATGTATAGCTAATTTATGAGAAAGGAGTCAACAGCATCAATGGCTGTTGCAATGGCAACAGCAACAGAAACAAAAGCAAAAATTAACAAAAGGAATTACATCAAACTGTGAAACTTCTGAATAAAGAACTCATCAAAATGAAAAGGCAACCGACTAGACAGGAGAAGATAGTCACATTTCAAATATATAAGGAAGGATTAATATCCAAAACACAAAAAGCAATCATGTAACTCAACCCTACAACAACAAAACAGAATACAAGACATCAAAAAAAGGGCAGAGGATCTGCAGAGACACTTCTCCAGAGAAGACATACAAATGGCCAGCGGGTTTCTGAGGAAATGCTCATCACTTATCTCTATCTTAGGGAAATGCAAATCACTGCCACAAAGTCTTATGCTCAGATTCCCCCATTACTGACACCTTGTTTTCACTGTCAGGGCACAATGTTAGTACACAATTATTAACTAAATCAATACTTCAGAGTCAGATTCCCTTAGTTTTTACTTAATATCCCTTTTCTGTTGTGTCATCCTGTATAGGATATTGCATTAGATTCAATTGTCATGTCTTATGTTTCATACAAGATTCCTTACAGTTGTATCAATTTATGACTTTGGGAATTTTGAGAAATATTGAGGAGGTATTTTGTAGAATTTTTCCTACTTGGATTTAGCTAATGTTTCCCACAAGCTTACTTGGATTGTGGGATTTTGAAGGAAGGCTACAGAAGGGTAATTCTCTATCAAAGATACCGTAAACAACACAACTTCCAGCAACACTGTTGGTATTGATCTTACTGTTAACCCACCTGGCTGAGCACTGTCTGTCAGGTTTCTCCGTGATAAATTGACTCCTCCCTGCTGTTCCCTTCCCACACCATCCTGTTTCAATGAAAGTCCACACTAAGGGATTGGGGACTTATGCTACATGTTCATGAGGATGAAGTGTCTACATAAATTATTTGGAATTCTATTACAGGAAAGACTTGGCCACTCTCTCCAAATATTTATCAATCATTTACCTAAATCAGTATGTACTCATGGGTTATATTTTCAAACTTTGGGTAACAAACCATTGCTGGTGTATTTTATCTCTCAGTCTGTTGCCGTTTTGACAGCCAAAGTTGTTTCAGCTGGTTCCTATGTCCCTTTGACTTACTCCCATCAGTTGGGGCTTTTTGGTTTGGAGGACTTCCTAGCTTCTGGTACCACAACATGCTCAAAGCTTTTCTTTATTTTTCCTGAACTAGTCCTAAAATCAGTCATTTCTCCCAAGAGAAATGGTTGTTGGTTTTGGAGATTAGTATTGGAAACCAATATCTGGGTGTTAGGTGTGCTCATTACTGATGGAGGGTTATTTTTAGGCACTTTAGTTGGTAAGGTTTACTATATGACCACTCCATATATCCATGTCTATGAAGATTTTATGTGTCTGCTCTAAATTAAGCTAAGTATGAGTTCACACTGATATCCTAAACTCCGATGTATCACCACATGGATCATTCTAGTCTTCCCAATACTTCTCTCCAGCCTCCCATAATATGCCATCCATTTACTTACCATCAGTACGTGTGTATAGTTATTTTAGAATTGTTTACTTGTACCTTCACGTAAACTTAATCAACTAGGATGAAATCTGTATGTTCAGTTCCTTTTCTCCCTAGTCTCACAAATTCCACTTGTTTTAAAGTTACTCAGGTTAGCAACTTTTTTTCCAGCCCCCTTTTTATTGAGGTTATTTCACATAGTTGAAATACATTTTTTGTGTATAGGAAGGCTACTGATTTTTGCGTGTTGATTTTGTATCCTGCCACTTTACTGAACTGATTGATGAGTTGAATTAGTTTTTCTGTGGAGTTTTTGGGGTTCTCTATGTATATTATCATATCATCTGCAAATAGTGATAGTTTGACTTCTTCTTTCCCTATTTGGATTCCTTGTATGTCTTTCTCTTGTCTTATTGCTCCGGCTAGGACTTCCAGTATTATATGGAAAAGCAGTGGTGAGAGTGGACCTGAAACCATAAAATACGTAGAAGGAAATATAGGTGAAACACTACATGATATAAACATCAGAGACATCTTTACAGACACATCACCCAAAGCAGTGATAGTGAAGGCAAAGATAAACAGCTGGGACTACATCAAAGAGCTTCTGCACAGCAAAAGAGACAATAACCAAAACAAAGAGAAACCCCACCAACTGGGAGAACATTTTTGCACACAACACTAATGATAAAGGACTGATCACAAAAATCTACAAAGAGCTGATGAGACTCAACAACAAGAAAATAATCCAGTCAAAAAATGGGCAGAAGAGCTAAAAAGAAACTTCTCTGAAGAGGAAATGCAAATGGCCAACAGACATATGAAAAAATGTTCAACATCACTTGTAATCAGGGAAATGCAAATCAAAACTACCATGAGATACCATCTCACACCAGTGAGAATGGCACATATTAAAAAAACTAGCAACAACAAATGTTGGCGAGGGTGTGGAGAAAAAGGAACTCTCCTGCACTGTTGGTGGGAGTGCAAACTGGTCCAACCACTATGGAGAGCTGTGTGGAGATTTCTGGACCTACTAAACATAGAGCTTCCATATGATCCAGCAATTCCACTCCTAGGTATTTACCCAAAGGACACAGAAACATCAATTCCAAAGAGCACCTGCACCCCTATGTTTATAGCAGCACTGTTTACAATAGCTAAACTTTGGAAACAGCCCAAATGCCCCAAAATAGATGACTGGATCAAGAAGATGTGGTACATATACACCATGGAATATTACTCAGCATTCAAAAAAGATAAACAAATGCAATTTGCAGCAACATGGATGGCATTGGAAGGGATCACTGAATATCCCATTTTATAGATGTATGTAGTTTAACCATTCACGTATTAACATCTTAGTTGCCTCTTATTTAGGAGAATATTAATAAAGCAGCTGAATAGCATTTGTGCATAGGCTTTTGTATGGAAATAGCATTTACTCTATTGATTTGAAAACCTTAGAGTATGACTGTTGGATTATACAGTATGACTATGATTAGTTTAAGATATTGTCAGCTGTCTTCCAAAGTGACTGCACTATATTATATCCCCACCAACAATGAATGAGTTCCTATTACTATCCATCCTCACCAGCAAATTGCTGGTGCCAGCTTTTTTTTTTATTTTAGTTATTTCAGTCAGTATATGATAACATTTCATATTTAATTTGCATTTCCTGATGGCAAGAGATTTTGAAAAACTTTTATATGTTTGTTTGACTTTAGATACCATCTTCAGTGAGGTGTCTGCCCAGATCATTTGTCCATTTTTTAACTGAGCTGATTGAAAACTCAATAATAAGTAAACAAAGTGTATGTTTTGGGCATCCTTTAAAAGACAGGTTTTTCCTATTTCTCCCAGTGTATGACTTCTTTTTCCAGTATCTTTGTGTTTTTGCAATTTAAAGTTTTTATTTTAATGAAACCCAATCTTTTTGTTTCTTAGGTCTCATAGTTGATGCTGTATATGAAAATGCACCACCAAACTCAAGGTCACATAGAGCTTTTCCTATGTTCTCTTATATAAGTTTTCTAGTTTAGCATTTTATATTGAGTTTAATGGTCCATTTTGAGTTAATTTTTGGAAAAGTACAATCTTTGTCAAAGTTTTCTTTTTTGTATTAGAAAGTCCAATGTTTCAGCTCCATTTGATAAGAAGATTATCCTTTCTTCCAGAGGTTTTTAGGCAATAAAAGCAAATATGAATATATTATTTTCCCTATCTTTCTAACACAAATGTTAGCATACTATTCTCTCTGTTCTATACTTCCAACTTAATTTACAAGAGATCTCATCACAAAAAACTTTCTTTATTCTTACCAATTCTACTTGCTATATATACATATACATTTCTCCCATTCTTAATTAAAATCACTGGCTGATTTATAGCACAAACCAAGATGATTCCTACCTCATGTCCTATTTTCTCAAGACTGAGTCAGGATTACAGACTGTGAAAGCGAGATTTAAAGTCATATGCAAGGGTTGGCACTAAATGTTAAGTATTCCGTAGCAAGCACTGAATGGTAATAAGACTTTAATATACATGCTTCCCTGAACTTCCTTGCCACTTGGTGAAGTAAAACAAAAACTTAGAGGAAAAATAGAAACAATACAAGGCTGACCTTTAAAGAAAGGGAATAAATCCACTCTTGAATAGTGATTCAGGGAAGGCTCTAAAAGGAGAGAGATACAGGAGAACTATCAATACTTAGATTGCAGGGAGAAGGGTGAGGAAAGTGATCCAAAAGGGGAAATGGAAGTAAGACAGAGGGAAATTTTTATCTGGTCTATTCAGGCAACAAGAAAAGATCAAGCATGAAGAGCACTGAGGATGTGAACAAAGAATAGAGCATTTAGGAAACAGCCCAGTCAATTAGTACGAAATTAATTGTCCCAATCTCTGACATTTGACCCTGATCCTATAGCCAAGTGACTCTGAAATCATTTTTATGATAAATCAACAGGTTCATAGGCATAGAACACACTCAAAGTTTTTTAATTTTATGACATTTTCCCTCTAACTACAGCCCTCTCTCCCTTTCTCAGAAAGCACATCAAATCAACAGCTCCAATGCACCCTGCCTGTTTTCTAATATGTTGAGACTTATCTTCTGAGCTGTGTACTTGTACAGCCAACTGCTGAGTCAACAACTCCATTTGGACTCTTCAAATTTCATAGGAGGATGATGTAACTCCCAATTGTCCCCCTTAAATCTGGTCTTCACCCATGATAGGTTCTATCAGAGTGAAAGCTAGAAACTGAAAAATTGACTTGGACGCTTTTCTTCCACATGCTTGGTGTGAAACTCATCAGTAAATCCTATTACTCTGTCCTTATGTATTTACAATGTTCCTCCACACCTCATTTCCTCACTACTATTACCATTCTTTAGGTAAGCCACCATCATCTCTTGCTAGCAACTGCCTAGCTCCCAACTGGTCACCCTTAATCCACTCTGGCCCCTCCAATCCATTCTATAGCCAAAAATCATTTCTAAAAACAAAAATCCAATTATGCTATCAATCCATTCCAACAATCTTCCATACCAGGCTTAAAATTTATCAGTGACTTCTAATTAGTATTAAGCAAAGACAAAGACCCTTAGACATGCTGCTCAAGCCCTCATATGCTCCAGTCCCTGTCCATCTTTCCAGCTCAGCTTGTTATTCTCCATACCAACCTCCTATCATGTCTTTGGATATGCCATGTTCCCTCCCACAATGTACTTTTACATTCTTTTTATGCTATCTGTAATGTTCCTGCTTCCATTCCTTATCTAGTTAACTTCTATTCATCCTGTACTGTCACCTTAAATATCACCTCCCAAGGAAGACTAGTAATATTTACTCTGCCAAAACCACTGAGGGTTTTTCATGAAACTATGTTCCTTTCCTACACGCATGTGTGTGTGCACACACGTACGCACACACACAATTATTATCTTTCTCTCCCATGGGATTTCAAGTACTATGAACACAAAGAACATGTCTAGTTTTGCTCATCATTTCATCTTCAGAGTCCATCAAAGGGTCTAGCATATAGTAAAGACAATTATCTTGGAACTGATGGGCATAATGATAAATCTCTCAGTTTTATTAACAGTACTAAATTACATATGGGCGTCTCCATTTATTGTGATGTATCATATGTCAAAATGTTTAGATAATCTGAAATTGAGAATCACTTTTATAGAAAAGTTCCTCATCAAAGAGGTAGTTCAGTGAAAACACCTTTTAAATGTGACTAACAACTGCTAATATTTATCGGGTTCTTACCACATGCAATGTTGATAAGTATTTTATATACAATATTTCAATGAGTTCTTGAAATAACATTATGCATGGAGAATTATCATTTTATTCACTTCGCAAGTGAAAGACCAAGATATAGAATTGACTTGACCAAAGACAGAAAGCTAGGACGACAATGCCTAACTCAGAGGCTCTGAGATGAAAGAAACTTGAGAATATACAGTAAGTTGTCTATAACTAAACAAGCTACCAACACAGGAGTCCTGTGAAGGATAACATCCTGGGCAAAGAACTGCATTTCAGGAGGCCAGCCACTCTGAGCAGGAAACAGACCGAACAGATTCAGGGTAATACTTGTCTCTGTCCATGGTGCTGAATAGTCCACAGTGCCGGAAGCTGAGAGCGGATGCCTTAGGGAAAAAAACGGTCCAAGGATTCCTGACTTCAGTTCTCAATGAAATATAGTGAGTATACTGGAAGTAAAGTATGTATATAACTGGCTTGCTGTAAGAACTCAATAAATGTTATCTATTGTCATTATTTAAATGTTGTTTTACCCAATAGCTTCCTTGAGGAGGAAATTTATTTTCTCCAATAGCGATTCTCCATATCAATGTCAAAGCAATGTGATGTATCTCAAAAAGCTGTGAGGTGTGCCTTATGTAATTAATTACTGTTAATTAAAACTGGAGGCTCATTAATGTTTCCTTTCCTTTATTCCAAAAATAACTTAGTCTCTACTATCCTTTAGGCCCTTTATTAGGCTGTGTTGATACTATGATGAACAAAAACAGACACAGTCTGTGTTCACAGAACTTACAATTCAGTGGAAGCAATGGGCATTAACAAAATATATAACTAATAAATGTAAAATAGCAAAGACAGGTGAGTACTGTGAAGAAATGGAACATGGTCCCATGACAAAATCTGCATCAGTTAAAGTCACACTGGGTAAGGCTACCCAAATTGACAAGCACAGGGTCACAGATGAAACTATGCCTAGGAATAAGTCTAGAAGATAGGGGCCCAATTGGGTGTAAGAGGTAATATTTGTTCACAGTAAGACACCCACTATGGAAATTACCCATTTCCAGGGGTGGAGTCATTAAGAAGAAGTACCAAGATCCCAGTCCACTTGCCATCACAAAGCCTCCTCCCTAGCCAGTATTCCCACTAGTGGAAATGACAAAATATTTCTATCAGTGAGGTTATTGCCACCACCTCTCTTGAATTTCCTGTCCTTGCCTCACAAGGACACCTGAATCAGGTGAATTCACCTAAGGTCAATTTGCCCAGGGCTAACATAAACTAAAATCTGTCTAAAGCAACTTACCTGAAAATCACATTTAACTAGAACCAATTTGCCTACCCATTATATAATTTTTTAAGAATTTCACAAACATTTAGGTTAGTGTCACTATTAGACAAAATTGTCATTAAGTACGCTGGTTGTCAAGTAAATTGCTTTTAGAATAACTCATTGGAACAACCAAGTCCAATTTCTAGCAGTTCAGAAAGTAGATGCAGTGGCTCCAGGGTAAAGAGTAACCTTTCACATTCAAAACTTTAGAAAGCCAGTCTAATCAGTGTCTCATCTTCAACAAAAAAAAAAAAAAAAAACTGGGCTTCAAAAAGTGATCAGTTTGTACTATGCTGCCAGAATTCCTATAAAATTCCCCCCTCTCCATCATGCTTGCTAAGGATTGGAGAAGCTTCCTGCTCCCCAATATCCTGAAGCTGTTTTTTCCTTAATCCCTGATCAGTTCAGACCACCCACCTTATCTGGGAGGTAAGGGCACTGTGAGAGCTCCACAGACTTTAAGATACATGGAGTCATCTTGTTAAAATGCAGGTTCTGGGCCTCCCCAGGTGGTGCAGCAGTTGAGTGCTGGGCTGCAAGGCTGCCCACAGCCTCTGCAGCGCCGGTTCGATCCCCGGCCGCCAGCAAGGGTCCCACATGGCGCGCAGACCTCTCCTGCCATGCCACTGCTCCCCTAAGCAGTGTATTTTGTCATTCTGCCTGTTCTGTTCCCCGCTCTGGCTCTGGTGAATTCTCTCACCCTCCTGCGCATCTGACTGTACCCAGTGCTTGTATAAATAAATAAATAAATCTTTAAAAAAATAAAAATTTAAAAAATGCAGGTTCTGATTCAGTAGATCTGGGCTGGACTCTGATACTGAAGATAAGATACTGAACTTCACCTTAGCCTCAGGTGATGCTGTTATTGGTGGTCAGCAGGACACACTATCCGTAGCAATGTCTTACAAGACATGTTTGGCAGTTAAGATGTGTAGGTCAGAAGGTGGAGGTGAAATTTCCTGGTTGTCAGGAGGTATTCAGGAGGTATTCTTCCCTAAGTTTGACTCTTATAATGCAAGAAGTAGGGGGATCACAGACTTACTCATAGACTTATGGAGTTTCTCTGCACTCAGCCTTTACTGACAATTGCTTTCAAATACTAAGAAAGCATCCTCAAGTCAAGAATTTCACAATCACATAAAGTACATCCCTACCTACTTTGGAAATATAGTCTTAAGAGTTCCTCCCTTTTAGGAGACCTAAAAAAAAACTGTTTTCATGCTAATAATGTCCTTTAACAGAATGCCTTAAAATGAAATAAAAAAAATTCTGCTGACCTACTTAAACCACAAATAAATTAGATAAGCAAGGTGATAAAGCGTTGGAGGGAGGACCAGGGTGGAAGTGAGGTGTAGCCCCATTCTGTCTCTTCTTCCACAAACAGGCCCCAAGGAGCACACTGTTGTTCCAATGATTCAAGACCAGTATCTCATCCAAAGCGCAGGGGGGGGAAAGGCATACACTCACAGCTTTCTCTAATCACAAAGAAAAACAAGCTTTACATTCAATAAACCTGTAAGACTCCACTTTAACCAAGTGATCAAAGTTACCATGATCACTAATAAGACACATTAACATCAGCAACCCCTTGACCTGATGCAATTAAAAAAAAAAAATCTTTAGTGCCCTTACCCCCAAAACATATGACTTAAACACAAGAAAATATCAGAAACTCAAATCAAGGAACAGCCGACAAAATAACTGGGTGGTATTCTTCAAAAAGTGTCAACATGATGAAAGAAGGAAAAGTCTAAGAAGTTGTCACATTTTGGAGATTATGGAGAAGTAGTAACTAAGTACAAAGTAGGACACCAGATCCCGGGACAGAAGAGAGTAAAATGTTATGGGTAGAAAAATTGGTGAAATTCAAGTAAGACATGTAATTTAGTTAATAGTCTTGCAACAATGTTCATTTCCTGGTTTTGATCATTTTGCCATTTTTATGCAAGTTGTTAACATCAGGAGAAGTGAGGTGAGGGATACATAAAAACTCCCTGCCATCCCTGAAACTTTCCTCTAAGTCTAAAATTAGTTCAAAAGGAAAAGTTAAAAAAAATAAAATAAAATACTGCTTCTTCCCCAGAGGCAGAGCCTAGGAGGCCACAGCAGTGGCTGACATCTCAGTGGAAAAAGCAATGACATTTTTTGTTCTAGGGGAAAAGGAAAGATGGTCCTCTAGACATTCTCTCTTGAATCTGCTTTTTCCTCAACAAGGTCTTTGCTTGTGGTTTCTACTCATCTCCCCCAGGCATTACATCATTCTTAAAAACATATCAAGAGAACTCATCAACTTATCCTGGTGTGAAATATGAAATCTACCTCATCTACCTCACAATGTCACATAGTTTCAGAAAAAAGAAACCTTAGAAGAACAGCTGAAAAATAAAACATTAAGTGGGAGACTTCCTGGGGAAAAGAATAAGAGATAAAGACAGCAAGAGAATGAGATTAAAGACACACACACACTCCCCAGTCCTCTTTATCCTTGTTGAAGTTGTGGTTAGGTAAGTATCTGAATGTAGGGAAGGTCTGAGAGGGGAAGAACACATGGATCACCAATTATTGGAGAGGGATAACCTCAAAATAGCTCCATAAAACCATGTTTTCCCAAGCAAGGATTGAATAGACACAACTTCTATTCTAAGACTTGGGGGGAAAAAATGGGAATGGTTACTCACCAGTCACTAACACACACTTTCAATCACCATCATCATGCATCTGTTCTTTCCTGGGTTTCAAGTGCTTGCAGGTTAGACCTAGAGAGATTTCAATCTTGATTGATTTTCCTAGCTATACCAAAAGTAAAACAGGTAAGACAAAGCAAGATATTAAGAAAATTTTTACCCATGCCTCTTGAATTAAGAACAGAAAGGACAGGGCCTCCCCTAGTGGTGCAGTGGTTGAGCGCCTGGCTGCTAGGCTGCCCACAGCCTCTGCAGCACCGATTCGATCCCCGGCTGCCGGCGAGGGGCCCACATGGCACGCAGACCTCTCCTGCCGCCCGCTGCTCCCCTCAGCAGTGTATTTCAGTCCATCTGACTGTTCTGTTCCCTGCTCTGGCTCTGGTGAATTCTCTCACCCTCCCGTGCTTCTGACTACCCAGTGCTTGTATAAATAAATAAATAAATCTTTTAAAAAAAAAAAAAAGAACAGAAAAGACAGTAGCCAAATTAATAATAGCTGCCAGGGCCTGTTATGTCCCAGATGCCTCAAATCCTCAGATTGAGCCAAGTTTCTTATTGATAATTTTGCTAGAAATTTCTAAGTAATATTTTACTAATCCCCAGGCAGATATTTATATCTAATTTACAGATGAAGAGGCTGAAGTTCAAAGATTCAAAGTGATTTGACCAAGTAGGTAGTAGATCCAAGATTTGAACCCAGGTTTACAGAATGATTGACATTCTTTCTACTCCATAACACTGTTACCTAGGATGTTGCCAGCAACATTGGAAAAAATTCAAGACTGTTGGTACTGTGTGGCAGTTAACAAAGGCTCCTTGGAAACTTTAACGTTCATGTACTGCCCCCACCACAAAAGATGGAAGTCACTTAAGCAGTTTCTCTTGCTCAACCGCTCTACTCTCCCCGCAGAAAAGAGGGCTTTCAAGAGTAAGAAAAATGGTATAAATTAACCCAGCATGAAAGAGACTGCTAACTTATCACCAAGTCCATTTACTCTTCTTCTTGGCACAGAGTTAGATCCATTTCCTAGCCTCTCTTGCTGTTAGGTGTCACCATGGGCTTGAATTGCAGCCAATTGAATATAAACAGAAGTAATTGACAGATGCTGCTTCCACGACTGGTCCTAAACCTCCCACGTGCGGTCCTTCTCCTCTCTCTGGATGCTGGAATGAAAATAACCCCAGAACATCTCTGAGCACCACATGTGGAAGAGGGCAGAGTGACAAAGTAGACGGAGCTTGGGTTTCTAAATCTCCGCTGAGAGCAGCATCTAGGCATCTGCCAGACAGATGCCTCGCCAGAAATACCTGCTTTGGTCTGTTATGTGAACAAGTAAACATGGCAAATCCCTAACTAAAACTGTTCCATAAATCCTGAGAATCCCTCTAAGTCATAGAGTAAGCTACCCACTGTTTCATTTGATAACATAATAATGAGCATTGACTGTTTCTATATAGCTCTGTAATTATCTCATTTGAATTTAAATCATAGGAATGAAAACAATTTTCCCACCAGTCACCCAGGCTCTTCACATCATAGGACAATATAAATGGGTTCATGAAATTAGGATTTAGATGTTAATGTTCACCTCTTGACAGCCACTACTGAAATCCCCCACCTTCCACATGCAGACACAGACTCAGATAACCCAAGGCATGGTTCCTTCTCTGTGACCTCACCAAGACCTTGATAGCAATTCCAGCATGAGTCTTTCAGAGTTAGTAGTTAAAACTAACTGCCAGTAAGCAACAGAGCCAGGTCTAAAATTCTGCTCTTCTGGCTAGGTAATGTACTATCTCATGTAAGCATTTAACATAAAGAAGCATAACCTAAGCAGATGCTTGTTCCTGCTACCTCCAATGAGCCACAAACAATCTCCTGCAGACCCCTCCTCTCTCTCCTCTTCTCTGCAAAGCCATGCTCACAAAGCAGAGGCAAATTTACACCGCATCAACTAAATACCTAGATGGGCTCTGTTCAAAATTCCTTCTTGCTTGGAGGGGTTTTACGGTGAGAAGGTATAGCAGCTGGCTTCCAGAGCCAGTCTCTGGGTGATTTCCTGGCCAGATATCAATTCCTTGGCCAGCTTCTCACCCAGAATTGTGCTATAAAAATTAATTCTCCAGAAATTTACATTTACAGGCCCATAGACAAGGTCCAAGATTCTCTCAGCAAAGATGTGAAAGACTTCGAAGCAGAGAAAGCTCACTACCCCCGAGCATACACTCTGCCCTCCTTCTGTAGTAGTATCATCTTAAGAGGGCACATGGCTGCCCAGAAAGACCATAATCCCCACCTTCCTCGCAGCTATGTATGTCTCAGCAATCAAATTCTGTCCACCAGGATGGAAGCAAAAGTCACATTAGGATACCAGGAACTCCATCTCTGTTCTTCACGCTGGCTTAGATGGGTAGTGGCATGAACCTTTGTGCACAAGAGGGCAGAGGGCAACACCTAGGGTCACAATATAGAAGAGCCTAGTTCCCTAACCTCGTGATGGTGTTACAGAAAACACTGGACTACCTGCATTCAAACTACTGCATGAGAGAGAACTAAACTTTCATTTTACTTAAACCATTATTGTGCTTTAGTCTTTGTTCCAGCAGCCAAATCTGTATCCTAATCAGTACAGATTCCTCATGACGGTGCAGATTTCTGGATTATTCCATGAGCCTTGGCTTGCCTTCTAACCCAAGATAAATGGCTATTTCCTCTCTGTGGCCTTTTTCAAGAGCAGGCTTGAGGGGTTGAAAATACCTTGCAGTGATTCACACACACTTGCTACAGAATGTTGGCGTTACAATCACTTGGATACGTATTTAAAACAAATTCCTCAAAGTCCCAGGGATTCTGATTCAGGAGATTTGTGACAATACCTAAAATTTTTATTTCAAAAGAGTTCCTCTTGTAATTCAAATATTCAACCATGTCTGCTGTGCTCTGAAGTCCACAGGGATGGCGGCGATGGGGGGATGAGAGGTGGGTGGCAAAAAGACCTCATTCCCTTGGACCACCATCAACATTTCCTTCTGCTCCTACTTCCTAGACCTTGTCTTTTCCCTCCTTTAGTGCAGCATGTTCCATCACAGTTCTATTATGACTCATGTCCCTGGGGTTAAGTTGTTTTTTCCACCTTTCCAGGTCAAATACTTTAGCTGCACCTCTAAGGAATCATCCTCCACACTGCACACTGACCTGTTTTAAGTCTCTTTGCTCCTCATTGCCTACGTGAAAGGTTCATTTGTTCATTCAGCATATATTACAAGTCCAAGCTCTTCAAGCAAAGCCAAACACACAAGACTCCAAAAATCTACCACTGCCAATCTCCCAACTCCATCTCCAACTTTTACTTTCCCACCCTGCATCTGGGACTGCTATTCCCTCTACCTAGAATGCTCTTCCACCCCTTGATACCTAGAAACTCATTGCTATCCTTTAAGACTCAGCTTCAGTATCTAAATGAAGGACTGTAAGCTTGGTTATAACCCTGACACTGGTGAATTGTCATTATCTGCCAGAGAATCCAGCTTCATGGTTCTCATTTTAAAAAAAGATGAGTCCATTAACACCTCTCTAATGTTCTTGTCCATGTCTGCAGGCCCCAGACAGACCTGCCTTAAGAGGAACCCCTGCACTATCTCAGAAAAAAAAATTTCTCATAAATTCAATCAATATACATCAGGCACTTATGCTATGTCATGCCCTGTTAGGGCCTAAGAACTGAAGAAGAATTACCTTTGGCTAATGCATTATGCCTGTTGTACTGTGACTTCTTTCTGTGCAGACTTGGTGTCCATTACCCAATGATGCCAGCTTACTAACTGGCCTCTTCAACTTGTGCATACCCCCTGGATTCTATGTGACTTCCCACCCACTGCTCTGCCCAATGATCAACTTGTTTATGTCCCCCATCAAGTCATCATATGCTCGCATCTAATCTTAGCTCCACTTGGTTCTCTGTTCTGACTAGGGCTCACTCCTGGATTTAGTATGAACCTGTAAACAGTGGTCTGATTAAACACTCTAATACCCTTGGTATAAGCATCTTAGAAGAAAAGCGCTGAACAATATAGAGGTTGTAATTAACAATACAAGTTTTATCTATCACACACATATGCTTATACATACACATACATACACACACACACACAGAGTAATGAAGAGGGCAGGAGGAAATTCTTGGGCATGATAGATTTGTGGTGATAGTTGGGTATGTATTTATCTCCAAACTCATCAATTTATGTATATTAAATACATACAGTATTTTTTAAAGACAATCATACTTCAGTAAAGTTTTTTTTTAATATGAAAATAGAAAACAATTGGACTTACTATTGCTGACAATAGAAGGTGATCTAGAGAGGCCCTCAGTCTATCTTTTTCTTTTGAGGCTATTGAAGAGCTCCCTGATGGCTCATTCTCATCTGCTAAGCAAGTGTTCCCCAGTAACATGAAAATGAACAAGAGCAGCCCTGATATTCGGATTAAGCAAAATGTGAATCACTACAGAATCCAAGCTGAGCCTGTTGGTATGTAAGTTATTGCTGCCCTTTTTAAAAATTTAATTACAGTGTTTGAACATTATCTCATTTTAAAGATCTAGCTACTGAGGCTCAATTAAAATTCCAAGTGTCAGAGTGAGACAAAAGCCCCAAGTAGAGATCTAACTTCATCCTGAGTTTTAAATGTATGAAAACAGTTGGACATTTTACAATCATAACAAGTCCTTTTGGAGATGGACATTATTACCCTACAATCAATTCAAGATGTTTTACAATCCCTCTGCCAGCATGTGAAACCCCTGTGTACCTCCTTTTAGGAGCTGGTTATAAGCTAACAATACTCACTGCACAAGAATGAAGACACCCACCTCATCCCCAACCTCATCATAATCATACTTAAGCTCAATCAGGCACTTGACACATCTTACTGTACGCGGGAGCCCAAGAACAAGATACTCAGTGGTAAACTCTCCCAGAAATGAGGCCAGCTAGTAATTTGCATGCTACAGGCAGTCAGATGTGGGAGATGAGGGGAGGGACATGGAGAGATACACCATGCTTTTGCTTTTGTTGTCATGTCCAGAAATGCCTCCACCTTCCCTCCCTCTACCTACAGATTCCAAATTCCCAGGCATGCAGATTCAAGAGAATCCCACTCCACAGTGTCCCCTGGTGTCTGTCTCATGCTTCAAGTCCCAGTGACAACGCCACCTTCTCTATAGAGTCTCTCTTGACCTTCCCTGAAAGAATTAGTGACTTCCTTCTGTGCTTCCACAGGAATTTTTCCTTATATATACATTCAATAAATATTGACTGGGCACCTATGAGGCATCAGGTACTCTTCAAGGTGGGATGTAGCTAAGACGTTTCTGCACTTGGGTCAGGGTGCTGGAACACAGCCTGGCAGGGCAATACAGAAGCTATTTTAGATAGATGGTTGGAGGTTTCTCTGATCAGATGTAAGCCTATGAAATT
Source organism: Talpa europaea (assembly GCF_964194135.1). Classification (NCBI taxonomy): domain Eukaryota; kingdom Metazoa; phylum Chordata; class Mammalia; order Eulipotyphla; family Talpidae; genus Talpa; species Talpa europaea. The sequence continues at coordinate 30,566,111 of NC_140073.1, forward strand.
ATCTCTGAATGAAGTCAAGAGTAAGTCCCGCAGGAGGAAAGGTGATGGTGCATCAGTGTGGAGTCACAGGCAAGAGGGAGCTGAACTTGTTTGTGAAACAGCAGGAAGGCTATTGTGGCTGAGCTGAGTGACAGTGTAGGAGGGTCAGGTCAGAGGCGCTAGCAGAGGCTGGACTGCATAAGGACTTGTAGCCATGGTGAAACCCTTAGATTTCATCCTGAATCTGGGAAAGCAATCAAAGGAGCCGCCTGATATGACTCACCTCTTCAATAACACCCAGTGTGCTGTGATTGCTGGTAGGTGTGTCTCCTCAAAGACACATCTCAGTCCCCCCAGCAACAGCAACTGGCTTATCAATGTGTTTAATGACTGTTCAGAGAAGAGGAGAGAGCAGGACAGACAAGATTCTGAACGAGGCATGGGAATCTCTGGGCACACGGCACTGAGTGCCTTCCTCTCATCTTTCTCAGAAAGGTGTCAGCCTCCCTAAGTCCTGGCTATGCCTATTCAGAAATGTCACTCCTCTCTCCAAGCACAGGAATAAGTGATAACTTTACCCAACCAGGAACAACAGAGCACCAAGAGTCACCACTGATAAAGGCTGTTCAAAACTTCTCACACTCACAATGCCTGAGCCATTGAAACCACATTCAATACCATCACAGGCTTCACATTGCACCGTCATTACAGTGTGGATTGAGATACTCATCTTCCTTCCCGATAATACCCACTATGGATCTTCCTAAACAGTTTGCCTGGAAGGAGTTCAAGGCATCAGGTAGATTATCTCTTTGTCCCTGATGTACCACACAGCCAGAGTAAATAACAGTCTTCAAGGTCCTCTGAAACCTGAAAGAGAAGGAATTTTGAAACCCTGGAGTCGCTGGACTTACTGTCTATTTCAGAACCTTTGCAAAAAAAATAATGGGATAAGATTCTCATAAATTCTTACTGCTTTCAAGTTTAAAGTATCTGACTTTTATAGCTAACCTACCCATGTCTGGGATGCACACTGGCTTACAGGAGGGATTTTTGACATCAATAAGCCCATGAGTTATACTTTTAACTGACTAAACAGCTTAGGAGTGATTAACCTTACCCTCAAGTAAAACTTCCAGCAATCTAAAAAGTCATCTGATAATTGGTGAGCAGACATTATAGCTGGCCAGCATCTCTTCTGCTCCTGAACCCCAACAGATGCAGAGTGCCCAAGCATTGCCCTCCATACTTAGCACAGTCTGCTGGGCACTGGACACCCTCACAGCATTTGAACAACAGCATTTTTCAACAGGTATCTCATTGCCAACCATAAAAAGGCAAAGTGCCAGCAGCAAGGACTAATGAGACATGTGAACTTAAGCCCTCTAGCCTCTTACTGCCATTACCCTAACATCCTCAACTGCTCCACTACACTCAGGGTTTCAAGACCCTCCAAAGGCACCAAACTGCTTCTCTCTGGACTGATAGCCCATGGTTGCCTGGAATAACTGTGGTAGATGCAGCATTTCCCCTGTGTTTGTTAGAATGCTGGTTCAACTAAATAGTATTTAAATAATGTTTCCCAAAGCACTGCATGATAAAAATAAGTTCAGGAAGTGTTATGGTAAGCAAGTTTAAAGAACCAATACAATAGCATGTTTAAGAAAATGAGCTGAGAGCCAGATGCCCGAATTTGACTCTCAGTTCCATCATTTTACTAGCTGGGTGACCCCTGATAAAACAACCCACTCTATAGCTATTTCCTCATCCATGAAGTGGGGTTAATAGTAGAACCTACTTCATCAGTTTGTAAGATTCAATGCAATGATTTATTTGAAGTGCTTAGCTTAGTGCTTAGCACCTTATTACATGATATGAAAGGGCCTTTAATATGCTAATATTTATTGTGATTCTTGAAGAGAAAGACTGTCATCTTTCTCAAGTTACTGAATCTCCTAATTCTTGTTTTACAAGACTATCTTGCAAGTCCAGGGATCCCCAGAACCTATTTGGGGGAATTTCATGCTTGTCAGAGGTCTTTGCCCTGAGTCAAGCTGGAGTTACATCAATCACAATGTGTCCAACTCAGCTAAATTGTCATTACTCACATAAAGGAATACCATAGGTAAGAGATGAAAAATATTAAAGGTAATATTTTGCTCAAAGTCTTTACAGACCCTTCTGAGTCTTATTTTAAATTCTTCAGAGTTAGTTTAAATTCTGGCTCTGCCACTATCTGCATAACCTTGGACAATTACTCAAACTCAGCAGCAATTTCCTGGTTTCAAATATAGAAAAATAATAACCAATGTTATCTGCATTTAATGAGGGCACGATGAAGGAACGAAGGTCAAATATCTGGCACATTCTAGGTATCAGTCAATTTCGCTTCCCCTTTCACAATTTCTTTAGTAAAAATTCAGTATGAAGGTTATCGCCACTTAACAGGTAGCCAGCCCGCCATGTCCAGTTTCTAGCCCGAGTCTTCTATGAACAATGCAGAAGTCAAAAGGCACCAAATGAATTCATTGGCTCTTTTTAAAAAGTATATAATCATATTTTGAATGTTGGAAACATCTACAGAACATTATTCCCCCCTTGCTGGCTAGAATCAAGATAAACTCAAGATACTGAATATGCAGGAAAGAAATTATTCCATATTTTCAAAGCTGAGACCTCAGTACCCACAACCAAATAAAAGCAGAATGAAAGGAGACAAATGGACAAGTAATGGTCATTTTCCTATGTCCTTTAAACTCATCATGTTTACTATTTGTACAGAGTCAACTCCACTAAACCAGTGATGACTAGAAAGTCCAGCTTTTCAAAGACAATTATTCTGGGATAATTTATTGTCCAGTTACAGTCATTAACAAATTACAAGGATTCCATGATTTCAGGAATGATATCCTATCTTCCAAACTTAACACTAACCCAGAAGTCAGCCTAATGTTCCTCAGACAGTAGACTCCAAATTCTGACTTTAGAAAATGTGGAATGCAAATCAAAAATACAATGAGATACCATCTTACACCAGTGAGAATGACACATATTTAAAAAAATAGCAACAAATGTTGGCGAGAATGTGAAGGAAAAAGAACTCTCCTGCACAGCTGGTGGGAGTGCAAACTGGTCCAACCACTATGGAAAGCTGTGTGGAGATTCCTCAACCTACTAAAGGTAGAGATTCCATGACCCAGCAATTCCACTCCTAGGTATTTACCCAAATGACACAGAAACATTACTTCAAAAGGGTGCCTGCACCTCTATGTTTATAGCAGCACTATTTACAATAGCTAAGCTTTGGAAACAGCCCAAATGCCCAAAAATAGATGACTGAATCAAGAAGATATGGTATAGGGCCTCCCCTGTGGCACAGTGGGTTGAGCACCGCGCTGTGAAGCTGTCCACAGCCTCTGCAGCACGGGTTCAATTCCCGGCCAGCCAGGGAGAAACCCATACGGCGAGGCAGACCTCTCCTGCCTCACCCACTTGTCCCCTCAGCAATGTCTTTGGTCCGTCTGCCTGTTCTGCTCCCCACTCTGTCTGTGGTGAAGTCTCTCACCCTCCTGCACCTCTCATCTGTACCCCAGTTCTTGTATAAATAAATAAATCCTTAAAAAAAAGAAGATATGTTGTATATATACACAATGGAATATTACTCAGCATTAAAAAAAAAATAAACTCATGCAATTTGCAGCAACATGGATGGAGCTGGAAGGGATCATGCTCAGCAAAATAAGCCTGAAAGAAAAAGAAAAATACCAGATAGTCTCACTCATAGCAGGAATTTAGAAAACTTAAATAAGGGACCAGGAAAAAGAATAACTATAATAAAGAAACTTAAAAAAAGAAAAAATCAAAATCAACAAGCAACTATAAACTAGAGACACACTACGGGGGCAGGTGGCAGGCAGAGAGAGGAGGGATTGGGGTCAAAATAAGGGGGGGTGCAACTGTATGGGGAATATAACAAAGATAAAAGTGCATACATTGTGCAAAAATGAATAATTGTGTAATATATAAAATTAAAAAAAAAAAGAAAATAGGAGACCTATTGAAAAAAAAAATTTGACCACTACAGAAATAGGAAAATCAAATGCCATTGGGGTAATTTGTGGGAAGAAATCTAAAACAGCCTCACAAATAAATCCTGCCTGAAAGTATAGGATGTGAAATCCATTGAGCTTCTGGTTAGTGCCATTTCTTTGCCCTTGAATTTTTTTCATGCTTTTTCAATTTGAAGACCACCACACTTATTCCAGTGATTTTTGAACTTGTCCATTCCTTTGGTTAGCAACAAAGATGCAAAGATGCCAAATGCAACCTCCACATAACCACATAAGAACTCTAAAGCAACAATCTAAACATGTCACTCAACTGCTTTTAAAACATTTCACCAAGACTCCAGCCTCTAGAGAGGGAGTCAAACTCCAGTGACCACGGGGACCAGTCAGCAACACATAACTCAAGTAAGTCAAAATTATGAAGTATTTTTCTTGAAATAAGCAGCTCTTTTAATTGTTCTTTTAATACAAAATGGTTACAATAATTCACTTTTCTGCTAATGCTACATAAATGGAAAAAAAAAACATTTTGAAGAACTTCTACACCGGTTTCCATAGGAGCTGGGCCAGTCTACCTTCCCAACAGTGTATGAGAGTTCCTAGATAAACCCTATGATCCAGCAATTCCAATCCTAGTTATCTACCCAAAGAATATAACAATCACAAATTCAAAGGGATATATGCATCCCTGTATTCATTGCAGCACCATTTACAATAGTCAAGTTATAGAAGGAGTTTAAATCCTCAAGGACCAAGCAGTGGATTAAGATGTTGTGAGATATATACACAATGGAATATTACTCAGCTATTAAAAAAGATGAACTCTTGCCATTAACTGTCTCCTCAGCCCGGGTCCACCCTTTTTTTTTAAAGATTTATTTATTTATTTATTTATTTATACAAGCACTGGGTACAGTCAGAAGCACGGGAGGGTGAGAGAATTCACCAGGCCAGAGCGGGGAGCAGAACAGGCAGAAAGACCGAAGTACACTGCTGAGGGGAGCAGCGGGGTGGCAGGAGAGGTTGGCGCGCCATGTGGGACCCTCGCTGGTGGCCGAGGATCGAACTGCAGAGGCTGCAGCAGCTTCGCAGCCCAGCGCTCAACCACTGCGCCACCAGGTGAGGCCCGGTCCACCCATTTTTTTTTTTCCTCATAGCTGGATCTTCCTTAGAATCAGTTCAAATGCCCCATCTTCAGAGCCTCTCTGAGCTCTCTTTACTGAACTGTCACTCATCCCTGGTGTATTGTTAAATTCTGTCCATATTTATTGTCCAACTCACCATTCTAGAATGCAGGCTCCCTGAGGACAGGCCTTATGGGTCTCTTTTTACCTCCTCAGAATCCATCAATGCTCCCACTTGAAGATTAGTGTCTAACATATTTGTATCTGATAAGTAATGAATGAAACGTAATTTGACAGATAAATAAACTGAGGTACATGGAAGGGTCTGCCCAGAATCCCCTGGGTATTTGTTGACAGAGTCCATGTTTTCTGATGCCTGGTACAGCATCCCTTGCCAATGCTCCATCTTCAATAGACTGACAGTCCATGATGTCTTTCATCCAGAACACAGAATCCTGGGGTAAAATCCACCTTTCATCAGCGACAAGTCTCATCTGTCCACATTTCTCTTCATGGAACCAAGTAAGTGAACACCTATTCCCCAGACATGCAAGGATTTCACAACTTGTCGTTCCAAAGGCTCTAAGAAGACAGTATTTCAAATTCTACAGAAGAATTCCATTGAACTTACAATTTCATTAATATTTATGCATAAAATAATGTAAGTATTTTTACTAAAGAAGTAAAGGTTAATGGCTACATTTGCTGTTTTTCTATTTCTCAAACACTGGGCAATCCAAATCTAATATGCACATACACAAGCACAAGCAATTTGCCCAAGACATTGTAATCTATTGCTATGATGTGTCTTTCTTATCTTCAATTAAGGTCAAAAGTCACCTGAAGAGCTTCATTTCTTCTGACAAAGATTTAAACTTTATTTAATTAGTGTGTTCCTGAAAAGCCTCCTCATTTTCTTGACAAAAGATCCTGCCATTTTCATTTCTGCCTCAAAATTACTACTTCCTAATGCACGCTGCTGCCTTTAAACTTTCCTTTAGAGCTGCGTCTATACACTGCTAGGAGTAAAGATAAAAATGATGGAAAGTCAAATCCCAGTCATCATGGTTCCAAACATTTGGAATCATTTTTAGAAGATGCACATTTTCAGCTTTTAACTGTTTCCTTTTACCAAAAGAAAGCTTCACCCAGAGGTAGGAGATGCCATTTACTAGAGAATATTTCCCATACACTTTCAGCTTTTCTACTTTTTTGATCATTCAACTAAAAAGTTCAACTAAGTAAATTCAAATAACTATGCAATGTGGCATGAACAATACCAGGATGAAAGAAAGGACAAACACAACCCCCCTGCTGGTCTGCTCAGAGCACAGTGCCTCCCAGCATGTCCCCAGATCCAGAACACTGCAGTCACACTTGACTCCAGTCTCCAAACATCCCACACCAAAGTACAACCAGATCACTTTCAAGTTAACCAACATCCTTCCACCTGCATCAATTATTTGAAGTAGTCCAGGACTCCATCCTCTTAACTAGCCTCTGGATTCTGACAGCTGCAGCAAACTTGCAGCTGAGTTTCAGTCTTAAGCTGTGGCCCCTCTGTGCCACTCTCCACTAAGCAGCCACTGTGATCTTCCTAAAGCATAAATTTCATCACGACACATCTGCATGTCCATGGTTCCCCATTGTCTTTGGCATAAAAGCTAACCCACTGCAATGCTTAGGAAGTCATTCCTGATCTGGCCTCTTCCCTAACCCTCCAGGTTCACCTCTGACCACACCTTGCCCTTCTTCCCTACTCTAATAACACTGAAGTTTTCTTGAATTCTTGTAATACACAGTTATCTCTCTCTTCTTTCCCACGTGCCCTCCAGAAGCATCTGCCATTCATCTTCTCCTGGCTGGTTTCTACTTATTCTCTTTAGTCTGCTAACCATAACTCTCTGTGGGAAGACTGCAATTCCCTTGAGGCTAAGCAAGCCACCCTGCTCTGTGCTCCCCATATCCCTCCCAGGTGAGAAGTGACACCATTTTGAAATGTTTCTTTTATTCACTATCTCCATCCCCATATGCTTCACAATTGAAGACTAGCACTGAGCATCACACAATGTCCTGGGTAGGTTTTCACTATTGGTTCCTGAATGTTGTTAAGGGAGCTTAATGTCTACTGGAGCTCACTAAGAGCATAGCTCTAAATCTAAATTCTCTCCACTTATAGGTTCATAAATTTACTTGAAATCAGAGACCTTTCATATACTTCAAAAGCAACAAGGATAGATCTACATTAGGGCAAGATTCCAATATGAACTTTGCTCTCTTCCTTCCCAACAAAATGGGAGCAATTCAAGTAAAACGGTACATTTTTAATCACATAAGCCTTAAGGTTTATCTCCTTAAGGAAAGAATTAAACTTCCAGATTTACATAAGAGTCTCAATTTCTGGAAATGTACTTTTAATAGCCCGAGGAAAAACTTTTTTTGCTTAGGCTGACTTCATCAAACCATGTAACAAGCGGCCTCCCCGGTGGTGCAGCAGTTGAGCACTGGGTTGCGAAGCTGCCCGCGGCCTCTGTGGCACCAGTTCGATTCCTGGCTGCTCCCCGGCCACCAGAGGAGGGTCCCACATGGCGTGCAGACCTCTCCTGACGCCCGCTGCTCCCCTCAGCAGTGTACTTTGGTCCTTCTGCCTGCTCTGCTCCCCGCTCTGGCTCTGGTGAATTCTCTCACCCTCCCGCGCTTCTGACTGTACCCAGTGCATGTATAAACAAAAAACAAACAAACAAACCAATAAATAAAACATGCCTCTATAAAAAAAAAAAAAGTTTGGAAAAAAAACATGTAACAAACACTTCTGGAATTTCTTCCCCTCACCCTCAGATCTTTTCTGATACTTTCAGCCAATTATCAGAAAGTATAAAATAATTTAAATATTAGTGTAAAAATCACTAGTCAGGGCCTCCCTGGTGGTGCAGGCAGTTGAGCACAGCGCTGTGAAGCTGTCCACAGCCTCTGCGTGCAGGTTCGATCCCAGCCGGCCGGCAAGAATCCACATGGTGCGGCAGACCTCTCCTGTCTTGTCCGCTGCTTCCCTTGGTGTGTTTCAATCTGCCTGCCTGTTAGTTCCCCATTCTGTCTCTGGTGAATCCTCTCACCCTCCCATGCATCTGGCTGTACTCAGGTTCTTGTATAAATAAATAAATCCTTAAAAAAAATCACTGGGCATTAAAAAGATAAATCTGCTGAGTTATAGGATGCATTTCATTAGGATAATCCATTATTTTGGGTTATGTATAAAAATCTCGATGTGTAAACTTGACTCCTATTTCACACAGTGAGAATATTGACTTTTTTCTGTTCTGAAGAATTTGGGGAGCAATTAGAAAATAACTAATGTCATGAGAAGAGGAAGGGAAAAGGCATTAAGTATCTTGATATGATACTGTGAGGAACCTCTCTCCAAGTTTAACACTCCCAATAACTCCATGATATCGACATCTCTAGCACACAGGAGGATGCTGAGGCATGGGAAATGAAAAGCAATTGCAACGGCTCTGGTAATGAATACAGCCATGAACCGAATCCAGACCTATCTGGCATCCAAGTGGAAAGTTTTCTAACCCATGAATTCAAAAAGCTATCAGTTTCTTTAGAAATAGAGCATTTTGGGGCCTTCCTGGTGCTGCAAGGGGTTAAGCACAGCACTGTGAAGCTATCCACAGCCTCTGCAGCATGAGTTCAATCCCTGGCTGGCCAGGGAGCTACCCACATGGTACAGCAGACCACTGCTGTCTCACCTGCTGTTCCTCTCGCAGTGTATTTCAGTCGGTCTGCCTGTTCTGTTCCCCACTGTCTCTGGTGAATCCTCTCACACACCCCTGCACCTCTGGCCTGTACCCCAGTTCTTGTATACATAAATAAATAAATCTTTTTAAAAAACAGAGCATTTTGTTTTAACAAAAAGAAGAACTTTCTTAGGTAACCAAAAAGATCTCCACATCCCATTACAGAAACATTCCACAGAAAGCTTTTCCTTAGACCCCTAGCTTTTGTTTCCTATCTAATTACACTTAGTTTAATTTTACCTATAATTTAGAAATAAGACGGAAAAATGGAAGATTTACCATTATATCTTATAGAGTTGCATATACTGGCAGAATGTTCAATTAGGTTTAATCTATGTTAATTAAGCTTTCCATTTTAACAAAGCTCTATATTAACACATTTGAATCAGGAAAAATAAACATTAATTCTGCCATGCCATTAAGATAGTTCAGCAAGACAAATTCGTCTTTGTTCCTTTTCCCATGTGCTATATTGGTACTATTAAAGAAAATCAAATTAGAAATATAGGTCAGAATTAATAAGAATGCCACTTCTATTCCATAAAATAATCTATTTGATTGCTACCTCAGATATATTTTCAATTGTCTTTATATTTAAGTTTCTCATTTCATTTTATCTACTTGTTTAAGATATTCATGGAACTCAATTGATTCAGTTACCTAGGGAGTTTGAAGATATTGCTATGCCAAGAAGTTCACTTCTGGTTTAAAGAATCACAACCTCCCAAATGATCCACCTCTGGTTGCTGGATCTCCACCAGGTGAGAGAAAGGCCTACCTTCGGCTAGAAGCAAATTCAACCACAAAGGGAACTCTTATGTCATTAATTCAATAATGGCCTTGCCTGGGAGGAGCTGGAAGCCCAGCAGAAATAGGCAATAATGGTTTCCAGAACAGTAAGAGAGCAGGATTTCTGGCTGACATCTTTAGAAAAGGAATTGGATGATTAATCCCTGGGGTGTTCGTGATGGCTAGAAAGAGTTCATTCCAGAATGCTGTTACCCCATTGCATCTCATCAGTAAAAGTTACTGTCTGTAGGAAAGTGAACACCACCAGAAGGTTTTGGTGACAGGTATGATTTTCCTCTAAACACTGCACTGAAGAAGTGACTGCTCATCTGGCCACTCATTGGCATCCTGTTAACTCTCCATATCAAATAACCCCTTCAACGACATCATCACCACCAGAAGCACCATCATCATGGATTTTTTTTTATTATGTGTCAAGAACTATGCTAGGTGTTTTAGAAATATTTCTAAATATTTCTAAGTCTTTCAAAAATTGCAAATTATTATAAATTTCCGATACCAAATGCCAAACCCTCTGTCCCTTTCACTGCCCTGTGCCATCTCCCACATGTAGTACATCCAGGGCAAAATCTGAGCCTCAAACCATATATTCCCCTGTGATCCTTTACAGTAGGCCATGAAATCTGTGAGTAGCACTAGCCAGAAACAGAGAAGACAAATCACTGATAGAGTGAAAGTTTATTTAGTGAATGCATACTATGTGCCCAAGAGTACATCTTGCTGGTGGTATGGCCCCCAGGGACCCTCTGTGATGCTGTGCCTTACCTGTGTTACTTTCATGTATTTGAGCACAGCCTAAATAGGAATCATCTCCAACTTTGAGACAGATCCTGCCTAGTTATTCCAATATCCAAGTTCACTTATACTTGAAATACTGCTAGACAGAATTTTCCAGTGCTGGTAAAGGAGAACTGGTACAGGTAATGCATACATTTCCACACCTGCCCTTGAGTCTATCCCAAGAAGATGACAAAATTCTATTAACAGTAGAAGCTATTAATCTCTCTCAGAACATCAGTTCAAATAAATAACACATAGTGGTTGGACCAGTTTGCACTCCCACCAACAGTGCAGGAGAGTTCCTTTTTCTCTACAACCTCGTCAACATTTGTGGTTACTAGATTTTTAGTATGTGCCATTCTCACTGGTGTAAGATGGTATCTCATGGTAGTTTTGATTTGCATTTCCCTGATTACAAGTGATGTTGAATATTTTTTCATATGCCTGTTGGCCATTTGCAGTTCCTCTTTGGAGAAGTTTCTTTTTAGCTCTCCTGCCCATTTTTTGACTGGATTATTTTCTTTGTTTTTGCTGAGTCTCATCAGCTCTTTGTAGATTTTTGTGATCAGTCCTTTATCATTAGTGTTGCTATATGGAGATTCCTCAACCTACTAAAGATAGAGCTTCCATATGATCCAGCAATTCCACGCCTAGGTATTTACCCAAAGGACACAGAAACATTAATTCCAAAGAGCACCTGCACCCCTATGTTTATAAAAGCACTACTGACAATAGCTATGCTTTGGAAACAACCCAAATGCCCAAAAATAGATGACTGGATCAAGAAGATGAGGTATATATACACAATGGAATATTACTCAGCAATCAAAAAAGATAAACTTATGCTATTTGCAGCAATATGGATGGAGCTGGAAGGGATCATGCTCAGTGAAATAAGCCAGAAAGAAAAATACTGGATGGTCTCACTCATAGCAGGAATCTAGAAAACCTAAATAAGGAACCAGGAAAAAGAATAACTATAAGAAAGAAAAAATCTATTAATAGATGACTGGATCAAGAAGATGTGGTACATATATACCATGGAATATTACTCGGCATTCAAAAAAGATAAACACATGCAATTTGCAGCAACATGGATGGCGCTGGAAGGGATCATGCTCAGTGAAATAAGCCAAAGAGAAAAAGAAAAATACCGGATGGTCTCACTCATAGCAGGAATCTAGAATACTTAAATAAGGGACCAGGAAAATGAATAACTATAAGAAAGTGAAATCAAAATCAACAAAAACTATGAACCAGAGACACTTTTTGGGGGGTGGGGGGCGGGAGGGGAGGGATTGGGGTCAGAATGGGGGGATTGCAATTGTATGGGGAATATAAAAATAAAATTTATTAATTAAAAAAAAGAAAGAAAAAATCAAAATCAACAAACAACTATAAACCAGAGACACACTATGGGGGGGGGTTGCGGGGAAAGGAGGGGTTGGGGTCAAAATAAGGGGGGTGCAATTATATGGGGAATACAAAATTAAAAAAACAAATAACACATAGAAGTTGAGTAACAGAAGTGAAAAGTGTTACCATGAAAGTTACATCTGTATGTATCTATACACATGGAAAACTACTGCCCAACCTTATAAAATGTGCCCCCAAAAGAAAAAAATTAAGCATGTACAAGGTCACTAAGAAAATTCCAGCTTATTTGAAAATCTATAAATCTTACAGCACATATTTTATATCATCGATTAACAAACCCAGAAGTCACCCATCATTTTTAAATCTAATCCCTTTGATTTGCTTTTTAGACTGCTCTAACATGGGTCAAAAAGTCAAATTGAATTTAAGAATTATGGAAAGTACAATAAGTTAAAATATTATACAACAGTACCATTGGGTTCTATTTAAAGCAATACTCAAAAATATATAAAGCCTTCAGTAAACACAAAATATTAAAAACAGATCTAAACATTCAAGCTGGTAAGAAAAAAAAAAATACCAGCAAGTGATAGAAAATGAGGTAAGAAGCAGAAATCAATGAATTTAAAATGAAAAATAGTAGATTTGATCAATAAAACTAAGAACTGTTTCATTAAAAAGACCAATAAATTACACATTTCCATGAGTCTCACCAAGAAAAAAAGGAAATACGTGTATTTCATGCTAGAAGTTAAAGACAAAACCACAAACACAAGACAAATATATTAGAATATCCAGTTATTTATGCATTTCAGTGAAATATGATTTTTCACAAAAATGTAAATTGATCCAAATAAGAGTTTAAAATTAAGAAGAGCAATAACAAAACAGAAAGTGAACATTTTCAATAATAAAAGATTTCCCAATTATCAGCCCATATTATTCCCAGGTGAATTCAATCAAACAACATTTATAAAAGAGGTGTTGTCTATGTATTTAAACCAGCCTAGGAAACAAAAAAAAAAATTGACGTCTCAAATTAACTCATGGATAGAAGTAAAAACCTCCTGTCTCTCACTAATGAGTTGAAACTTGTAAGTGCTTAATGAGGTTACTATAAAATGTTTACAGCAATGCCTGATATTTATCAGTGCTCAAATGTTTATTGCCACTATTATTTTTACTAATATTGCAAAAATGCTAACCAAAACACTAGTCAAGATAAGCTTATTTGAGGATTTTAGGAACAGTCTAACATTATGGTTCTTAATGTAAATAATTACGTTAGTAGATAAAAGGATGGGGGAAACACCAGTCTCAAAAGCCATCTTTGAGAGGTATTTAATAAAAACTTAACAGCTGTTGACTTCTTGGTCTTTCAGTAAATTGGGAATAAAACTAAATTTCTTTTATATCATCACTGCATATATCCATACATCCATATACATTTACATTGTGTGTGTTAGGTAAAAAAAAACTTACCAGTTATTAAAAAGATTATATTAAACATAAAGAACACATTATAGACAGGATTTTGTCTTCCTCCTGACTTTAATGAGGACTTTGATCTATTCAATTATTCAAAGTCATTGTTATGGACATTCCAACCAGTAGCATAAGACAAGAAAAAGGTATCACTGGTATAAATACTGGAATTTAAGAATCAAAATTCAGTATTTATTAAATTACAAAAATTTAATAAATCAAGGAGGGTGACTAATCTAAAAAACCAAAAATCCAAAAATTTTGATGCCTGGCCCTGGTTATGCAGTCTGCAAATGTCAGCTTTAAAATAAAAAAATCCAAGCTACTCCTCGTAACTCACTTAGTTTAGAAGTCAGCTAATTTCTGATCCCAAAGCCAAAGATATCAAAAGAAAATCATGCCAATATATCTTGCCAATATTAACACAAAAATCCTCTTTATCAAATCAAATCCAGGAATACATGACTATATAACATGTCTAAGTGGAATTTATAGAAAAATGCAAATTTGGTACACATCCAAAATCTAATTAGTTGTAATATGCCACATCATTAGAAAAACAGAATAAAAATATATGATCTTGATAGATGTGGCGATAGCACTTGAAAAAATTCAACACCCTTTCATGATAAAAGCACTCAAACTAGGAATGGAAAGCAACTTCCTCAGACTGACAAAGAGCATCAATGAATAGAAGGTAACATGTTCAACCTGGGTAAAAGCACCTATGAGGACCTCCCCGGTGGCACAGCGGGTTGAGCTGTAGACAGCCTCTGCAGTGTGGGTTCGATTCCCGCCAGCCAGTGAGAATCCCACATGGTGCAGCAGACCTCTCCTGTAGCACCCGCTGCTCCCCTCAGCAGTGTATCTCTGTCGTCTGCCTGTTCTGCTCCCTGCTCTGTCTCTGGTGAATCCTCTCACCATCCCGTGCATCTGGCCTGTACCCCAGCTCTTGTATAAAAATAAATCTTTTTTTAAAAAAGCACCTATGAAAAGTCACAGCTAACATCACACTTTGTGGTGAAAACTTAAAGCTTCCCTCCTTAAGATCAGAAACAAGGCAGTTATCTGTTCTCATTACATCTATTCAACATCTTATTGAAAGTTCAACATTGTATTGGAAGATCTAATCAGGGCAAATTAGCCAAGAAAATAAATCCTTCCAAAAATAACAGGGAGACATGAAAATATCTCTATTTTCAGATGGCATGAACTTGTATGTAAAAGAAAGCAAACATTGTAAAAAAAATGCAAAAGATGTAAAATATATATAAATAAAAAAGAAAGAAATCTACTTAAGCTATTAAAAGAGATTACTAAGGCTCCAGGATACAAGATAGCTATGCAAATGGTTGCATTTCTATGAAATAGCAATGAATAAACAGAAAGTAAATTAAGGAAATTTCACTGATGGTGGCATCCAAAATAAAATATTTAAAATAGTTTAACAAAAGTCACACAAAACTGAAACTCTGATACCACAAAAAATTGTTGAAAGAAATTAAAGATGACCTAAGTAAATGGGAAAATGTTCCATGTTCATGGATAACATGATTTACTATGAAGATGACCTGCCAAATTAAAAAGTAACCTCTGTAAGAAGTCAGCTGCCTTGCCAGAAATGATAACTTGGTCCTACAATTCAATGAAATTCAATAGTAGTTGAATAACCAAAATGATCTTTAAAAAGAAAGTAGAAATGCTCACACTTAACTGATTTCAAACCTTATTACAATGTCACAATAATTCAAACATTACTAGCAGAAGGGCAGACATGTAAATCAATGGAATAGAACTCAGAGTCTACAAATAAATCCTCACATTCATGACAACTGATCTCCAGCAAGGTTCCAAGGCAATCCACTGGGGAAAAACAGTCTTCAGCAAGTGATGCTAGGAGAAGTGGTTATCCATACTTCAATGGATATAACTTCACATGAGAGAACCATACAAAGAATCTGGGTGTCTTATTTTCTAGTCAACAATCTATAAATACAGTCTACCAGGTGCTCTGTTGGAGCCTCTGCTCCTGAATAAAGAACAGTTCCAATGAGAAGCTCTGCTTCTCCTAGCTCTCAGAGCACTTGGGTTCTGACTAGGACCTGCTCAACAACACATACTACACCTTGCTTTCTCTGCATGACCCCGAAGCTGCCAGCCTGTTACCTGACAACATCCCCACAAAAGGATCAAGGTCCACCAAGGCTTTTTTGAGGCTGAGAGCAAACTTAATCATTGAAAAAAGAACTGTTGGTCCTCACCTCTGCTGAAAATGGGCATGGAAAGACCCTTTCCTCCAGCCAAATTAGTTTGCTCCTGCATGTCTTTAAAGAAAATTTGCATCTTCATCTTCCTTCATTGCTCCCTTCTGACTTCCCACACTGCTCTCATGCTTAATAAACCCTTCCATTACCTGCTAGGATTCTGCCTGGTGTTCAAGAATCACTGTACTCTGTGGTCTTCTTTAACCACTGACTCCTTAATGTACTGGATTCAGTGAACTTAACACCTTCATGGTTTCAAAATTATTCATTCTAATACTGCTAAATTATTTTTTATTATCAATTCTTTTATTCTTTGCTTTTTCATTTGGTCATGCCTTACCTCACATATCACAAAACTCTTGCTGGGTTATGTTTCTTCAATTTCCCCACAAAACCTGCCATGCCATCTTGAATAGAGGAGCCACTCAAATATTTTCAATAGACTAATACAGAAGAAGCTGATATCAAAATGTTTAATTGTTTAGGTTACCTAATCATTATTTATTTCATAATAAATAGACCTTTCTCAAATTTAAAATCCTTATGGTTTGCTATTATCTATGGAGACTTCAATCCAAGTTTTTCAACATGACATCAAAGATTTGAAATGATCTGACTTTCACTGATTTCTGTAATATCACCCCTCACTGTCCATCCCAAACTCCTTAGCACCTTCCTCACAACACTGCATGTTCCAGTCACTCCCCACCCACCTGCTTGTCTTCAAACCTTTCTGGAATTTTTTTTCATTCCTTATTCATTCCCATTTAGCCTGTCAAATATCTACTCATTTTTTTTTTCCTTTTAAGACCATCATCCTTTTTGAATCTTGTCATTACATAACTTTTAGAACGGATCATTCTTACCTTTATGCCATAAACACAGATTTCTAGCATTGCCTCTAGAATGTTTTATGATTGTCTGTCTTCCCTATTAGTTTGTGTTATCCTCAGAAAAGAAACTGTTTTAGTCAATTTAACTTCCCAGTGTCAAACAGAGTTCCCACCTAAATACACACTAAGTGTTTACTGAAGGTCACTGTTAAGTATAACTAACTTATTTGATGACTTGATACGCTAAGTCATGGCTAGAATGTGGTCTGAGCCAAGTGTACCAGAAAAGACAGGTGAGAAAGACATTTGTGGATGGCTCTTAGAGAGAAAACAAGAAAGCCACTTTGCCCAAAGTAATACATAATACAAAGTAAATTCATTAATGTGTTCAACAGAAACAAAGACTGTTAGCTCAGCATTTTCTGTGAGCTACCAATTTTAAATTCCGTTTTGCATAGTCCATTCCTTTAGAGTAGATTTTCAAAAATAGGAAGAGCTTTCTTACCTGTGTTCCAGTTCTCGAATGGACAGGATCACTCCTGAAGTCGATGGCTTCTGCTGTACAGTGGCCAAAAATGTGAACTCACTCTTATTCCGAAAGAGCTGGATTAATTTCTCACTCACGTGAGGGGCTGCATGGATTTCCCTGTCCATATCTAGGAGTCAGGAAGGAAGAGCAAGAGAAACAAAAGGAAAGAGAAAGAACAAGAAGGAAAATGAAGAAATGCAGAAGGAAGGGAGGAAGGAACACAAGAAACAGGAGAAAAGATGTGATTAAAACAAATACTTCATCCAAAGGAAGCAAGTTCTACTTTTTATTTTCCCCTCTCGTCAACAATTTTCATTCCCAGGCACCATCCACCACCCCACAGAGCTGCATTCATTTACCGAGAAACCCGGAAACGCCATCTCTGTCACCACGTTCACTTGTCACCTTGACAAGTTCACAATTGGCCAGGCACTGATTTTCTGACAGGAATTTTGACAGGACACTGAGCAATGTGGCCTGCTGCAAGCAGATTAAGTTGCTGTAAATAAGGTGAGAGGCAGTGGGCTAAATGGAATCCTAAATTTAGAGAATCCCCAGTCTAGCGGGTCCCAGACGCCACTCAGCAGGCTCCATTTTCTCTTGTCCCACAGACTTGGTTTCTTGCTGTGCACTATGCATCCAGGGAGACCTGCCCTTGCTTGGTACCCGGTAGAGATTTATGAGTTCTAATGATGCCAGACAACTCTGCTTCTGCCCACAGAATAAATACAAGGTGTGCTCATGATCCCTAAGCGTGCCTGGAATTTCTCTGTAAACATATTGTGGATTATTTTCCTTGTAAAATGATTTTCCATGTAAAATATCTATGAAAATTGAGGCCATTTCGGCAGGCCTAGAGGTATATGAGTTCAGCTAATCCTGCTCCTGGGCCGGAATCCTTTTTGCAACATCCGCATGAAGAGACATCTCTCATGTCAGATTCACCAAGGGTGCATGATAAGCCAAGTGGTGTTGTTTTACAGTACACTTTCTGGCAGTGGGAAGAAAAGTGTAGAGAAAACAACTCAAAGGATAACAAATGAACATCAAAGGCACATTTGGTGCCTTTTCTCACACCCTGTCTGTCTTCTCTGAGTGGTAACTGCATGGTTTTTCTCCAGGACTGTGTGAGGGACCTTGATAAACAGACTCACAAAGGCCTTGTTGCCCATGCAGTATCACAGACATTGGTATGGACTGAGATGAACCTCATCCTAAAGAATCGCTTCTCAACCATAGGGAGTGCTTGAACTCTTGACCTTAGGTCTGTCTTCTCATTTGCAAAATGAAGCAGTGGGCCTCCCCAGTTCAGCCTTCTTTAAATTTTATGAAATGCCTTGTCAAGTTTGCAGCATAGCCAAGACCACCACTGTCTTCCAGCTATAAAGTCTAGGTTATAAAGGGGGGGAAGCAGGGTTGGTCTCTACAACAGAGGCACCCACCTCTGGCAGAGCACTCTACAAACATAAAATTGACATTCATGACATTTGCTATTCTGCCCTAGGAAAGGCCTATCTTACCTGACTGCTAAGTAGCCTGGGTCAAGGGTTGAGATAAGAAATAGCCACTTAGAAAATGCTTCTGTACCTTCTACAAATCCAAGCTCAAGACTTTCTAGGATGATAATCCAAATCTATTGACTAATTGAACAAAGCACTTTTAAAACTTGAGTTTATTAGTAAATATTTGTAAACAGTTTATTGTCATGACTTTTGGCAAAGATCCTCACAATAAATTCTACCTAGAACTTAGTGCCAACAAAAATATGTTGATCCTTGAGATTAACTTATATGTTCACTGGTTGCATTGGCTCCCTAGAGAACACATTGAAGGATTCCAAAGCTTTGTCCCAATGAGAAGAGGGCCATGACTGACCAGCAATGCCTCCCGGGGGAAAGAGGTAGAATATCCTGTCAGTTCTGGGTATCCTCACCTCTCACTCAATTTCCCTGGGTAGTATATACAGTCCCAAGACCAATGACCCCCAAACTTAGCCACTACCCCAATATGTCCCTTAACCAAAAGACTCATATTCAATATCCTTCTTAGCATCTCCATATGAATATCTAATAAGCATTTCAAAGTGTGTATGCTCACAACAGACTTGTTCTCTCCCCCAACCCTCCATTCTCCCCTGGAGTTCAGTAAACGGAGCCACGCAGTTCAAGAAAAAAATAAACACAACCAAACAAAAGAACACCTAGAGGGTGCCCTCAGTTCTTTCTTTTCCTCCATATTCCATATCCAATCTAAGACCAACTCATCAGGCTCTCAAGTCTGCAATCTGTCCACTTCTTCCCAATTCCACTGTTTTAATTCTTATCAAAGCTGCATTATCTATCCCTGGAACACCTCTAATACTTTCCCTACTCATCTCCCTGTTTCTTTACTGCCTTCTCTTCTCCATTTCCCACGTAGCACCTATAGTGCTCTTTTTAAAGTAAAGTCAGGCCAGTTTCCTGTTTAAAACCCTCCAGAGGCTTCCCAGTGCTCCCAGGATAAAAGGGATGTATCTCCCACCCTACTCTTCTGGGTTATGGAGGACAGCCCCAAATCTACTCTTGCCTCTGGGTCTTTGCTCCCTCCCCTCTGCCCACAATGCCCTCTCCTCACTCTTCACATGCCTGCTTCCTCCTTTAGCTCTGACTGCAAATGAAACCTCCTGCTCATTCCCTCCAAAGCAATCTCACCACTAATATCTAACACCACTCTGGGTATTTTGCCTATGCCATTGATCATGAGTTATATATTGTGATCAGTTTATTACCTTAGGTCACTTGTAAGCTTGTTTCATGTTTTTTACCTTATTTCCTTTCTCTCCTCAGTGGACTCTAAGCACTACGAGGGCAGGCATTCTAATTTATTCATTGTTGTAGCCACATTTCTTAATGCCTAGTATAAAATAGGCATCCAATAAAGACTTACTGAATTAATGCATTTTCCATTTATAGTGTTACTTTAGGTAACCACAAATACTTCCACCAGAAAATAGTATGACACCTTTTGGAAAACTAGAAATGAATATTTCAAGTGCTAGGCCTATCAAATTAAATGCTTCTCATTGTCAATTCAACCTCTCTTCTTGACAAGACACCTCACCTAAAAGTCTAATCCAACCCAACCACATCTCTACTCACCCAACATCCCTTCTAAAAAGCTGAACATTTCTTTTACCAGCTTTTCTCAGTTCTCTTTGAAAATGATTGGCACATTGAAGTAATGAGACCCTATTAGCACTCACCAGAGTGAAATGTAAAAAACATCTATTTTGATACATTGAGACTTTATGTGCATTTTTATTTTTCAGAAAAGCTCATTCAAGTAAATGTTTACCATAATTCAGCCACTGAAGAACACAAGAAACTAATCCCAATACTACTTGCAATAAAGTGGCAAGACCACAAGATGAAGCATTTCACAGAACAGAAGACTACACAAGTTTTAAAGATAAATAACTGTGTGACCGCGGATAAGGAGAATTTACCCCTGAGTCTCACAGTCCACATCTGACACTGTAAGGATATTGTGCCATGATCTCCATAGTTCTTTTTTTAGACTCAACATTTCATTTCTGTTCATCACTTTACTCTGCTCCCAGCCACACAGCAAAAGGATGATAGTGAGGGTATTTTTTTTTTGTCTACAAAATACCCAGATTCTATGACTATTCTCTGCTTATTTCCCCAATTTGCAGGAATGTAGCATTGTCAATTAGTGAATACTGATAAGTTGCCTACTTTGCAGTAGCCTTTTTTCCAGAAGCTAGAGCAACCAATGAAAACTAATTAATAAGAACTTGTAGTGAATATTGTACTTCCCTAATCAACCACTATAATGTATGTTTGCTGTGTTATTTGAGAACAGTCAATTCTGCTAGAGAACAAGAAAATCAAATGGAATGGAGTGCTTAAGAAGTGTTAAATATATAGCAAGTTAGAAGCCTGTGAAATGTGTTAAACATAGATTGAATAAATGGAACATAAAAGTGTTGAACACAGATTAAAAGGACTGAATAAGAGTGTTCCTTATAAATAGAATGGGGTAGGAGGACCAAGTCATAATGCACAAATCACACTACCTTTCAGAATGACAGCTATGTCATCCCTAAATCTGACAGCCATCTCTGAAACCCATTTCATTCCCATTCTTTGCCCTACATACACTCTGCAAAACATGCTAACAAAGGGCCTCCCTGGTGTCACAGTGGGTTGAGCGCAACCCTATGAAGCTGTCCATGGCCTCTGCAGCACAGGTTCGATTCCCGGCCAGCCAGGAAGCTACCCACATGGCACAGCAGACCTTTCCTTTCTCACCCGCTGCTCCCCTCAGCAGTGTTTTCAGCAGTCTGCCTGTTCTGCTCCCTGATCTGTCTCTGATGAATCCTCTCACCCTCCCGTGCTTCTTGTCTGTACCCCAGTTCGTGTATAAATATTTTTTAATAAAAAAATGCTAACAAAATCCATCACTGCTCCCCAAATCAACTGGTGAATACAGACATGGTCAGGCAAACTTGTCCCCAAGTCCCTCCAAGAGAGGAAGCACACTGGCTCCAGGCAATGTCCATCTGCTGAACCCTCATTTTTTTAAGCCCTCCACTTCAGTCCAAGTATCTACAGTATCAGCAAGGAAGCCAATGGAACAGAGAAAGATGCTCTTAGTAGCTGAGCAATGTATAACCTAGGACCCAGTGGGATGACCCATTTCCCCACACACAATTATACCGAGTGTGTAAGCTTACTCCATCTCTTTCCCCAGCTTCCTCCTGGTAAGTTTTAATTGATTAAATAAGTCACATCAGTCAAGGATCTGCAATTGGTCTGTCCATGGGGTTTTGTTTTGTGACCTCTGGGGATATACTCCGAGGCTGCCAGTGCATCCAGGTAACAATCCACTGACAATGAACATTTTATATTTTAAGACTGAGAAAAAAAGAATGCCATTTCAAAAATGCAGAGGTTTTGCGTGATCTAGTTGAGAAGCGCTAACTCAGCAGCCAGGGTTAAGTGCTTTCTCTCTCCTAGGATGAAAGGACCCTACCTAGTCATTTTTAAAGACTAAAAATGCTAATGTGATGATTAAGCATCTGTAAAAAGGTGTTAGGTGAAGGGAGGCCACTCAAGAAGAAAAAATTAAAGGATGGTATTCCCACACTCTTCTCTGCCTAATATAGAAACCACTTCATATCCTTTTCCTTGACTTAGAAGGTGAAGGGGGAGGTGGTTTTCACTGTCAACAAACATGTACCTGTGTTTTCTCTGTGCCAAGCATTGTGCCTGGCATCAGGGAATCAAAAATATTGTTTCTGCCCTGGAGGGGAGCTATATAATCAAGACAGTTTCCTAGTGACAATGGTAAACTAGGGCACGGCATAAGGGGCGGGGGGCCGTGGAGGCTGGGAATGACATCACCAGGCTGTATCTTTTTTGAATCCAGCTGAAAAAGATGAATAAGCATTTCCCAGGTCGGGGGAGGAGGGCATTTGTGGCAGGATCGCCGTGACAATGTGAACACCCATGTTCTTGCCATCATCTTGACGTTTTTCTTTCTCTGCAATATCTCTCACAAGAAGACCAGCAGGAAAGCATCTCCTCAACCAGATATCGGCGAGAACTCTACACCCGCCCAGGGTGAATCAAGGAAACAAAAGCCAGCAGCAGCAGAAATGACACAACAAACACTCCAGGGCAGCATGCCTCCACCTTGACTGAGAATTCAGAAGACACTAAGTAGATACAGCATGTTTACACCTTGGCCCTCAAAACTTGACAGATCCCTACTAAAGACCTGGTGTGTCCTTCCAGTCTGAGCCCCCCCTTAAACTTGTGGTAAGATGGGCCCCAAAGGGGGGGAAAAAAAACACTTGTTCCTTTGAAATGGCAGTTGGTTTTTAATTTCTAAGGACAGAGAAAATGCACCGCTTCAGTAATATTAACCATGCACTGGGAAGTTCCTGTTCTGGGGAGGCTGGCACGCAGCTCACCTCTGGACCTGCAGCCTTTCTTTGAGAAGGTCAGGTGTTATTAACCCAAGTAGCTTTCAGAGCTGCAAAAGATCACAAGCACAAAGTAGTGGGGACACCAGGAGACTCCCATTTAATGCATAAGGAATTTCTTTCTCCACTAACAAGTTCACAATAACATCCCATTAAACCTCCATTAGCTCCAGAAGCCAGAATGATAAGAAAGCAAACATGTGTGTGGCTTGTTCGGATGCCAAAGGCAGGACTAACTGCTTGCACATGTCTTACTTACAATAACCTTAGGAGTCATCATTATTTTTCCTGCTTTATAGAGGAGATAACTAAGACTCTTAGAATGCAAATCGCTTTCTAAAAGACATCAGGCTAAGAAGCCATGAAGCTGAGACGCCAGCCTGGCATGCAAGTTCCACGGGCTCCCTCCCCTCTTCACCACACCACATCTGCTATGCACCCATGTGGGCGCTCTCAGCACCTGGTGCATGTGGTCACCCTCATGTACCCAGTGAAGAAATTAGGGTGCAGACACCTTTTTCGTAGCTTACCCAGAGTCACACAGCAAGTGAATGGAGACAAAATTGAATCTTATTCAAAATAATTTAGAAAATTATTCATATTCTATTGCCAAGTTCAACAAACCACCTAAAGGCCCAATGACAGACCAGTGGATTAAGACGATGTGGTATACAGATGCGAAGGAGTACTTCTCAGCTATAAAGAAGACTGTGCCAACATGAATGAAACTAGAGTGGGTTTCGCTAAGTGAAGTAAGTTAGAAGGAGAAAGACTAATACCAGATGATTTCACTCATAGTTCGAATATGGGGGTGGGGAGGGGGAGAGAAACTGTCAAAACTAAACCAAAACAAACCCTAGAAATAGGACTGCAGAATTAAGGATCCTCGCAGCGGGTAGGTGGGAGATAGGATAAAAGGGAGGGAGGGAGCTCCATGGTCTAGGCTAAAGCACTATATACGGTTGTTCCGGTGGTAGGAGGGGTGTGGTGATACACATCTGACAGGGTGTGACCCTAAATCATACGCAGAGTTGTAAATCAATGTTACCTCAAAGGAAAAAAAAATGAATCTTGTCCCCGCAAAGCCATCAAGACACTCCATGGCATCTACTACTCTCTCACCCTCCCACCCTCTCGCTGCTGTGTTCCAGCCACACAAGCCTCGATCCCTTCTCCCCAGGGTGGTTCCTCCATGCCTGGAAACCTCCCCTTCTTCAGTGACCGCTCTCTTCTTTGGGGCCAGCTTCATGGTAACTCCCCACTTTCTCAGACCACTCCAGCCAGCTCAGTTTCCCTATATTCTGTCTTCGTTGCACTTACTGTAATCACCCAGGTTTTATGTGTATGATCATCTTATTGTACATAATCGTTTCACTAATGGCTCTTATGCCCACTAGACTGTAAATTCCACAAGGAATTGTTTACTGATATACACCCTGCACTCAGTATTGGCGCAGGGCAGAGACTCCACAAATGTCTGTAGCATTAATAATTAATCTATCTATCTTGACTCCAAAGTCTGAAATGCAATGTAACAAAGGAGCTTTACCAAAGACACTCAAATATAACCCCAGCCTGTTGAGGAAAAGTACATTAAAATAATGAACTGTCTAAGGAATAATAAAGTCAGCTGAGCGTCCCCAACTCCTCTATTAGGGGACTAAACCTCAGAAAGCCTGTAACACATGGTATTAATCAATTTTTTGTAATTACTGTGTGATTCTGTTTCCCCCATAATTTTCCTAATTAGATCGGCATGGACGGGCAGCCAAGCAATTAAACATTTAAAATTTAAAATTGTTCAGATGTGGGTAGACACTAGACTTTTGGTGGAGATCATAATGTAGCACACAAATGTTGAACTATAATGTTATATTCCTGAAATCTATATAATTGTACACCAGTGTTACTTCTATTAAAAAAAAAGTTTAAAAACATCACTAAGACAAATGAACACATTCCCTTGTCATTAAGAAATTAGCAAAGTGACAACTCCCCTTTAAGCTGCCTCCCCACACTGCCACACAACCCACCAGAGATCAAGTCTCCCCACTAATCCTCATCCATCTCGATTAAACACCTCAGCATGAAGAGATGTAAAGAAAGGATGGCTGCTCTCTCTGAATCACAGAGCAAGAGAACAAAAAGGAAAGACTGCTGAAAGGGTATACTGAATATAATTAAAACCATATTGTATAAGGTACAGGCTTCCAGCAATAAGATAAATAGGCCCTGGGGATGTGACAGCCTGACAACTATAATTAATACTATGTTGTATATTGAAAAATTTGCTAAGAGTAAATCTTAAGATTCTCATGACAAGAAAAAGCTTTCTAAGAGGGGACAGATGTTAACTTACTGTGATAATCATTTTGCAACACACACATGTGTCACCTTCAACTAGCACAATGTTATATGTCAATTTGTCTCAAAACTGATCGGGGCACTGTTATGACAACAGGGGTGTCCAACAGGAGGGAATGGGCATGCTCAGGAGGCATCCCAGGACTGATTTGACTGGAGCAGGACCAAAGTGTTCCTTCTCAGAAACTTCAACACCCTATTCAGAGAGATGTGAAGAGCTCAGGCTCTGGAGATTGGAGGATTCAGGTTCAAGCTTTAGCTCTTATCAGAGGTATGGCCTTGGGTAAGTTAAACTGTTTGCCTCACCTTTGTCATCTTTACCATAAGAAAACTATCTGCCCCTCAGGGCTAGTATGAAGGCTAAATAAGTTAATTCCTGTTAAGCTCTTAAAATAGTGTACACGACAAAGAAAGCACATGGCAATTTTTAGTTTATTTGGAACACAGCCAAGAGAAGCCCTAGAGGATGGGGGGCGAGGGTGCCAAGCTCTGTCAGTAACCCCCAAGCTGAGAAAGCTGTGGTCCCGCATTTAGGGTGGTGGCTCAGCAGGACGCAGCTGGCAGGTGAGCAGGGGATGCCAGCTACAACTGGAGGCTCAGCTCGTGGCCAGTTCTAACTCTCTTAAAAACTGGGCAGTCAGCCATTATAGAAAGCAGTATGGAGATACCGCAAAATATTACAAGGAGAAATTCCATACAACCTAATTATCCCACTTCTGGGTATTACTCAAAAATTGCAGACACAAAAAAACTAAATTAGAGATATGCACCCCTTGTGTTATCACAGCATTATTTACAATAACCAAGAGCTAGGAACTATCAAAGTGCCCTGGACAAATGATTAAAGATATGAAAAAATGTACATATTTATATAAAAGATATGTACATCGATGTAGATAAAATATGTATATGTACATAAAATATGTACATATGTCTATAAAATATCAACTCCTGCTTTCCTACCATTTACAACAACATGGGTGAACCTGGAGGGTAATGTGCTTAGTGTAAGAAGCCAAAGACAAATACTGTATGATTTCACTCAAATGTGGTATAGTGAAAAATAATGGACAAATGAACCAAATAAAACAAAAATAAGCTCTCAGACCAAAGACCAATCAGTGCTTTCTAAAAGGAAAAGGGGGAGAGGAATGAATAAATTGAATAAAGCGGGTCCACTGTTGGGTGAATGACAGAATTAGACATTCAGTGGAGAACTGAACGCAGTATATATACAAGCTGATTTTCAATGATGCCACATTAAAGTTTATTTTTTAATTCAGAAAAATAGAGCTCAGTCTATGGGCCAATCTAGGAGAGGCCAACCAACATTCAAACATCTTTGAATTTTTGTCGTGTGCTAGTTGTGGAGCTAAAAATACTACCTAATTTAGTCCTCGAGGCAGCCTGTATTGCTATCTCCACTTCCTAAGTGAGGATACAAAATGTTAAGCAGCTTCCTACCATGTAGCACAGCTGGAATTCATACTCAGATCTGTATAGTTCCCCCTAGGATGCACCACAGCCTGCTCATCTGTCTCAGCACCAGAGTTTGAAGGCAGTCTCACCACATGCCTCTGTAAGAACTTGGGTAACTCAACTTCCTGCCATGATCCCTGAGATACTACATCTGTAACACAGTGGTAACACCACCCAACTTGCAGGGTTGGGTAAGGAATAATGAAAGAATACGTGAAAGTTGCCTACTATAGCATTCAGCCTGTTTGTTCCATATTTTCCCTTCCCAAGGTCTCTCTTTAGAACATTTCTGAGATTTGGAAAGGCCCAGAAATCTACACACCAAAGTCTGAGCTTTACTCTTTGTCAATGTGTTCATGAACTTGAGCACATTTCTTATTTGTAATAATCCACTGGGAGACAGTAAAAGCCTCACTTTAAGGATAAGAAATCAAAAGGCAAGTGATTTGTCCAAGACCCCCAACCACTCTTCCAGGAAGTAGCAGACAGGACTTCTGACTCCAATTTTGCAGCTCTTTCTAACAAGAGAGAATCATTAGACCTCCAAAGCCAGTCTCCCTGACCTAACAGGTAACTATCCTCCAACATTTTAAACTGCCTCATATTGAGAGTATAATCCCTAACCTGCTTAAAAAGTTTGGAGCAGGGGGTTGAGCTAATTGTAATTTGTTCCCTTTGGTGCACAGTCCTATTTCACAGGCATAAGAGCCATTTTAAATGCTGTGTTGGCCTTGACCTTGCCACATCTAGTAGAATTCAATAGTAAACAGTAGGGCATCATGTTCAACCACCAAGCTCTCTCATTTATGATTATTCACTATAAATCATTTTTACATGTTGCTTCAAATGCGGTTTTTCACAAATAAAAATCTGCCTGCATCAAAATGCACAGTGATTTTAATATGCAAACCTCCTACAGAGATGATGTCTCATTTTAATTATTGTTTCGGTTTAATGGGTTTTCATTAAATTAGAGGATGGAGCAATTACTAGGGTGAACAACTCATGTTTCAAAGGTACATTCCCGTGGCTCTATGGGCAAAAAGACAGTTGTAGCAGAGAAGCAGAAAGCAACACTTTCAAATATGCTTGCAATCAGCCTGAGAGTCAAGAACGCTGGCTATTTCTTTTCCCAGCTTCAAAAATAGAGCTGGTATCCCCTCCCTGGGATATGCAAACAGCTCCAAGCTTGGTTTTACTTTTTTTTTTTTTAACACATAACTTTTCTATCTGGAATCCAGACACCCCTGTCATCGGACTAGAAAGCCCTCTTAAAAGTCCACAGCCCACAAAGTTAGATGTCAAACCACAAGAAAATACTTCTGATGAAATTGTCTTCTCTCTATCACAAGTAACTCAGTTTAGTGGATTAATGTCTGACTTCCCACCCCTGGGAAATTTCTCCACCTTCAGCACAGACCACAATGACCAAAATCATATTAATTAGCCAACTGTCAGAGGCTCAATGAGATATGACTTTGGTGACCTCAGCAACATTTCACTCCAGACATGGAACAAATTTGGCACTGGGGGAACAATTGGGCAGCATAGTCTCAGATGGAAGTGAAGGAATGAATGAGAAGTAGGGATTGAGAGCAGGGTGGAGGTGAAATCTGCTTTATTGGGTCCCAGTGGTCAAAGGTAAGGGGCAGGACTCAGCGCTAGGAGGAGGTGGTTGTTTGGCATGGCCCAAGTCTGCACCTGGGGATATGGAACGGACTTGACAAGCTTCCAGTGTGCAGCTTCTTGCTCTCCAAATGAGCTGAAGGTCAAGTAAGGGCATCTAGAGGGGGGTCCTTCCAGAAATAACTGGCCTATTAGGGGAGGTTAGGTTTGGTCCCTATGCATTCTAAGAAATATGAAAGCCCTCACTATGGAAGAGGAGGGGGAAAAAACTTCCCAACAGGGACAACTCATAAAGCAGCATCAGTCCCAGGTAAAGCAGCAGGAACTCAGTAGTGAATAAAGCATCCTCACAGCTCAATACAACCACAGCCCTGTGTGCCACTCAAACCCCCTAGGGGCCCATATTCCTCAGCCAGGACTGCTGGAAGGTTCTTTTTTCTCTACTAGTCTTCGTGTCCTGTATATTTCTGACAGGGATAATAATTTGGAACTCCTCAATATAATGCTCTCTTTTCAGTTTCTTTATTCCCACTGAACTATTACAGAAGGCACACCGTCGGCTCTTAGATCACGTGCTTTAATCTAATTACATGCCTTGTTAGCTAATTAGGGGAGGGCAGGTGTGGTCACTATGCATTCTGGGATTCTGCTCCCAGAGTCAGCACTAGGGAGGTCTCTGTGGCTATTTTCTATCTGTGTTGGTCACAGACTGGGCTTTCAGGTTCCTGGGGAAACTATTTGAATACTGGGCTTCTGACCCCGTGCTGAAGGGGGAAGGACATTGAGTCCTCACTTGACATCACTGATAGGTTCTTGGAAACAACTTTAAGCAAAATGACCTATAAAAAAAAACAGGTCCTTAAATAAGAGGGAATTTTATTTTCTCATCAATGTTGTAACAAAAAGATGTGATAACCTGCTAGAAAGCTTCTTTAGAGGAGAACAGGTCTCCTCGAACTCCAGGCTATAAACAGAAAGTCCGAGAAGTGTGTGCATCTGTCCTGAAAGGGAGCCATGGATAAAATAATTGTGCACTTGAAAGTGATGACTTTTAGAGATTTTATTCTGATCATATTTAAACATTAAGTCACCCTTAAGAAGACACTTGTTCTTGAAATCCACGCCAATCACTATCTGGCTTTTGAATCCTTCACCAGTTTCCCACTCTACACTCCCTAACAGGAGCTACAACTGAGCCCCATTTATGGAAGTTCTTTTTAAAGAAATGAAAATGTCAATTTGGGGGAAATTGGTCTTTGATCATTGTTGCAAATAATTTGGCTCTTGCATGTGCTAGAGCAACACCATAGAGTCATTTTTCAGTTAATTACTCCTGTGTATTAAATAGTGTCTTTGTGATGATTCATCTCACAGGGTGCCTGGGAGGTTCCCAAGGACCCTTTTCTACTTGGATATGATCTCACTCAGGTGACTCCCTGAACTACCCCTGCCAGGAGCGGTTGTTAGCTCATCCTTGTGCAAACCTCTCAAGCCATAGGTGGTGGGAAGAGGGTGGGGGGGCTAGGGAGGGACAGGAAGTGCCTGGGGCAGTACTGGGCACAGGTGTGGGGTGCTAGCCGCATGTAATCTCCACTCTTCTCCCACAGGAACTCCTGCCACCTTCTCCATGCCTCTCCAAATCCTCCCAGCTCCAGGCCCAACCCAATTCCTTCAACTCCACAAAGTTCTGCAGCCCCAGCTGGGGTCAATTTTCCTGTCCACCATGCAATTCAAACACTTATTTACAGAGCATGTCCGCTGAGGCTGACTCTGTACTACAGTAAGACACACTTGGGAGAGAGGTAGCCAGCCAGTGTTTCTGGCTGCACTTGCGCTTTCTGTCCCAGCTTACATACTGCATATTGCCAGATCCAACGGCCCGTTCTCTATCCTCAGCCTCCCCGACTTTTCTTGGCAGCTTCCCACACAGTTATGTTCTCCCTTCTTTTTGAGGCACTCTGCCCTTTGGGCACTGCATTATTCTGGTCTTCCTCCCACCCCTGGTAACTTTTTTTTTATATGAATTTTATTTTTATATTTCCCATACAATTGCAACCCCCTTATTTTGACCCTATTCCCTCCCCTCCCCGCCCCCCATCCCCCACCCCAGGTAACTTTTTAAGGCTCCTTTGTGCCCTCTTCTGTAATTACTGGGGTGCCTCCAACCTCATCCCGTCTATCAGTAAGCCCTGGGGTCCACCTCCATCGCCACCTCAACCCTCTTGAGCATAACATCGCAGCAGCCACCACCAAATGTCAGCTTGTTTCCATTTGCCCTCTGTCCCTCTCTTACCTTCCCCTTATCCCCTTTTTTCCGCTCTATCCCATGTAACAATCAGAGAAACAAGATCTTCTTGAAACTGAAATTACATCCTATCGAATCATCTTAACTCCTCACTTTAAACCCTCAAATCGCTGCCTGTATTACTTTCCTAGAGCAAATTACTGAAAACTTGGTGGTTTAAGACAACAGAAATCTATTACCTTGCCCCTCTGGAGGTCAGAAGTCTGAAGCAGCTTTCTTGGGACCAAAAACCAAGGTGTGGGCAGAGCTGTACCCCTTCCAGAACTTTATGGGAGGGCTCATTTTCTTGTCTTTTCCAGCTTTACTTGTTAGCATCCCACTTCTAACCCTCAGTAAGCAGATCAGCTAACCCTGCACTCTGCTTCCTCCACAGCCCCTCTAGCTGGCTGGTCTGGTTCCTTTTTATACGGATGCTTGTGATTCCATTGGGCACACCTGGGTAATTCAGGCACCTCTCCCCACCACCAGGTCGGTTAACGCAATCATAACCACAAAGTCACTTTTTTCATGTAAAGTAGCACCATCACAAGCTCTGGGATTTAGGACTTGGATCTCTTTGGAGTGGGGTGAGGATCGTCATTCAATCTACCACACTGCCCAATGCAATTTTTTTTAATTAATTTTTTTCTCACATCACTGTAGTCGCCATAGTTCTCCCACCACCATATCGTGTTTGATACGATTTAAATAAAACCCTCACTCCTTTGGCCTGAAAAACAAAGCATGCCCAAGCTTCCAATCCAGCCCTAGCTGAGCACTCTGCCCCCTTCTGGTAGCTCGCCCACACCGGACCAGCTGGAGCCCCTAACCTGGTTTGATCCTAAGGGCCTATGTTGTTCCAAGAATGTGGCTCTGCAACAAAAGAGGCTGGATTCAATTCTCAGTTTTAGACCTACTAGACCTGTTCCCTGGACAGTGATTTAACCTCCTTGCACCTCTCTTTTCCACCTTGTAAAATGGGGCTCATAATTCCCTGTAGAGTGAATGAAACGGTCAGACTTTTATGCTGATGGCCTTGATGCAGAAGGCAGTTGGGAGCGTGGGCATAGGGCACTTGTGCCTGACTGTAGACACCTGGAGTGTGTTGTGGGCATGCATGAGTGGGCACATCTGGGCCTGGAGGCGGAGGCTATGTGGGCGGCGTCACTCAGACAAAGAATGACTGTAGCAGAGAATGGCTACGAGAAGACAAGCAAGAGTTGCAAGAGGAAGAGACCACAAGAGAATGCCAGAGAAAGCCCAGAGGAAAAAGCATATAGAGATTCACAGGGGGTCCAAGTTGCTGTCTCCCTGCTGGCTTGTTTCTCCTGCAAACTATTAAAAAAAAAACCTGTGGGGGTGATGCCAAGGGCTCCAAGGTTCTCTTTGAAGCTGCCTGAACTGACAGTGAACCTACCCGGCCTGGGATGGCTGCAAAACAGTCCCATACTCCCTTGCAGAAGTAGCATGAGGATTAAATGAGTGATTGAACAGAATTTAGAACAGTGTCTAGCCCATGAAAAGTGTTCTTCATTCGAAATATTAGTGGACACTAATAATACTATCTTTCCATGGCTCCTGCATCTGGCATCAGCTCAAATATCACCTCTGCAGGAGGCTTTCCCCAGTAATCCCACCTAGAGTCAATCCTCTCTTCTTTCTCTCTACCCTATTATTATTTTATTTCCTTCATAGTATGCGCTACTATCTAAACTTACTAATTTATTGAAGTACTCATTTTCTGTGATTGCCCACCTCTGCTGGAAGGTAAGCTTCATGCATACAAAGACTTTGTCTTTTCTCTGCCACATCCCTAACACCCAGAAAAGCACCTGCCACATGGTGTGCAATGAATATTTATTGAATGAAGGAATGGGTGGATGGATGGGTGCATGGATATGCAATATTGCTGGCTCTTTCTTCCCTATACTTACTTAGTCCAAGGTCCCCTTAAGGTCAGGGCATCTGTCAAATTCTTGCACAATCAGGACTCAGCATGGTTGTGGCTGATGCGCCACAACCCAGCAGACTTTCAGTTAAAGCTTGCTGGTCAAACATGAGCTCTAGAGGCATCTGTGAGGATAAGGGCTCAAAAAAGAAATGATTTTCCTCAAACCAGTCACTCAAAGATTGAAAGACAAGGGATTCCAAAGTCACATTTTTAAAAAAGGGAGATTCAAAGCCAGGGTCCAGGAAGCTGCTCTCCCCAACTTGCCTGTCCCTATCACACACTGAAGCACACATGAGTGGACTGGAGAGTTTCTAATTATGTGAGATTGTCTGTTTAAAGAAAATCTCAAAAAGAACATCATGCCTAGCTTATGTCTGAAATACTTATGCAACTACAAATGAATTGCCCAGGAAAGCTCTGAAAACCAACCCCCACCCCCCACCCCGCAACCTGGTGTCTCTCCTTTCCAACGAAATAGTCTTCTGGAAGGTGCCTCTCTCCCCCGAGACTCTGGAAAATGGTCTGTAGTGGAACCAAAAGCCAGATTTATCTCCTTTGGTCTCCCAAATGATAGTGACAAGCAGCATTGTGTGAAAAATTTGGTCCTGCTTGATGTCCTAATCCCAGGTCCAAGGTAGCAATTGACCAATCTCAGACTAGATGAGCATTAACATGTTAAATTGGTCTAGGTGTGACTCTCCCAACCAACATATCACACTTCATCAAGTCCAAAGTGCCACAGACTGTAAGATACCTCATTATTACTGGTACCCTAACAAGAAAATAAACTGTCCATTATCGCTTTGAGACACTATTGATGGTAAGACCATTGATGACATGAGACTGAATTAGTCTATTGGCCTTAGAATCAATAGAATACAGTATAAAAATTGGGAGATTTCATGGAAAAATCCAGATTGCCAGAAAAAAAATTAGCTGACCTGGCAACACAGGGCCCACATTCCCGCAGGCGGCAGTGCCGGGAAGGCTGACACTGAGGAAGTGGCACACCCGCATGTGATCGCCAACTGGCTGCATTCCGTTGCAGGTGCACACTGCTCAGCTGTCACCTGGATGACCCTCCTGCATCTAAGACCGGGACTCCTCCCAGCACACCTCTAAGCTCATGCTAACACCGCAGGCCCTCTACAGACCGAGTCCCCACACAACCCCGCTTCTCTTGCCCCCTGAATCCTTCCTGGCCCTCACCAGTGCTTCCAGGCCTCTTCCGAATCATCCCCCTCCCAATACCTCTCAGCAGGTGCTGGGGGTACCAGGTACTGCTAAAGTTTGGCTCCTCTCAGTCCTTGGTGGTGCCCAGCAAAGCACTTCAGGAAAAATAAAATTTCTTCTCCCCAGTATAATGTACAAATATGACTTTTTTCCTTGTGGGTGGGTCCCGATAGGGAAAAGGGTGGGAAACTTGCCTTGTGATGAATTGGAATTTAGGATCAGAGGATCTGGGGTCCACCATCAGCCCTGACACTTAGTACCTGAGTACTAATGACGACTATAAAGATGATGCTCACATCACAGAATCTACACGGCCAATACATGCAGTCATCTTCATGTATGGTTTCTGAAAACGTTTGTCATGTCTCTGTCTTCCTTATCCGAGAGTCCGAGTCTACACAGCAGTGTGCGTGTTAGCCAAGGCGAGGTCTACCTCCGGTTAGTGCACCCCACTGCTCCCTCCAGGAGTTTACAACCCAGCAGTGTGAACAGGTGGCTAGAAGCCAGCATGGTGGAAATAAATCCTGCATGAATAAACATCTGACACTGACTCCATAAATAGCAGAGACCAAAGATGGAGCAGCCTGCGAGTATTGGAATGTGTGGGCTGATGGGTGTCTGGATCAATCAGTTAATAAATAAGGAGCAGCTAGGTCCTGTGTCATCAGAGGAAGCCCCTGGAATAAGAGTTGGCCTTTTTTTTTCTTTTTTGAGGATGTTTTATCTTTTTTGAAAAGTGTTTCAGCTTACTTTTTCAAATTCATGCTGTAAGCCAACAGCTTCTTTCTCAAACTGTGGTGCTGTAAGTATACTTTTAAGTGGACTTTTCCTGCCCTCAGACCCCCAGTCTCTGCCTACCAGGTATACCAAAAAATCCAGACCCCACATGCTATTCAAGAAGGCAAAAATAAAAAGTAGAAATGCAATATTTTGATCAACCACAGAGTAATAATGAGAGCATGATAAATGCAAAGATGCCTGTCAGCAGTTCTATTTATGTGTAACTACTGCTGTAGCCCTCGCCTTAATTATGCTCTTATTCACTATATGCATAGAGACTGTCAGTGTGGGCCTGGGTGTAACTGAACCCCTGAAACCCCAACAGCAAAATGACGTGCCACACACCCTGTTGTGCCGTGCAACTTTTTCAAATGAATTATTGGAGAGATTTAAGAATTCTTCAAAAATGTCACAATAATAACTATTTTATCTTTTTTATGCCATAATTATGATTTGGAGCTTTGCTTTTCTTATTTCATCCAGGCACACCACAACTCATGAATAAAATATGACAAGTTTGATAGCAGCCATTGGAGAGGGTTCATCCGTAACAGCAAACGTGCTCCGTGTACAAAGAGCTTTTGTCTTCCGACAGCCTTTGTTTCTGGGATGGGCTTTTATCAGGCAGGCCCACGTGCTGTCTCCCATCTGCCCATCCCCCTCCCGCCACTCCATAGTTCCTGCCTTCGGCACAGCACCTGAAACCCTGTTGATGCAGTCTTTTAATGAGGATATTTCTAAACATTTACGGAACAGCTCATAAAGCCAAAGGGGGCTCTGCTCCTGAGGAAATGGACTGGAAATCACACATCCAAAATCAACTCAAAGATACACAATCAGAAGCACAAAGTAGCTGCAACTGCACATCGCAAAGATCATTGACATGTTGGTGTCCACCGGGCAAGACACTCAAAGCAACCACAAGGCTCTCTTTCAAGAAGTTTCCTTTCCCCAGCAAAGGCTGCCAGGTCCCTTCAAAGTTTGGTCTCTGGTATGTCTTTCAAAGAAATAAATGTGAAAAGGAAAGGAAAGATGCGTGGCTCTGCAAAACCATCAGCATTTATCATATGGCCCCAGGGACTTCAGGCTTCAAGTCTCAAGCTTTCATTTTTTAAAGCAAATCTATAAGCATCTTGTTCTATCACACATATAGAGCCAGCTGGCTTCCAAGTTCCGTTCCAAATACAATTTTTCCCCCAGCGTTTGTTTCAAAATATGTAAGCGCAAAAAGACATTTTAAAGTCATTGCTTGCCTCAATCTTAAAGGACTGAGATTGAGGTCTCCTGGATGAGCAATTTGCCAAACTTCCAAAGTTGCAGGTCTGTATGTGGCACTTGACCAAAAAATATGTAAGATGAAGCTGAGACTACAAAACATTTCTAACACTCCTCTGGAAAATCATCTGGCGAGAAAAGCAGAATGCAAAAGCTTAAGCAAATGTACTCTCATGTTTACTGTGCAGGCACACAGTGATGACTGTTTTGGGAATCTGCAGGCCTGCAGTCTGTGTTTCACCTTCACCCAGGTGCTCCAGGTACTCCAAGACATCAGCTGGTCCTGAAGAGTGACCCTTCTACCGACTGGAACAGGTGGATGGCTACCACATACAGCTGTCCTTTCTGAAGGGGTGAGTTCAGTCACAGTATCTTAGGCTAAACAATATCTCGACATTGACTGCTACTTGATGCTATCAGGCAACCCAAAGATGATTAGGGACAGATGAAAAATAAAATTCTCCTTGCACCGTCACTGCATGCCCCATACTCACATGTATGCCAGACAAGCTTGCAGTTTGGTCTGTAAGATGAGTCTGAATCTTTGGCAGATGAATAAGGCAGCAGCTTGAACACTCATGAAAAGAGCTAATTTTTATTCCCACAGGATTACACACAATAGCATCTGGCACTCTGAGGAGCTGTCCATTTGGAGGTGCTGGCTGAGCCTTCTTTCCTTCAGACTGAGTATTTCAAAGAGGCCAAATAAGGTCTGGAATTTGGCAGTGGGGTTTAAATCTTTCATAGACATTGTCGAATGGGGTTAGACACCAAACTTCATGTTCAGTGGTAAAAAGAAACAAAGAAATGATTCCCCAATACTTCTGTATACCAATACCAATATTGCTTGAAATCTGAGAAATCTTGTTTTTAAGTCAAAGAATCTCAGATGGAAAATCTCAAGGTGTTGCCTGGAAGATCTGGGAGCCAGTCTCTATCACTGTGGGCCCTAGTTAGTCATTCCCTCTCCTCTCCCTGACTTCACCTTGCACATGCCATGTGCCTTCTTCTCCCACCCAAGCCTTTGAGGACAGAGGAAGCACAATGATCTTCAGATCCTCTTCTTCCAGATAAATGATCTGGGACATGAGACTAGTCTGCACTTGTGCCCACACCAGCATGTACCCAACTGTTTCAACGACTCTCTGGCCGCAACTCTAAATGCAGCTGATCGGGCCTCCCTAGTGGTGCAAAGGGTTAAGACTCAACCTATGAAGCTATTCGCAGCCACTGCAGCACGAGTTCGATCCCCAGGCTGGCCAGGGAGCAACCCACATGCGCAGCAGACCTCTCCTGACTCACCTGCTGCTCCCCTCAACAGTGTACTTTGTCAATCTGCCTGTTCTGTTCCCCACTCTTTCTCTGGTGAATCCTCTCACCTCCATACCTCTGGCCTGTACCCCAGCTTTTGTATGCATAAATAAATAAATCTTTAAATGCAGCTGATCAGTGACATTCTGAGTAGCAGAGACTTGAACTGTCCTACTAATAAATTCACCCAAAAGGATGAGCCAAACACATGTGAGAAGGCATGGGAGATGATTCTCAGCTACAAGCAAACAGCCTAAATCTTTCACTGATGACACAGAAAAAGTGAGCATTTCTCTAGAAATGGCCAAGAGGCATATGAAAAAAAATGTTCAACATCTCTTATAATCAGGGAAATGCAAATTAAAACCACATTGAGATATCACACTTTATACCAGTAAGAATGGCACATATCAAAAAAACAAGCAACAACAAATGTTGGCGAGGATGTGGTGAAAAAGGAACTCTCCTACATTGCTGGTGGGAGTGAAAACTGGTCCAACCACTATGGAAAGCTGTCTGGAGGTTCCTCAGTCTAATAAAAATGGAGCTACCATACAACCTGGCAATTCCACTCCTAGGGATCTACCCAAAGGACACAAAAACATTGACTCAAAAGAACACCTGTACCCCTATGTTTATTGCAGCACTATTTACAATAGGTAAAACCTGGAAACAACCCAAATGCCCAAAAATAGATGACTGGATCAAGAAGATGTGGCACATATACACAATGGTATATTATTCAGCAATCAAAAAAGATAAACTCATGTGATTTGCAGCAATGTAGATGGAACTAGAAGGAATTATACTCAGTGAAATAAGCCAGAGGAAAAAGAAAAATATTGCATGGTTTCACTTATAGCAGAAATAAAGGGGAACCAAATAAGACATCAGTGTAAAAAAATAATAACAGTACAAAACACAACAAAGCAAAAATGGACAATTATAAACCAGAGACATCCTTCAGGGGAGGAGGGGGGAGAGGGATCAGCGGGAGGGTGGGAGGAGCACAGGGGACTGAGGTGATGGTGCACGGGTGCCTTGGGGAAGGAAACTCTATGGGGACTACACCTGAGGGGGTGGGGGGAAGCAAATATTATTTAAAAATGAACAATGATGTAATTTTTTTAAATAATAAAAAACAAAAAAGTAAAAAGTAAAACAAAAAAGTGGGCATTTCTCAATGCAAGTGTGAAATCTCCTCTTCCATTTGTGTAGACAGTGTGGTGGCTGGCTGAGCAAAGCCCCAGACCCTACAGGAATAGGCAAGCTCCCTCCCAACACCACATCACCTGGGTACCCCAAGCTATGAGACTTTTCATTGGGCGACTGGACAGGAGAAAAGGAAAGTTTCCTCTGTGTGTTTGTCATAACGGCGGTAAGTAGTAGAGAATGATGTCTGTTCTCATCTCTAAACCCCTTGGCCAGGGTATGAGCTTTTATGTCTAAAGAGACAGGATTTTACAGCATATGGGAAATTTTCCTGAGAGAGTTTGTGGATTCTGAGCAAAGTAAGTAATAATAAACGGCCAGAAGACAGTGTGAAATAATAGGAGTATGTCCTTCTCCCACTGGTATGTACGAACACTCTGATGCCTCAGGGGCTGGTCCCAGGCCAAGACAGGGAAGACTGTTCTGTCTTCAACCAGAACAAGAACATACTGTATCCCTGAAGATTGGAGTCCACTGGGCACAGTACCCAGAAAAAAGTGGCGATTCACAAGGGATTCTACCAGGCCTACCAATGATGAAACTTTCCCAGCAAATTAGAGAATAAAAGAACAATGTGGCCAGTGGTGAATGAAGCCATCAGACTGAGTGGTGAAGTTCTCTATAAAGGGCCTCAGAAAGCCTGAGATGTTACACAGAGGCTCCTCTTAGACAAAATGAAACAAAAAATAGATATTTTGTAGTTATTAGCAATGCTGTAGCTGCACTGGTATGCACAGGTTCATGAATCCTGGTGACATCTGTGTCTCCCTTAAAACAAACCATCAGAGCTATTATCAATCCGAAAGACAAAAAATGACAAGTATTGGTGAGAATATGGAGATTAGAGAATCTATGTGCACTCTTGGTAGGAATGTAAATTGATACAATCAGTATGGAAAATAGTAATGAGATTGTTCAAAAATTTAAAATAAAACTACCATATGATCCAGCAACCATACTTCTGAGTATACATCCAAAAGAAATAAAAACAGGATATGTATGAATTATCTGCATTCCCGTGTTCACTGCAGCATTATTTTTAATAGCCAAAATATGGAAACAAACTAAGTATTGGTCAATGGATGAATGGATAAAGATATGATATGTGATATGATATGATATGATATATGTTGTGACATGATGTTACATATGTATGACTATTATTCAGTCATGAAAAAGAAAGGAAATCCTGCCATTTGCAACAACATGAATGGACCTTGAAGGCATTAGGCTAACTGAAATAAGACAGAAAGACAAATATTGCATAGTCCCCATTATACATGGACTCTAAAAAACAGATTTCTTAGATACTAGAATAGATTTAGGGTCATTAGGGCGATGGAGGAAATGAAGAGCTGGTGGTTAAAGGATACAAACTTCCAGTTATGAGACGCATTAGTTCTAGAGATGTAATGTACAGCATATAGTTAACAATGTTGTATTAAGAGAGTAGATCTTAAATGTTTCACCCCCAAAACAAACAAAAAACAGTAATTATGTGAGATGATAAGTATTAACTAACATTATTATGGCAAACATTTTGCAGTAAATATATATTTCAAATCATCATATCATGTACCTTTATTTTTATACAATACCCTGTGTCAACTATATATCAAAAAAGTTGGAGGGGGGAAGTACAAGCCGTCACTAGCATTAAGTAGGAACACACAGTTAGCAAAGCAATTCAGTACAGGCTTCTTCCATTAGTACCATGAATGCACTGAATAGCTAAGGTTCTAGGTCATTCCTGAAGAAGAACACTGCGCTGGAGCTCTGTAGAAAATTACAAGCAAACACTGAAACACCGTCATTCTGAACCTAAGGTTCATAAAAAGAGGCAATTTGAGTTTAAATATAATGAAAGACACTCTTAGGTAAGAGCCAGGGGGAGAGAGATCGAAGAAGATGGAATTTGTCAGACAAATCTGCATTTGAGACCCAGCATTGCTATTGAGCAGCTGAAGGACTTTTCTGAATCTCAAGTTCCTCATCTGTAAAACATGGATAGAACTGCCCACCTCACTGACTGTCATGGCATACATCTGGCTCAAAAAAGATTAGTTCCTTCCTCATCCTTCCCTTTCATTCTCCCAACCTACAGAATTTCCACTGGTTTTGAGAGATCTCTTACAGAGAAAGCAGAAAAAACAAAACATTACATTACTATTAAGGTGGTCTCAGAGTGATAACCTAGGCTCTTCTGGCTGAGAAAGAACTTGAGTCAATAAAAAAAAAGCTCTTTTTCTCATGAACTACTCTCAAGATAGGTTTGTGCTCAGGTAACTGAGGATCAGAATCACCAAGAGGAAATTTATATTAATTCCTATAAAATCCCAGCCTGTCATTTCAGTTCCTCATTCCTGCCCAGGAAGATAACTAGAGTCCTGAGGCTGCCATCCAGTGAAGCAGTGATTCCTCTCGGCTCTTTCTCACCTCCAAGCCGAGCTCGTTTATGGAACTTCAAAGAGGTTTTGGGCTGGCTCGGGGTTGGAGGAAGGAGTTAGATTTTTCTCCACTTTGCAGCAACCCTTTCAGGTGCTTTCCTGCCTACTTTCCTCATAATGCCCAGGGCTTTGCCTGAGCTCCCAAGTTGAGAGAAGTCCTCTAGGTGAGCTTGCCCCTGACCCTCATCAGCTTTCCTGCACACTTCAATTGCCAGATGCCACAGCTTCTTCTCTGCCCTGCAGGAAAAGAAGTGGACTGAAAAGGCTGAGGTGTACCAGGCCAGAGATGTACATAAATGTTGCTTGTGCCTCTCTTGGTACAATGCAAAATATATGAATTAAGTGAAATAGCATTAAGAGCATCATTTGTCTATTTTTGTCAGCAGAGCTCTAAGAAGCTGAACTTTCCA
This sequence comes from Talpa europaea, assembly GCF_964194135.1. Lineage (NCBI taxonomy): Eukaryota > Metazoa > Chordata > Mammalia > Eulipotyphla > Talpidae > Talpa > Talpa europaea. Next base: position 30,607,526 of record NC_140073.1, read on the forward strand.
CAAAGTCTAAAATACAATCAAATCTTCAGGCTGACATGAAAGTTGCATGCTAAGATGTGCTGTCAGATATAAATCTCCAAAATGACAAATCTACAGAGAGAAAATTACAGAAATTGGATGCATTGTAATTCTGAAAATTGAATTTTTATGTTGCAATTGTTTGTTATATCCATTACATTATTTTTTAATGTCAGTATAAGGCAGCCAATTATCCTTTCTTGGGAAGGCCTGCCTTTTTTTTTTTTATGAGATCATGTCCTTCCTCCTGTTTTTTATATTAAAATGTATTCTCTTAGCAATATTGGCGAAGTAAATAGATGACAGTTTATATATGTGTGTCCTTATTTGGCAAAAATAAAAAGTTAAAGATATCGCATTATTTCCTAAATTTTTTTTTCTGCAACTTTACCAGACTGTGAAATCCCAAATTCTAGGGATTGCTGACCAAAGGTTTGGTAAGTAACCTATAACATCTTCATTCAAGTCACGGATGAAAAAATCCCAATCCAGCAAGGATTATCTACAAAATCAGATAGCTTGGCCCTGGGGACCCCCATCAGGTCAACATCAATTCATGAATCAACTCTTTCAAGGCTGTTGGTTAAGCCAAGTATAAATCCAATGAACTGTATTTTCAGCAATCTCACATTTAACCATCTGCACCAAAGAGCTTCCTGAGACAGTGTTAAAGGACCCACTGAGATCAAATTACTTGTACTTTTCTGTAAGATGGCAATGGATAAATTGATTGAGATCCCAGAGGTACTTGGACTTTTTCCCTGTTCACCATGGATTCCCCTTCTTTTGGGAACACCACCATAGTTTTCTTTGAGAGTACCACCATTCATTCACTTGCAATCTCTATAGCTCAGCTTTTGTCTCCACCCTCCACTCCATGGGTAGATATGTGACCCAGGCCTGGCCAATCAGCATCATCGATCCTTTAGATCACAGCATTTGTCTCAAGGGTGGGTGATATGATCACCCAATGAGATATAGTTTCAAGATGTTTGATTTACTTATTGAAAAAAAAAAGGCATCTTTCCACTATGTTCCACTGAGAATAGCATATAAGCCTGGGTCCTAGAGGCCAGGCTCCCCAGGGGGCAGCCTGCCTATATATATATATTTAGCCCACAACAGGCCAGAGCCACAAGAAGGAGAGAAAGTGAGATTAAGTCATGATGACATCTTGGGAACACCTCACTCCAGGAGAACTTAACACACTTCTACCCCTAACTTCAGTTACATGAGCCAATTAACTGTCTCCTTTTTACATAACCCATGTTGAGTTGGCTATGGACTTAGAGCAAATAAATCTGGATGGTATGTCAGAGTCTTTTAAAATGTGAATTTATTCAGACCCAGCATTTCTATTATTTCATATTTATTGGTTGAACGCAATGCTGTGAAGCTGTCCACAGTCTCTGCAGTGCAGGTTTGATCCTGGCCGGCAGGGGAGCAACCCACATGGCATGGCAGACCTCTCCTGTTTCGCCTGCTGCTCAGCAGGGTATTTCAGTCAGTCTGCCTGTTCTGTTCCCTGCTCTGTCTCTGGTGAATCTCTCTCCCTCCCACACATCTGGCCTGTACCCCAGTTCTTGTATGTAAAAATAAATAAATCTTTTAAAATAAAGAGGTAGTCTAGTGAAGGAACAGATAACTAAGGACAATTATAAGAAAATGTATGGTCAGGACTAGAATCAAGTACAATTAATGTAGAGCGCACAGACCAAGCTGAAAACTGGTCCAAGAAGCTATTAAACAATGGTGACACTTGAATGGATCCTTCAATCAGTTTCAAGGAAGCCAACAATTTCTCTTCTAATGATGCCAACTGTTTAATGTTCTTTTAATCTAGAATTTTCCAAGGAAAAATACTAAGATTGCTAAGTTATATTTTCTGGAATCCACCACTTCTCCATTTAAAAAAATAGTAATAAAGGGCCTCCCCGGTGGCGCAGCGGTTGAGCACTGGCTTGCAAAGCTGTCTGCAGCCTCTGCAGCACCGGTTCAATCCCCGGCCACTGGCGAGGGTCCCACATGGCACAATGGACCTCTCCTGCCATGCCCACTGCTCCCCTCAGCAGTGTATTTTGTCAGTCTGCCTGTTCCGTTCCCCACTCTGGCTCTGGTGAATTCTCTCACCCTCCTGCACTTCTGACTGTACTGAGTGCTTGTATAAATAAATAAATAAATCTTTAAAAAAAAAGAAATTAAAAAAAATAGTAATAAAGATAGTTATTCAGCCCTTGAGCAGTTCCCTCATTCTCTGTGATTTCCCTAAGATTACAAGAGTGAGATTCAGTGATCAAATCTGTACCCATCTTATTTCTTTGGATGAGATTCATCTGTTCCTCAGAGCTAAAACTTGCTTAAAGCACTTAGAGGTTCTCATTTCATGTTATAATTAAATTAAGTTTCAATTTCCTCTTTTTCCTGTTTGCTCCACACTTTTTCATGTTAATCATTCTTCTGAAAGATTAAACAAATGAAAACAAGTGTTTCTGTATCACCAGTTAATTTTACACCTTCTATTCCAACCATGAAGCCCATTTCCACCTTTTTCTTCTACTTCTCCCAGACATTGTTAATGATAAGACTTGGCACATGAGACATTTGTGGTATACAAGACATATATCCGGAATTTTCTGTTTAAAGGACTTTAAGTGAAAAATAATTTTGTAGTTTCACTAGTTATAACTTTACTTACAGAGAAGGTTCCCAAAGAAGAGTCTGTTTGTCTTTGCCATTTATATAAAATATGTTTATAAATGTTTGCCTTCCCACAGATCCTGCTGTTAAAATGGATTCTCCCAATTTTGACTAAAGTTAGAATTGGCACAGATCATCTCAAAAGATGCAGAAAAAGTGCTTGACCCAAAAATGCAACCAGGAATAGATGACAACTTTCTCATTCTAATGCAGAGCAACTAGAATACAAACTTACAAGACAGGTAATATTGTACTCAATGTTGAAATGTGAAAGCTTTCCCTCTAAGATTGGAACCAAAATGTTCAGCATTGATTCTATTTAGCATTTTACATGAGGTCCTAAGGAGTACAATAAGTCAAGAAAAGAAATCAAAGAAAAAAGACCACAAATAAAGAAGAAAAAGCGTCACTAGTAACAGATGAAATGATTATAAATAAAAATTTATAAAATCTATAAAGGATAAACGGACTACCAGAACAAATAATTAGATTTAGCAAGGTACAAGGTAAATGATCAAGATATAAAAGTTAACTGCAATTCTATAAAATGCAACAAGCAATTAAAATGAATTTTATAAGGTATTACATTTAAAATAACAAGAAATCAAATACCAAAGAATAAATCCAATAAAATGCATGCTAGTTCACGATACTAAAAACTGCAAACCAAAGCTAAGAGATTGTGGATTGACTCATAGAGTCAATATTAAGATGCAATATTAAGATGTTGCATAGTCCCAAATAGATTGAAAATAATTAATACCAAAATCAAAGTAAAATTTTTATAAGATTTTTTTAAATTTTTTTATTAATAAATTTTATTTTTATATTCCCTTTTATAAGATTTTTTATTTTATATATATTTTACATCATTTTTCATTTTTGCACAATGTATGCATTTTCACCTTGGTTATATTCCCCATACAATTCCTGCCCCCCTTATTTTGACCCTAATCACCCCTCCCCTAAAGTAAAATGTTTGAAAAAATTGACAAGCTGATGCTAAAATGAAAATTAAGATCGATTTTCATTAATTAATGAAAATTAATATAGAATTACCAAGCAATACTGAAAACAAAGAACTAAGTGAGAATTCCTATACTAATTTCAATACTTATTCTATAGTTGCAGTGTGTGGCTTTCATGTATAACTAAAAGCTGCAGATTAGTGAAACAGAATGGTGACCAAGTCAATGAACTAGGAAAAAAGAAAGTCTTTTTAACAATGGTGCCAGACACATGTGGATATCTTTAAAATAAAAAGTGAATCTCAACCTTTATCTCATCTCACAATATTAATTCAAAAATTAATTCACAGAAAAATTAATTTGAGATGCATCATAGACCTACACATAAAAGCTAACACTATGAAGTTTCAAGAATATATAATTCTCCATAATTTTAAAGTAGGAAAAGACTTCTAGACAAGACACAAAAAGATAATCACAAAAGAACAACAATGTACAAATATATAAATAAATTTTTAAAAAAAGTAATAGCCATAAAAAATTATATATTGGGCTTCATTGAAGTCTAAAGTTTCTGCTTATGAAAATACCAGCAAGAATATGAATAGTGGCGCAAGGGGTTCAGATGCAACCTATGAAGCTGTCCACAGTCTCTGCAGCACGAGTTCAACCCCCGGCCAGCCAGGGAGCAACCCACATGGCGCAGCAGACCTCTCCTGTCTCGCCCACTGCTCCCCTCAGTAGTGTACTTGGGCCAATCTGCCTGTTCTGTTCCCTACTGTTTCTCTGGTGAATCCTCTCACCCTCCACACCTCTGGCCTGTACGCCAGCTCTTGTATGCATAAATAAATAAATCTTTAAAAAAAAAGAATATGAACAGAAAAGCCAGAGACTGGGAGAAAAAAATTGCAATGCATATATCTGACAAAACACTTGTAGTCAGAATACATAAAGAACTCCTACAAGTCAATAATTGTTTTTTAAAAATGGTAATGGCTAAAGGACTTTAACAGACACTTCATTCATATATAGAAATAAAATACACACATGTACTCACTCACAAGAAAATAAGTTCACCATCCATAATCAAAAGGGAACTACAAATTAAAATCACAGCGAGTTATTACTAAGTATACATCAGAATGGCTAAAATCAAAGGCACCAACAACACTAAATACTGGCAAGGATGCAGAGCAACCTTCAGCTACTTGGAAGAACTTTTTGGTGATTTCTTACAAATTTACACTTATCCACAGACCCAGAAGTACCACTCCAAGATATTTACCCAAAAGAAATTTAAATATATTCATACAGTAGAAGATGAATTGGCAATAAGAATGAACTGTTATGTGCAACAACATGGCTGAATCTCAAAAATAATATGTTGAACAAAATGAAACAATACAAAAGAACACAAAGTATGAATCTATTTGTCTAAAGTCAAGACTGGCAAAGCTAAGCAACTGACATGGGGGGAGGGGACAGAGTACCGGGTACAGTGATGGAATGTTATCTATTTGCTTTTGGGTGATAGTTTTATGGATGATACAATTGTAAAAACTCATCAAACTAAATTAAATCTGTTCATTTTATTGTATGTTAATTATATCCTAATTTACAAAAGAGAGGAAAAAATTAACATAGCTGGATTTTCTTGCTCTTTTCCAAAAGATGCTAATAATTTTGGTCACTATAGTCCCTGATATTAACCAGAGCATGTGACAGCCACCTTTTTCTGTTCCTGATTACAAAGCTACCTAAACCAAGAATTGTCACTCAACCAAGGTCACACACCCCTGGAACAACTGAGTCATGTAGCAATCTTGGACTATTTTTAATTATTTAATGTCTGTTCTCCCAGTAGATTATAAATTCTGTGAAAGTAGGAACCTTGTTTGGCACCTGATTCTAGTTCTAGTGCCTGAAAAATTCCTGGGGCATACCAGGTCTTCAGTAACCATATGTCAAATAAAATATGGATGCATGGATTGATGGATAGATGGATGGATGGATGGATGGATGGATGGATGGATGGATGGATGGCAAAATTAGAATATGCTCAAGGATTATCTAATCTATTCTTTCAATGACTATAGCAAGGAGCATGATCTAGGGAAATTAAGTATTATGATCAAGGTCACACATCCAATGGCAGAAATTATACAGGATACAGATCTTCCAGCCTATAACAACAGAACTACCAGAGGAAATATATTCTGTTGCTGTATATTGTGGTGATTATATAAGACCCCTGGAAATACGGCAACCTTATGTGCATGTAGCATTGTTCACACATGAGGAAAAGAAAACCAACAGTCTGAGAATGATAGGACAAAAACAAAGGGAAAAAATTGGTGGGAAAAAAAACTTGATATTTGATGGTGTTGCTGATCTACTGAATTATCCAATCCAGAGCTTCCCTTCCTGCTTGTTATATGGGATAACAAGTAAATCTCCCTTATTATTTAAGCTAGTTAACTGTGAGTTGTTGGACACTTGAGGGAAAACATCCAAAATATACTGAGAGGTGTGAGGAAATATGAGGCATTTGTGGAACTGAAACAGCAAGTGAACCTGAGAATTTTCTATTGGTCCTGTAGGCAAGGCCACACCATATGGTCCACCTGAGAACTAAGGTTCTAGCCCAAGGACAATGGGAAGTCATTGAAGGAATACAACATTTTCTAACTGCATTGGGGCAGGCAAGAGGAAGAAAACTTTGGCCATGGAATGAAAACTTTCCATTGGAGCTGACATGTTAAAACCTTAACTCTTAGTACAAGGCCCACCCATTTTGACAGTGGCAAGAGCAAGAAGAGTAATCTGTGCTAACCAATCTAATCTGGGATGTCACTGAGAGTATAAACTCTACCACCTCTTAAACCAGTCTGTCCTACATGCACTGATGCCAACAGTCAGGACAGGGAAGGATCTATGTGTTACTGACATTCAGGGTCCAGCCACAAGCAAGAGAAACCACACATCATAGCTACCAGGACCAAGAGAGTCTGATGCTCACAATTCAAGTTTTCCTTTAATCAGATCACACTTATCGCCATTCAGTCACAGAATCTCTGCTCAGAAGTCTTCCAAATTCCATCTCAAAACCTTCTTTTGCTTTTAAATAAAAAAGAAATATGCCAAACTAGGGCTTCCTTTTCATCATGCCGAGACTTCTTAGTATCTTGCTAAGACAGTTTCTTCTTGCTGAATCAATCAATATTTACATGCTGATTTAAAATGATTCAAAATATTCTACTTGTGCTAATAAAACATGTCATATAAAATATTCCCAAACAGGCATGACCACTGAATTATAGCTTTTACACACAGAATCTTAAAGAAGGTACATTTCCCACTATAGGCTTCTTAATATTTTCTTGCTATTTAAATACATACAGCTGCTGCCCTGGTCAGCCATACCCATCACTCTAAGACAATATTCAATTGTCCACAAAATTATTACTACTTGTGCCAGGTGTTTGATAAATAGGAAGTCGGGTATGAAACTGTGAACAAAACAGATCTCTGAACCAAAAGGAAACAGACCATCAAGTCACAGGTCAGACCCCTAAGACAAGAGCTACCACTGGAGAATTCTACTTCAAAGAGCAAAGAAAAGGAAAGGTTTTATCAGCCTGAAATGATGTGAGCAAGGTATTAACTTCAGCATGGGGTGAGTCAGTCTTTTTCAAGTTTTTTTCAGTATTCATGGAAAGAAGTGTTCTATGGTATAGAACCAGAATGGCCCACCATGGAAGATGTATGTCTTAGACATCCTAGATTTTCACAGTCCAAAACCAGTGCACAAAGATAAATAATATAAAAACTAGTGAGTGGTTCAAGAAAGTAGGTCTAAAAATGATATTAATAAAATTCCACCTTCAATGTCCTTTATCTGAAAATTCCACATGACCAACATAATAAAATCAGAAAAAGGACAATAAGAACCATTATATATTAAGTACCTACTATGTGTCACATGCTTTGATTTCTCACTACACACCTAATGGAGATGATAATCAATATCCCCAATTTTACAGATGAGGAGTTTAAGATCAGGGTGGCTTTCCAATGCTTCCCAAAGAATTTCAGTATCAGACTACAATGAGGAGTAAGGTCAAAGGTCCTACAGCCCCTGAGCTCCAATCTCTGCCAGGGGACACTGATGAAAGGTATCAGATACAGTGGCCACAGTGGAAGGCATACCTAAGCACTGACTGGCTTGTCTCAGTTTTCTCACCTATGAAATAACGTAGTCCCTGCCCTTACCAATCTAATGGCCTTATTTTGAGTTAAATAGAGTGAACAAATTCTTCTTACACATGAAGACATTCTCACTTTGCATAGAGGTCCAAAGAAGAGGAGAAGGAACCCAGATCTCAGTCAAATGACCAGACTAGAAGAGCAAGGCTCAGCCATTAAACCCCACAAAACAGCGTACTTGGGAAAGTTCTCTCTCATCTAGAAGATGATGCTGATGCCCAAACCAGTAAGGCCCACTGCCCAGTGGTAGGCCACAGACATTCTCTTGATGGGCCTCAAGCTTGCCTGAACAATAAAGGTTCTTTTATTCATTTCATGATTAGAGGACATCCCCTTTAAAGAGTTATTTTTACGGCTAGCTAAGTACTACTCACAAGTAACTGACAAAGTAGATCACTGTAATTTATTACCAGTAGACTAAAATTAATGTTTCTGGTTTATTAAGAACTCAAATACTAGGATGCACTCAATGTTCCTACTGTGTATGAATGTGTGCAGGTGGTTGGAAGGCCCACAGTTTGCAGGACAAATACACTGGCAGCGGCATCATTTGTGCTATCTTCAGTTGATCATGACTCTGAATTGCTGTTCTGACTGCTTATAAGTTAATGATAATTAAGTTCCATAATTATCAGTTTAGATTATAATGGGTCATATGATTAACCCTACCATGTGTGGTGATAAATTTTTGAATCCATGGTGTTTGAGGCCTATAATTTTCAGTAGTGAGCTTTAGGCATGTAAGGATTGAATGGCTGCTCAAACAGCAAATATTTACTGTGCACCTATTATGTGACAAGTCCTGCTCCATGCACTAGAAAACTTCTAGGAAGAAAATAAAACCCTGTCCTCTAAAACTCTACCTGTCATTGGAGGATCATGCAACAAAAACATGAGGCAAACAAGTACATGAGGTAGAGTCAGTATGAGTAAGTGATATGGGAAATGTGGTGTAGACTGTGTGAGAAGGTGACTTCAGCCAAGACCAAGGGCCTGAACTGAACCACAAAAGGAAGGCCATGAAGATTCAGGTAAACAACATTTCAGGCAGAGGGAATAGCAAAGAAAAAAAAGGCTTCATGGTAAGAAATAACCTTCCAATATATCACTCTTTGGATTGTCATTTGGCAAATGTATTTCTGTGCTCCTCCCATTATGAAGAGAATGTCTTGCCCTGTCCCCTATGTTGAGACTGGCCACATGACTTTGACTTGGCCACTAGGGTATAAGCATATGTGATATAAGCAATGGCTTAAAATACACCTGTGTAATAGTCCTGCCCTCTTGAATTTTTGCTTGCCATGAGCTCAGGATGCCCTGAATAATTGCTGTTCCTTCATCTTGGGTTCCAGAATAGTCACACATGTAGCATATTTGAGCTCAAACTATGGTAAAAAGTCAAGTTCAACTGCATTTTCAGCTTAAAGCAGAACCTCCCAGTCAAGCTCAGTCTAGACTGGTTGATTCAACCAACTTGTAGACCTTTAAGAATGAGAGTAAATGCTTATCATTGCAAGCTCCTGCGTTTGGAAGTACTTTATTACGTAGCAATAGCTGAGTGCGAAAGCATGTTCAGAGAGAGAAACTGGTCAATATTAGTGCGTAAAGAAGATGGATATTGATATGGATAAAATAAGAAGGAACCGAAAAGTAGAGCTTCACAAGTCAGGTTTTTAACTTGGATTTTAAGTGCATTGGTAGGTCGTTAGGAAGTTTTAAAAATAAGGGTTATACTACCTGGCTACTGTATATAGGATGGGCTACAGACAAACAATAGTGCAAGACAAGATATAAGTTAGGAGCAATTGTGAAAGTCCAAGCATGAAATGACAGTAGTTTGGAGCAGGGATGTATTTACGAAAATGAAGAGAAGTAATCTCTAAGTAATGTGCCTGAGCACCTGAATAGATATGGGGTTATTTTCTGAGATGGAGAAAATTTAAGATTAGTGAAAGATACCTAGAGTTAGGAGGGAGGGAGGGCAGGCAGAGTTGGCATCTTTCATGTGAAACTAGTGAGCATTTGAAATGTGGCTAGTGTGACTAAGAACCTGAATTTTTAATTTTATTTCATTTTCATTCATTTAAGTTTAAATAGCCACATGTGGTCTCTGGCTCTAGTTTTGCACAGCGTACCTCAAAGGTGTTAGAAGAGCCCTGGTTACACCTCTGGCCCCAGTTCTGACACCTCCTCCACTTACTGCTTCTCCGATACAAATTTCACACTTTCAAGGAATACAAAATTTTGCAGCAAAATTTGGCTCCGCTTCCTGGGGTGAAAGACCAAGGCCACCACCACCTCTGGGCAATAAATCAATAAACCCCATTCCTTACATCCCACAACACTTAGCTAGTTTACAAAGTCCTCCCCAGACATTACCACTGGCAATCCATAACACCTGGAGAAACAGGTATTATTTCCCCACTTTACAAGTGAGGGACATGGCCCAAGGTCATGAAGTTAGTCATGGTCAAGCTGGGACTTGAATCTGGGTCCAAGTCCAGAGCCAAGGCTATTACTCAATTTTATCAGAGACTGAAGAAGGGAGGGGGGAGTCTCCTTGAAAACATCAAATTTTCTTAGAAGAATTTAAGCAGCAAAGTGACCTAGATTTTTTGCCACAGCAACTCCACAGCATTTCTCTCCTAGGACCCTGTCTAAGCTGAAGCGCTCCTGCTTAAAACCATTAGTGATTCCCCATCATCTGCTGCCCAGGCACCAGCACACACAGCAAGCTGACAGCTCCTCAGCACCTCCCCATACATCCATTCATTTGGTCTGTCAGCACTGAGCTCTCCTGTGTGCCAATTCTCTCCCAGGCCCTGGCATCCCTGCCCAGAATACCTCTGGCCCAGAACATCTCCTGCCTGCTTCTCAACCTGATAAAAAAAAAAATTTAAAAAAAAAAAAAAAACTACCACAAGGCTCTGAGCACCCTCTCCTGGAACACGGTCCCAGAAAATACATCCGTGCACCACTGTGTGCACACACACCAGCAGCAGACATATTCTCTGTGATCTTAACATCCTCTACATTACATTTTCTCACACAGCTTATAGTTTGTATAAATGCCTCTCTCTGCTATTCAATTGAGTGCTTTTCATTACTTCATTTATTTAACAAATACTATCCCAATTGCTAGGATACAGCTGTTGAACATCACAAAGAACTTAAAGGCAGGAAGCTTATAGTTAGTGTGGAAGAAGATCAAATTCACATATAAATATAGATTACAATCCCTTGTGGCTCCAACTCAGGGTAATGCACACTGCCTCGGTGATAGTAATTCTCAGTTACTTTTCGATTGTTCATCCACACTGAATTTTGCACTTGGAATATTTATCATAGAATTTTGAAATAATATGAATAAAGTGAATGGTGACCAACATTTATTGCACATTAAATGTCAACTGCTTGCTAATTTCTGTGCAGGAATTACAGTGTTTAATCTTTAAAACAGTCCTATGAGGCAGACACTACTATTGTCTCCCTGTCTCACATGGGAAAACCGAGGCACAAAAAAGTTGAAGAATTTGCTCAGGGTGATTTTCTTTTGAGCATTATTACATATTAACTTAAAGGCCATCCCTGCTGTGGTGCTGGTGCCTGTCCAGGACAACATTCTGGTGCTGCCGTTCCAAATGATTTCATCACTCCCTTCACCTCAAATACCCCACTCCTGATGATGTGCCAAGAACTGCACCCCAGTCCTGCCTCTTTCCTTAGCTCCAGACTTGTAGGACCCAATGCCTCCCTCACAGATCTTTGTGGACACCAAAGAGGCTTCTCAAACCTGACATGACCTTTCAAGGCTGAATGAGAGCAGTATCTCCTTCTTCTTCCCACCAGCAACACTGGGGGAGCAGCCTTGATTCCACCAGACCCCTCACACCCCATATTCAATCTATCAGAAATTACAAATCGTTTCACTCCAAAATATACCCCAAATCCAAATGTTTCTAACCCCTCCTCCATGATGATGCTAGTCAAAGTTATCCTCTCCCCCAGCTTCCCACAGAGTCTCTTATCTATGCCTCCAGTTACACCTCAGTACTCTCCAGCTGGAGCCCCCAAGGGGTGCAGGCCTCCTCAGGTTTCTGCAGGGCCGCACTTCTCAAGGGGAACAGCCAGGTTAAGTGGTGTGGGTTTCAAATGCCCCTGCCTGGACTGCAGCTGGAGATACCAGAGAATCCAGGCTGAGACACAGCTATTAACTCACCACTGGCCTATGGACACCAGAAAAGTAGGGTGCAGTTAGAACCACACAGAAAAAAAATGACTAAAGGAAGCCTTCAAAGGTTTGTGTTTCTTTCCCCAGATTTTAAACAAAACTATTCAAGACAAATTGCTCAGGAGACTTTACCCCTCCTTCAATCAATCACCCCCTTTGAATTCAGGTAGTTCCTCCTTAGGTAGAAATCACACACCTCGGAGAGCTGCTCCCCCACCCCCATGAACGGTCACGACACCAATAGGTGTGTCTCCTCACACCACTGTTCTCCAAGCTGAAAGATGCCAAGCCTCGGGTTTTCCCCCAAGCGTGGACTTCTTGTTTTATTTTTTTTTTAATTTTCTAGAGGCATGTCTTATTTATTTATCTATTTGTTTGTTTGTTTGTTTGGTTTATACATGCACTGGGTACAGTCAGAAGCACGGGAGGGTGAGAGAATTCACCAGAGCCAGAGCGGGGAGCAGAGCAGGCAGAAGGACCGAAGTACACTGCTGAGGGGAGCAGCCGGTGGCAGGAGAGGTCTGCGCGCCATGTGGGACCCTCCTCAGGTGGCCGGGGAGCAGCCGGGGATCGAACCGGCGCCGCAGAGGCCGCGGGCAGCTTCGCAACCCAGCACTCAACCGCTGCGCCACCTGGGAGGCCCTTCTTGTTTTATTTTTAAGAGTTTTTTGTATAGTATGTTTTTTTGGTTTTTTTTTTTTTTTTGCAGTAACAATAGATTTCAATATTTCATATGATTTTTAGGAGTATAGGCTCATATCATGGACTTTCTGTTCAAACCCTACACCATTCCTGGGCATAAATCAGAACCAGAGGGATGGGTGAATCACTGCTTGCCTCACTACTGCTGTGGGAATAAAGCACAGCAATGTCGGTCAAGCATAGGGTTGAAGGGCAGAGAGATGTCTGTTCAACCACTGATTCTGTCACTTAAATTCTCTGGGTCTCAGTTTTCTTTCTTTTTGTTAAATTGTAGTATTTTATTGAGGATGCACATGATTTAGGGGGTTAGGTTCACCCCTCTTCAGATGTGTGTTACCACACCACATCAACCGCCATAGCTGAGTCTAGGTTTTTCTGATCTGAAAAAAGGCAGCTTCTCTGAGTATAAAATGTAGTAAGGCCTTAAATTCATGAGGGAATCTGAGGTTAACAATAGTCCCTTTCCCCAGAAGAATGCATTATCCACACAGCATTTGCATGCAACTTTAGAGCATCCAGTCTCTAAATCAAGGTTGCTGAGACACAGGTCCATCCTCGTCAAGATCAGTAACTTAGCTACTCATGAGACAGGAAGGTCCTAGGAGAGGGACAGGACAGGAATCAAGGACAAAAATCCTGCGTGAATGTTACTGTTCCCTCTAGCTGGTAAACAAAGGTTAAAAAACCTGATGACTTTGAGCCCAGACACCTTCTGCTATACATTTCCTTTGCTCATTGCTTTGTTTTATTTTGTTTTGTTTTGTTTTCATTAACTATCCCCCAGCCTAGGCATTTCTGAGCTATCGTTCCTCAGCTTATCAGATTGATTGCTATGAAGAATAGAGGAGAGGAAAGACCCAGAAGAAAAAGGGAGACACAGACCTTGAGACCAGACTGGTTCAACCTGGCGCTGTGGGCACACAGCCTCCAAGAGATGCTCACCTTGGCGATGGCCTCCAGCCCTGCACAGCCCCAGAGCTGCAGCTGATGTGTGTGCATAACTGACAGCAGCGAATGGACTTTAGCCAAGTCCACTGTCCTTGCTTTCTCAGCTAATAAAGTTTAATTCCTTTGTTCTTAAAACTCAGAGCGAAAACCTACATAGGTCCTGCAGGGTAAGTGATGGTCAAGCTTTTACGCCACTGGCCTCTGTGGATAACACCAGCAGCCTTGACTGCAGGAGGTGCTTGGGAGCCTGGGCATGGGGTACACATGCTTGATTGTGGACACCTCTGGTATGGTGTGGGCAACCTGAGCCTAGAGGCTGAGGATATAAGGGTGGGGTCACTCAGAGGACAGCGACAAGACAGCACGGCAGAAACCAGCTAAGAGAGGACAAGTGGCTACAAGGGAGGTGAGGCCATGAGACACTGCCAGAGAGAGCCCAGAGAGAGAGTAAAGATTCCGGGGGGAGGCAGGGCAGGAGGTCTGCCCCCAGCCCCTGTGCCTGTCCTGTGCCTTGCTTCTACTGCAGGCCTTTGTGCCCAGTACCGCCCAAGTCTCTCATGCACTAAGAGGTCTCCCTAGAGCACTCTTTGCTTTATCTTTCAATAATCAATAAGCACTGTTTCCTTGCCTGCCCTCACCAGTGTCTGTGGAGTCCTCTTTTCAATCTTGACCAGAGGATCTCAAGAGCCCTTCCCCAGGTCTGGGAGAAGGACCCCTCAGGCCAATCCTCCTACTCCTTGCAGGTGGAGAAGTGGATAGTGGCTGGTATGCTGCTAGCTCCTCCAGCTGTTTCCAGAGGGAGATTGGGGTCAGACTGCAAGGCCCCAGGCCCGCTCCCTTGCCCGCTGACACTAAGAGTAATGATATACTATTATTAAAAATCTTCTAAACATTAGTTTGTTTTCCAACTAAACTTTCATTTCCTAAATTGGAAGCATATCATTAACCTGCCTAGAACTCACAGTGCTTTGAAATTTGAATCACCAGGTCTCTGATAATTTGGCTCCATGAGGGAGGCTATGGCCAAGGTCCTGTAGGATTCAGAGCTGGGCATCATCCTTGGAAATTCATTTCCTCCCTATAATGAGCTGTTGCCAAGATACTGGCGCTCAAACCAGAGGTAGAAACACGCTCTCCCTCCCCCTTGGCTCAGACAGCCTCAGTCATTCCATCACCCAGCATTCTGAGGACATCCAATTTCCTCCCTGTTGGCTTGGCTCCACAGAGAGTTTCCTTCCTCACCACCACCATCGAGAAGGAAGCATAAAGTCAGGAGAAATGCAGCTGGAAGCCCTTTTCCTCTTTTAGTGCCCCATTCTTTTGTGAAATGTGCCCAGCACAGCACAGCAGCAGATATAAGGGAGTACATGAGTAAGTGCCAAGTGCAGAGATGATGGAGTAATAAAGAGAGGGATGGATGGATGGATGGATGGATGGATGGATGGATGGATGGATGGATAGACAGGTGTATAGGCAGACAGATGAAGATGAGCTAAAGATCAGAACTAACTCTTCATAAGATCTGAATTCTCACTTTTATTCTGCAAGGTATCTTACCCTAAAGATATCCTTTCCACTCTGAGAATTAGTTTCTTCATGTAAAAAGTAATAAAATTTGCCTGAAAGGGTGATGATATTTATAGGACACCCAGATTTATGCACTTGCTTTGTGTTCAGATCAGAGGCCTTGCAACCACTCACCATACCCTGGAGAGGCAGCCAGAGGCATCTGCCACCACTGACGCCCTGCAGACTCAGACTCCCTGCCTTGGAGACTGCTCCCAATTATTTTTGTGTCTCCCACACCTGCTCCAACAGTCGCCCACCTCACATCATCTCAGGTACTTGGGGCATCCCAGCAAGTACCTCTGAGCCTCTGAGCAGCAGCGACTTCAAAACTCCTGTGGCATCCATGCCCATGTCCCCCGGAAGTCCAGGGAGGCTGGTGCTTTATGGAGGGGATCTGGACCCAAGGAGTTGGGAGTCAACAGATTATCACTCTCCCTCTCCCTCTGACCGCATGGACTATGTGGAGATGGGGTGACAGAGCATGACCTCTGTGAGCACATTCTAATGGACTAGACAATCAGTCTGTCAGGAAACTGTGGCCTCTTATTTGTTCTCGCACCTTCTCAGCGTTAGTCCCCACTCCCCTGATACTGACTTCTTAGACTTGCAGTCCTTAATTGTCAGTGCAGAGCAATTGCTATTTACCAGGCATTCCCTGTGTGCAGGGGCAAGGGACTGAGAGCGGTCAAAACAGGGAGGGAAGAGCACAAGGGATTACGGTGATGGTTCACAGGTGATGAGGTGGTAGGAGATTGATGGGAATTTATTCATTTATTGCACAAAAATGAATAACAATGTAAGAAAATTTAATTAATTAATTTTTAAAAATGTATTTGCTGTGTGTCTTGGGCCTATGTATCATCTCTGTTAACTCCAGCCGCAGCAATAACAAATAGCATTATGGAGCATTTACTACCCGCCAAGCACTGCCTGAAGTGGCTTTAACGACCTATCAAACACATGCTACTATTATCTTCATTTTACAAATGAGGAAACTGAGTTACATTTAAGTGAAGTACCCTGCCCAAGGTTACATGGTTACTACATAAAGGAGATGAAAGACAGGAAACCCTCCTGTGAGGTGGATGACACTGCTGTCCCCTTTGATCGATGAGAAACAGAGACTCAGAGTTCAAGTGACTTGAGCAAAGTCACCATTATTAACTGGCAGAGCTGAAGTTCTGGAATACAAAGTCTACAACAGCCCCCCTAAGGATCTTTCAACCGTAATGTGTCAACCTGTTAGATCTCTGATAAAAGATTCTTCTGGTGGTAACTGCAGGTAGAGCTCAGTGCCAAGGCCAAAGTCCTTCCCTTCACCCTCTGCTCTAGTCTTCAGTCCTGCCTCATTCCAAGATGTCAAACTCTCACTACTCTCTCTCTGCATTTTCTAAAAATATCAAAACAGCTATTGTGTTAAGCTGTAACCAGGCTCAGAAATATTGGCTGCCTCTCCCCAGGGGAGAATTGTACTCTCTGTTAGTTTCAACTTAAAGCTTAGCCCTATGACTTGCTTTGGCCAGTGAATCTTGAGCAAAAGTGACACACATCACTTCTGAGCAGGAACTTCAAGGGCCAGTGGCTACTTTATCTTTCTTGTTTTCCCTTTGCTACAGCAAAGGCCAGGGTACTGAAAAAGGTGTGGCTGATTGTCCAAGAGAAGGAAATGCGAAGAAGAGAGGTAGCCAATTCATGATGGACACATGGTAGGAGCAAGAAAAAAACAAAACATGAATATTACAAATCACTCAACTTTGAAGGCTGCCAGACACCTAGGCTTCCTGTCGAAACATTTATAGCACAGGAAGTAGAGGGCCACCATAATGATACAACAGCAAATAAACTAAAAATATGTGGCATTGGCTACTGGCAGTGGACATGAAGAAAGCTGTTATTGAATGCTAAGAAGATGCTGATTCGTATTATACAGTGATGAAACATTTGGGAAGGCTGTCATCTGAAATAAATTGAAAGTGAAAAATGGACCCAATGAGCTAGAAAAATAAAAAGAATGTATCTTGATCACTACTGGCTGCTTTTGACAAGGACTAGAGGAAAAAGATGCTATACATTCCTGTCCCTAGCCACGGGATTCATATAACCAAGTCCTAATTCCCAGGAGCATATCTGAAGACAGTTTTTACAAAAAGAAACAAGTGAATATGAGATCTTTAGGATGGAGCCGAATGCAACATGACTGGTGTCCCTATAAATAGGGGGAATTTGGACACAGAAATGCACATAGAGGGGAATGATAAGAAGAGGCATGGGGAGCAGATGATGATCTCTGAGGCAGGGAGAGAGGCTTGGAACACATCCTTCCTCACAGCTCTCGGAAGGATCCAGCCCTGCCAACACCTTGACCTTGGACTTCTGACCCCCAGAACTGTGAGCCAATACATTTCTGGGGTTTAAGCCACTTGTTCTGTGGCACTTTATTACAGAAGCCCTAGCAAACTACTATAAAATGAGAGAGAAAAGAATAGGCCACCTTGTAAATGGAAATGAAAGGGAATAGAGATTCCAGAAATTCTAGAACTCCAAATACCCATGGACTAAAAAGGCAAATGACCTGTTTCTCATACATTCAATATACAACATCGGAGCAGAGCTAGGGTCAAAAGAGACAACTTTTCTTCATCTCCAAACAATAAAAGATAAAATTGAGAAATACTTTGAGCCGGTCAATCAAAACCCAGCCTTGAGGCATGGGTCAAACCAAGGTTTTGGATACCACCCATTGTTACAACATCTGAATAAATTAGGGAAGAGCCAGGAAATCCTTTCAGCTGGATAAATGGCTAAGGTTCTGGCTCTCCATGAAAACCTGATAAGTTCAATGTCATCAAAATTAATTGTGAATGTAGCTCTTGGAACATAAAACTGACCGGAATTAAATCGATGAGAAAATGACTATGTTTTATTCGTGTTTTATAGTCACCGAGCCACACTCTCTTACATAAAAGAGACTGTGACTATGTAGGATACAGAACAATATTGGGGCCTCATCCTTGGGAGGCAGTGAATGGACAGAGTTTTTAAGCTGCTATAGAGGATGATGGAAAAGAAGGCAGTCCCAGCGAAGTGAAAAAGGGCACAGAAATAGACTAGAGATCCACATCCAAGGAGCAAAATAACATGCCAGTCCCTACAGGTAGGGCCCTTGCATCTCTACATGAAATCCCAACACTGTTATAATTGTGTATCTTCCATTCTTTCCCTTCCAAAATTAAAAAAAAAAAAGCATGTAAGTTATTCTAGCTCTGCTCTAATGTTGTATATTGAGTCTATGAGAAATAGGTCATTTGCCTTTTTTTGGTCCATGGGTATTTGAAGCCAGAAGAGATGAATAAATATCTGATATAAGGAACCACCACAGGATCCTGGGCTTTCACTCTGTTGCCATGATTGGGCAGGATTTTTGTATAGTCTCCCTAGGGAGAGGCAGGAGGGGAGAGTGTTTTTTGAGCTGAAAGGAGATTGAACCAAATATTTATGATGAGAAAAGAAGCCTATAATAAATGGTATTACCATTCACAAATATTTGCTGCCTTTTCCTGGGCAAAGGCCACTTTCTTGTTCCGTCATTGACTTGCTATGAGCAAAAGTAATGAACTTCTAGACAGAGGCTTAAAGGGCCAGCGTATGCTTCCAAGTTCTCTTTTTCCTGTCACAACCACTGGCAATGTTCTATATAAAGGATGTTCTGTCAGCTTGTTCCAGAATCCCCAGCTGTCCCATGGTAAGCCTGTCGCGAGAAGTCAGCCTTTGTTGTTATTAGCTGCAGCAAAATCCAGCTATACTAAGTGTGACCACCATAAATTTCCTCCTCCTTGAATGGTTCAAGCCGATATTACCTCCACCTCATAAACATTTGGCTCTTCATTCTTCTCATCCCACTGGGGCTGAGTTTTAGAGTTTCTTAATTCTAAAATCGGGACAACTGGCCAAGGCTAAAAATGAAAAAAAGCACTGGGCAGAGAAACCTAATTCAAAGAGTAATAATACATTTTTCCAGATGATAGAGTTCACAGCTTATTGTGAGGCTGTGTTTGCAGGTTTGACACCATTACACAACAAATAAAACCATGTAATCATTTCAAGGACCACCATCTTTCAGGCAGTCTTTTCTAGTGAGGGAGAGAGGTCTGATTTATGTCAAGTTATCACAGGGGGTAATTCAGAAGGCAAAGGAAACCTCTCCAACAAAGTGGAACTTTAAACATGACTCTTCCGACTTTTTACCAAAAAGGCATTTCGTTTCCCCCGGACTAGAGATTCTGAACCCTGACTACCAATGAGAATCATCTGTGAAATTTGTACAAGACTATCCAAGTCTTGTGCCCCACATTAAATAAAATAATCATAATCTCTTAAAGGTGGGTCCTCAGCATCAGAATTGATTAAGATTCCCCAAGAAATTTGAATGTGAAACCAGGGCTGAGACCACAGCACCAGACAGGAAGTCCCCTCAGCAGTGGTCACGGTTGTCTCCACAGCTCTCTCTAGCACCTGTTACTGAGCCTAGCACCGAGATGAGGCAAAAAGAAAATAAATCCATTAAATGACTAAAGACAATACTGAGTAAATTAATTCTGACCCTGGGCAGGCCCTTCAATGCCCTTGTTGGTTTCTTCCAATATATTATATACACTATCTCATGGTTTAAAATTCTGATACTTTTTCTAAAACCATGCTATCCAACATAGCAGTTACTAGGCACATGAGGCCACTTGAGTTTAAAGTGAAAATATTTAAGTGAACTTTAAAAATTCAGTGTCTCAATTAATTAGCCACTGTTCAAGTGCTCAGTAGCCATATGTGGCTTGTGGATACCATATTAGATAGTGTCAATATAGAATATTTCTATCATCACAGAAAGTTCTGTTGGACAATGCTGTGCTGGAATAACCAATTTCTATTTTTAAGAGATGCAAGTGACCTTGGTGATTTAATCCAACCCTCTCCCTTTATAGATAGTAATGAAATTTAATGATAATGAACATAAGGACATAAACATGGATCCAAAAAACAACCACATAAAATCAAGAAGAGAGAAGTCAGAGCTTAGCAGCAGTGAATGGAAACACAAAAACAAACTTCTGTGGAGTCTGAGCCCACAATAAGCTCACTCGGAATTAATTCTGTGATGGGGCTTGATCACAAGAACTAGAACAAGAAGGGGATGTGCTGCCATGTCCCGGTCAGACCAGACTGAAAGCATCATATTCAGTTCAAGACATGAAACATCACTGAGGGCATAGACAAACGAGCAGGCATTCAAATGAGAGAAAAGAATGAAGAAATTCAAAATGATGTCCTATCAGGAAATGCTGCAGTAACCAGGGATGTTTAGCCTGGGGAAAGGAAGAGACAAAAGACAGAAATCTTGCAAGCTGTCTGCAAATATTTGAGAGGGTATCTTACAGGGAAGGGATTTAGACTTTTTCTCTGTGGTCACAAGTGCCTTATTAAGTCATTTCTTTTTTCATGAACTGGACAAATCTTCCTTGGAGGCCAAGGACAAGTACAAGTGCTGGCAGCTGATTTACAGCAGAAAAGGAAATCCATAGTCATGGAAGTATTTACAACCTGCTGGGCAAGAAAACTAAAGGAAACAAAAAGAAATGTGTAATTTCAATTTATGATAAGAACACTGAAGGACTAATCACCAGGAAGTCATGGAGGACAACAAAATAGGGCACCTACAAAGGTAAGATAACCAGAGAAGGCCTCTTTGAGGAAGTGACATTTAACAGTAAGAGGCTGATACAGGAAGCATAGGAACTAGGAGGTGTTCCCGGCAAAAGGCCAGCAGGAATGATGCTGTGGGTCAGGGAAAATCTTGGGGTATTATCCAAGGACCAAAATGTTGTCAAGTGATTGGAGTGATTTAGGTGAGACCAATGAAAGGCACTGCATTAAACCAAAATCTGTCCTCCTTAATACATTTCTAACTAAGTAGTCCAAAAATAATGAGGTGCCTCACGATGTATTGTTATTGCCATCACTGGAGGTGACCAAGCCTAACTGATGGACAATTAAGGACACCCTTAAACAATCCTCTTTATGGTGAGGTATGAATTTTAAGTATTTAAGATCTACAGACAAGGACCCATGCACAAAGACACACATGAAGTACTGAGTGTCAGAAAACTGAACCAAGTCATATTTCCATCAATAGGCAAATGGCTGAATGCACTGTGGTATAAAACAGTAGTTCAACCTACAAAACTATGTCCTCAAAAGAATAATGAATGAAGTAAGTTTCAGAAAGACCCACACTATAGGATACCATTTATACAGTTGTTTATTTTTTTTTAATTTTTCCATTGTATAACTGTTTAAAATATACCAAACAAAAGCTAACATTCACTGAGTGCTTACTGTGTGCCCAATAATGTCATAATACATTATAAGAATCAATTCACTTAATCCACAGAGCAATCCTATGAGATAAGTGCTTCATCCCCCTATCACGCACGGGGACAATGAGGCACAGAAGTTAATGAACTTGACCAAGCTTTCACAGCTACAAAGTCAGAGCTGGGATTTGAATGTAGGTAGTCTGGTACCTAATGCTCTACATTTAAGCATTAAACATATGATCTCACTATTATATATTTTGTATATGGATGCATATAAAATATATTAGTATGGAGATATATATGATTATGCACATACACAAACATACACGCACACATATGCACATGGGCTGAATAGTAACCAAGCATGGTAGTGACGGCCTTGAGAGAGGGATGAGCTGGGAGGGAAATATAAGAACTTCCAATTATTCTGTAATTTTTTTAAAGGTTCCACACCAATATAACAAAATATGATTATTTGTTCATTCTGGGGGGCAGCAATAGGGTTGTTACTTATATAATCCTTTGTGGTTGTCCTTGTTGTTCTTTGCAAAATCATTCTCTTACCAAGTTATAATTTCTATGACTTTAATGCCTGGAGCACTGGGGAAGTTAAATGATACACCCAGGAGGCAACAGTGAAAGGGGCAGCCTCGAACCCATGTCCCCAGGCACATAGCCATATGCCTGCTCAGTATCCCTGCAGTGCCAGGAAGTCTGGATGCCTTATTTTTTAACAGACTGTAAGCATGAATCCTGAGCCAGCCTAGCTTATCATTACATCTTGGCTCTACTTCATGCATTGGCTGCATCCATGAGAAGTTGTATTTAAATAAAATATTTGCATATCAAATCATATCTTTTTCCACTGATTTACATTCTAATTTTAGAGATGTGTTCCCACAGAAAAGAGTTGAGTCCCAATATGTTAAAATAAATCCCAATTAAGATTCACAGCATTCATCAAAGAGCACTGCCATCAATGCAGATCTAATTCTCCCACAATGCTCTCTCCAGAAACTCTGGTCAAACAGCCACAGAGACTACATTCTAAGTGGTTACATATTAAAGTCAGCCCCGTGGTTAATTCTGATTTTGCAGTATGTTCACTTTAAGCAGTCCAACAAATTACCAGGTGTTCATATCCAGGTACTCAGCAGGCTCCTCCAAGTGAAGGAATCATAAAATTCTACTAAATGGAATTCACCAACTGACAAGATAACCATCTGTCCCAGTTGATTTAAAATACCTGCCAAAAGATATTTTGGCAGACGTCCTTTGGTTTCTCTTAAGAGAAACCATATCTCTACCTCATTGAACTTAATTATTCATTCCCACTTTTATGAAGCAGGGGAAATCAACCAGGAGGTGGGTTTGGGCTAAAACACAGACTCTGCAGGTAGAGAGTCCTGAGTTCAAATCCTATATCTGTGATGGCATAGCTACTGTGAGTTGCTGGAACTATGGGTCTCTGTTTCTTCAGCTATATAATGGATATAAAAATAGTGCACATATAGGAGTGAGGGTAGATGGATTAATAGGAAAATAAATTTTAAGAATTGAAATAACCCTTCTTTGAAAAAATCCAGTTCAGACAAGTTATTCATCCTTGGTACGTATTAAGCATATTACGCTACTGCCAATCTACACCTCTTGAGAAAAAATGATACATTTTCCTGAACTTAAATACATGAATCATTTAATGTTATACAACTCCCTTAATGTTTATTTGCTTATTACCTATTTCCCCTTAAGATTTGCAATTTTTCTGATAGCCCTCTGCTATTTCCTTGGACATGAAAGAATGCCTAGCACATAGAGGTACCCAACTAAATATGTAATGAAAAAGGTACACTTTCTGAATAAGTACTCCTAATAATACTGATTAACATTTAAACATTTTATCACTTGTGATGAATTTATATTTTCTAAATTGACTGTTAACTATATATTTTTTCATGGATATTACCATTACCCAATGTCCAAAGAAGAAACAAATTCCATAGGTGAAGTAGCCTGCCCAAGAGCTCAACGTGTTACTGTGGAATTGATGTCTATATCTGATAGTTTCTAAAAAAGAATTCTCATCTTTTACATGTTCTCCTGTCTCCCCTCATCTCTACTTTCCTGAATATACAAGTTGATGAGAGAAAGAGCATAGCTGAGAGAATAGATTTCAGTACAGATGTTAGTACAGATTAGGGAAATAAGTGCAGAGTTTATTTGCTCTATGATATACATTTAGTCACATAGCCATTTAATGATTTTCTAGAATATGCCAGTGCAGGTGTTAATTTGCCCCAGAGAGGGACTTGAAAACCCACTCCACTCCAGCAGCTGGCTTGAGTTTTATTTTGGCAAGAGTAAAAATACCTATATTTGGGAAATGTGGGTATGAGAATTGAATCACTCCGCTAATTGATTAAATGCAAAGTTATACTAAATCACTCCACTCAAAGTGAGGTTGACTCGTAAATGTTCCCAGAGGTAATTAGCGACTAGGCGCATCCAATCAACAGAAAAAACAATTCAGACTTGGGCAATAGTGGGTGGCAGGAAATCTGGAAGATCAGCATTAAACAAACCCTTTGGGTAACTCCATCTTACTCACATTTTCTAAGCATTAGGAGCTATAGCTCAAGCTTCAAGCACTACTTTGTGAAAATGGTTATACAAGGGCAGTGCTCCTAAGAAAGAGAAAACACACATTGAATTTCTGTCCATCTTTCAAGGTGTGGTTCAAGTGCCAGCTCCCCCAAGGAGCCTCCCCCAAGTTATCTGTGAGAAGAAATCTCCCTCTTCAACATACTGGGGACTTTATGCACCCCTGGTGCAAACCAGTTCTCTCCTCCTCCACATTTAGAGTGACTCAGGGCATGCTGTCTTTGACCTTCTAGGATGCAACTTCACTGAGGGCAGAATATTTCATCTGTGTCCTTGCCAACATCTACCACAAAGCCTAGGATGCAAATTGGTGCAAAAAGCCTCAATTTTCTCCTTGAAGTATCACCCATTAGCCATTGTTCTTTCATGTCACATAAAACAATCAGCTTGAAAGATATTATCTAATTTTTTTTCTTTAGAAAGTCTTTTAAAATAGAACTCCTAGGCCTCCCTCGTGGCCCAAGGGGTTAAGACGCAACCTATTAATTGGAGTGTTTTCACTATCCACAGCCACTGCAGCACAAGTTCCATCCCCAGCCAGGGAGGGGACCCACACACGTGGTGCAGCAGACCTTTCCTGACTTGCCCGCTGCTCCCCTCAGCAGTGTATTTCAGCCAATCCACCTGTTCTGTTTCCCACTCTGTCTCTGTTGAACCCTCTCACTCCCCCACAACTCTGGCCTGTCCCCCAGTTCCTGTATGTATAAATAAATGAACTTTAAAAAAATGAAATAAAATAAAACAGAACTCCTAAAAAGTATCACTTTCCTGGCAGAAAGAGAGCAACACTAAAAAACTGGCACTCATGCATATTCCAATCACTTTTATAAATGAAACACTAGTGGGTAGTCTTGTACTCCCAACTATTTAACAACAACAAAAAACAAAAACTGTCAATAGGGGAGAACAGTTCCAAACCCTCAGATCTTCTCTAAGCCCCACTCAAAGGGATTTCAATACAAGCTTTGAAAGTTTAATGCTGGTATTTAGGATGATTTTCAGCATAGAGAAGACCTATGCCAACCTTACACCTACCCCTTCATTCTCCCTGCTCCCATGCTCAATCCCTAGTAAAACATGATTTATGTCACGCAAGAAGAAAATAAAAACCTTACTTATTCTATTCTATACACCATGGAAGGACAGGAGTGACAAAGTTAACCTTAAAGACCTGGGTAGTCCCCAAATAAATCCCTTTAGGCTCTGGAGCTGGTTTAATTGGAGTGTTTTCACTAAAGTGAATTTTCTGCTTAAATTTGTCAAAATTTTCACTCCTCTAATGTACATCAACTCAGAGCTGTATTTGGAATGGTGAACTGTGATAATAAGTGAGGGAAAGAATGATGTACTTGTTTTTTACACTTTACACTTACCAAAGTACTTTCTTTGTCATTTGATTCATTTTCATAGTCATTTAATTCTTATAATCATTCTTATAATCATTCTGTATAGTCTTCCCATTTCCAGAAGTGGAAACTGAAGCTTGAAGACATTAAGAGACAATACACCAGCAGTCCTAAGTAGTGTTTCAAGGAAGCTTCATTTATTCATTGATAAAATGAAACAATAATACTTGCACCTTGTATGGTGGCGGTGAAAATGAAACAAATACACAAAGGATTGAGCCCTAATCTTCCTCCCTAACCACTATGCCAGACTCTCTGCAGGCTAAAATCTGACATTAGTAACACCGAAGACAAGTGATATACATAGCAGAAAAAAGCCAAAGTTATATCCTATTACTTAAAAACATATGGACTCACATTTAATGAGCTCTCACCATATACTAAGTACAGTTTTAGCACTTTAAATGTATTGATTCATTTCATCCTCACTACAACCATATATAGTATCATTATTGCCCCATTTTATCAAAGAGTAAATGAAGATTCTATGTGGTAGACAACCTAAGTAGCTTGATAGTTACTATCATGTATCAACTTTTTAAAAAGTAGAATGTTGCAGCCTGTGCCTACTAACTAAACAATGGTGCAACAGTAAAATTTCTGAGCCTGTCTGTACCTGCACTGTCCAATATGGCAACCCCTAGCTACTTAACAGCAATTGAGCACTTGAAATATTACAGGTGTGGCCAAGGAAATGAATTTTTTATTTTATTTAATTGAATTTAAATTTGAAATGAATATTCAATGAAACAGCAGTTTTTCAAAAGACACTGGACATCACTTCATTGAGGGGCAGTGATCCCAGAGAGATGGAAAACAAGAGATGAGCCCCATAAGCACCCAAGCTTACTGCTGCTCTGAGGGTGTCTAGGCTGGGACGTAGGAAGCAGGAACTCAGACAGAACCCAGCAGCCTCCCAAAGTCAAGATGAGGAAGCTAAAAGTTGAGGACCCAGATCTCACAGGACAGTATACATGAGAGGAGACAACAACACAGAAAACTAAAGGTGACTCTCAAGATCAGTACTCAATTCAGTGCAGATCAGTGTGTGGAAGAAAACTATCCAAGGATAGGGAAACCACCCAAAAGCAAGAGTGTCCAATATACTTGCAGGGCAGAGAATAATACCTATTTCCATCAGTCAAACTGGAAAATATTGTAATTCAAGGGACATTAGGTAAAATACACAGAAATTCTTGCCTCTGTGATGGGAAATAATTAACTCTATTCTAGCTCTTCGCACTAATGCTATACTGGGTCACTTCAACAGATCTTAAAAGTATGATCCAAAGAAATCAATTATTCCCCAGTAACTTAACTGAGTCCTAGAGCAAAATTCAAAAACAGTTATAAGAATACAAAAACATCCAGTACCAAACAAAGCAAAATTCACAATGACAAAGTTCAATCGAAAAATACCAGCGGGGGCGGCCTCCCTGGTGGCACAAGGGGTTAAGCACTGAACTATGAAGCAATCCTCGGCTTCTGCAGTATGAGTTCAATTCCTCCGGCCAGCCAGGGAGCAACCCACATGGTGAAGCAGACCTCTCCTATCTCGCCCGTTGCTCCCCTCAGCAGTGTATTTCAGTCAGTCTGCCTGTTCTGTTCCCTGCTCTGTCTCTGGTAAATCCTCTCATGCCCCTGCATATCTGGTCTGTACCCCAGCTCTTACATGCATAAATAAATAAATCTTAAAAAAAAAATGCCAGCAATGAAAGGAAGCAGTAGCAAGGAAAAAAATTAATCAGAATCAACTGGGCACAGGTACAAATAATAGATTTAGCTTTCAAAGATATTTAAACAGTTATTGTAATAGTATTTCATTTATTCAAACAGGTAGATGAAGACAGGAAGATTTTAAGAGTGAAACTGAATTTACAGAGATGAAACTACATGAGATTTTTAAAACTGAGTGGGACTAACAACACACAGAAAAGAAGACCTCAAAGGAATAGTAAGAGCAGATATCAAGAAAAGAAAATATTATTTTTAAAAATGAATAGCTACCACTTTGCTGTGGAACAGCTTTAAGCAGCTTAACACATATATATTTGGAGTCACTAAAAAAGAAAAAAAGAAAGGAACAGGAAAAAATATTTGAGGATATAATGGTGATTTTTTTTTCAAATTTAATGATTCTCAATAGATCTCACACATAAGAAATAGGAAAAAAACCATACCAAAGCACATCAGAATCAAACTTCTAAAAGCCAGTGATAAAGTTTTAAAAGCAGGGAAAATACTTGCATTCCCTAAGGCAGTACAAGGATAGAATGACAACAGATTTTTCAGCAAAAACAACACAAGTGAGAACAGATTAACCTCTCTAAAGTACTGAAAGAGAAAAGTGTCTAACCAGGATTTTATATCCAGCAAAATTTCCTTTAAAAATATAGATAAAATACAGACCTTCTCAGACACACAAAAGCTGAAAGAATTCAACACCCATAGTACAGTGCTAAAGGAAGTTCTTTACAAGGGATAAAAATGACAACAGATGAAAATATTAATCAACATAGGGGGATGAAGAACACAGAAAATTATCTAAATCTGTTTAAAAATACACTTATCAAATCAAAATGGCAATGTAGTTTATAATTTATAACATAAGTACAAGTAAAATGTACAACAGCAATAAAATGAGGTCAGGAAGAAAAGCATATACTATTAAAATAGTCTTGGGGCTTCCCTGGTATCTCAAGGGGTTAAGTGTCAGCACTATAATGCTATCCAGAGCCACTGCTGTGTGAGTTCGATCCCAGGCCTGGGAGATAACCCCCATGGCGCAGCAGACCTCTCCTGTCTCACCTGCTGCTCCCCTCAGCAGTGTATCTCAGTCAATCCACTTTTTCTGTTCCCTGCTCAGTCTCTGATGAATCTTCTCACCCCCTGCACCTGTGGCCTGTTCCCCAGTTCTTGTATGCATAAATAAATCTTTAAAAATAGGGCCTCTCTGGTGGCGCAGTGGTTAAGATGCAACCTATGAACCTATCCACAGCCACTACAGCATGAGTTCAATCTCCGGCCAGGGAGCTAACACACATTGCACAGCAGACCTCTCCTGACTCGTCCACTGCTCCCTTCAGCAGTGTATTTCAGTCAATCTGCCTGTTCTGTTTCCCACTCTGTCTCTGGTGAATCCTCTCACTCCCCACCACCTCTGGCCTGTACTCCAGTTCTTGTATGCATAAATAAATTAATCTTTAAAAAAAATAAAAAATAAAATATAATATCTTACAATACATATAAAGTTGTATAATGTAACTTGCAGATAGCTGATGACAATTTACAAATGTATACTACAAACAATAAAGAAACCATTAAACAAAGAGTTATAGCTAGTAAATCAACAAAGGAAGTAAAATAAAATCATAAAAATACTTTAATTAATCTAAAAGAAACTAGAAAGTGGGAGAAAGATGGAATAAAGGACATATGGGACACTTAGCAAAAAGACAAATTTGAATATATTTTATGACTATCCAGATTGCAAAAGATGACAAAATTAGGAGATTTACTGTCAGGAAATTCTGCTCTGAACACTGGAGAGCATTATTCTGCTTATCACAAACTCTGCCCTCTGACCCACAAAGATGCATGTCTGTTCCACTATACTGAGCTCATCTTAGTATCACCTGAAATCTCACCCTGTCAGAGCATCAGCTCAAAGTCCAAAATTTCATTGAATCTCATCAGCTGAAAATATTGCAACTCTTGGGCCTCCCCGGTGGCGCAGCGGTTGAGCGCTGGGTTGCGAAGCTGCCCGCAGCCTCTGCAGCGCCGGTTCGATCCCCGGCTGCTCCCCGGCCACCGGAGGAGGGTCCCACATGGCGCGCAGACCTCTCCTGCCGCCCACTGCTCCCCTCAGCAGTGTACTTCGGTCCTCCTGCCTGCTCTGCTCCCCGCTCTGGCTCTGGTGAATTCTCTCACCCTCCTGCACTTCTGACTGTACCCAGTGCTTGTATAAACAAACAAATAAATAAATAAATAAATGAAAATAAATCTTTAAAAAAAAAATATTGCAACTCTTACTACCTAAATAACCTAAATCAATAATAAGTGAGACTCTGATTATTATGCATCTGGGGCCAAATTTCTCTCCATCAATGGATCTATGAAACTAGAAAACAAGTAATCTGCTTCCAAAACACAATGGTGCAACAGAAATAGGAAGCCAGTTATAGACATTCCTGCTCAAAAGAGAGGAAATGGAAAAAAGAAAGAGATCACACCAGTCCCAAAAAAAAACTCTGAAAGCCAGCAGGACAAACTCCTTAGGGTTCCAGGGCTTTAATACTCTGTGATCCTTGGCTCTGTCTTCTGGGCTGTGACTCGTTTCTGAGTCATTCTTCCTTTTTCATGAGTAGTAGCAGGTGTTAGTAGATGAATAGTTTTATCAGTCTGTTTACTGCCTGTAAACTTTGGGGACTCAGTTGGCTTTCTTTCAGTTCCTCCTCTCTTGTCTCCTTTAGACCAAACTGGCAGTGATTCTGCTGGTAGAATATGCTCACAAATAGTGAGGGTCTCTGGCCCACTATACTAGCAGCTTCTCCACAAAACATTTCCTAGATCCCATCTCTATTCCTGACTTCTCAGATGGCTATGGGAATCCACGAATCACATATCTGATGTCTTCAAAGAGCCTTCAGTGTGACTGAGAAGTCTTATCTTTTGATCCTTCAGAGGCACTAGCTAAAGGTTGTTCAGTCATACCCCACGTGGACCCCATATAGTCACAGGGGTCCTATTAAGTGAAAGCAAACTCCCATATTGAAGTTACTCTTTCTACCAAAGAAGCTAAAAATTCCTCCCTGTAGTTTGAACCTGGTAGACATCCCAAAGGCAGTGACCAAAGCAGAAAACAGACAAAGAACAGAATTCTAGCCAAGGAAGCCCACTTGTGAAATAACAAATGAGTGAATGAATAGTGGGTAAGGCAGGTTGCAAACCTTTTATAGAGCACATTGGATGGAGGAAATTTTAATTCAGTTCAAAATGATTATCAATCAACTACTAGGTGCATGCTCAATACTTGGTTTAAAGAATGTAGGGGTTTACAGACAAGCAAGATCTCTGCCCTCGTGAAGTCTACAAATAAGCCACGCTTCCACAGATATGGACAAAGTATCATCAGTGCTGATGATACTTAATCTGCCCAGATTAAGAATGACAAGGCTTCTCAAGAGTAACTGAGCAATCTGCACAATGCAAAGAGAAAAGGATTCCAGTATGTAATTTCAGTTTACATACTTCCCCAGTTCCTTAGCAAGATTCAGTGGAAACTAACATATGTGCAGTCTTATTGCCTATCACCATATAGCTACAGATTTACTATATATCATTAAGGAGACTTACATTATCTGCACAGTAAATATGTAAAACTTACCCCATAACATTGTTTCAGTGATTCTGAAATAACCCTGTCACTACCTTCGCAAAAAACCAAGTTCAAAGTACCCTACCAGGTATTTCCACAGGGGATCATCAGGCTACCTGACTAACCCGTCTGCTCAGTCACTGCCCTGAAGCAGCCTCCACAAAGGCCCCGAGTGCTCTGAAAACAGATCAGGAAACACCACTGTGACTACAGGCAGGGCTGAGGTACAACAGTCCACAACATGTGGTTCCCCACCTACCAGAATGAACACTGGCCATTAGCCACCAGGACACCCAAGCCCAGGGCTAAATATCAGTTCTTCCTACAGGGTCCAATGTGACTTCGTCCTGTCTCCCTCTCTAGCTATTCACCACCTGCTAGATACCTCTCTGCTGGTTCTGCCTTAAGACCTTCACACTTACTATTTCCCCTGCTCAGAATGTTCTAGGCCCCCACTCCCTTCCTGTTCATTGTACAAGTCTCTGCTGACACATCACTGTTCTCAGGGTAGCCCTTCTCAGACCACGACCATCTCCCCGCCCCAGTGCAGTAGAGCTCTTTGTGCTATTCTTACCTGGCAGCCTACCCATTCCCTTCATGGTAAGTACAGCACTTGTAATTTGGTAGTTGCTTGTGCGATGACTGTTTCCCTCACTATATTTCAGGGCTGGGCTACACCTGCCTTATTTACTATATGTTGCTGGTAACCCTACTATTAGGATGTTGCCTGGTACACAGTAGGAGTTCTGTAATGATAGCTAGTACTCACTGAGGATTACCTGTATCAGGCACTGTTCTGATCTCTTTAATGGATTAGTTCTCTAATCCTTGTAAGCACCCCATAAGGTAGGTAGGCACTATTATTTCAGATGAGAACACACAGAGAGTCAGGCTAGGAAACCGCCCAGTTTCAAAGTCAGTAAGTGACAAGGTTGAGATTTGAGCCCAGACAGTTGGAGTCTAGAACCATGCTTTTAAGGAGCCCCCTCTATTGCCTTTATGAATGCATGTTAAATGATTTAATGAATTGTGGTCAAGCTTATACTGGGAAGAACCAATAAGCTGCTCCCCTAAGAGAATGCAGCCATCAAACAACCTCTGTGTTGGGGATCAGTTCATCAGAGGAGAGATACAGATACCAGAGTAGGTGTAATATAGGTAAAGAATAGACAATAGTTGAAGAAACACCCTATAAAAATAATATTGCAGGCCAATGACTTCTAAGGACTTTACATCTTCATTCCACTATCAAGCCCCACCAAAATCCCCAGGGAAATATCTCACTATCAAGGTAAATATCAGTATTTCACTACCATGCCCTCGAGTGCCCCCTACCCTTAGAGCACATGCCAAATACATGAATATTCTTCATGACGATAACACAAGAGAAACAGCAGAGATTGATTCTCCGACAAATACCACCCCAGCTGAACACTCTCCAGACAGACCGTCCTCCCCAAGCTTGGTCCCCATGCAAAAAAGGAAGTGGCTCTATTACCGTGAAATAAAAAGGCTTTGCTGGCGTTGTGCAGCCCGGGCACCTGGGTGACTCCAACGGTGGTGTTCACGAGG
The DNA here is from genome assembly GCF_964194135.1 of Talpa europaea. Lineage (NCBI taxonomy): Eukaryota > Metazoa > Chordata > Mammalia > Eulipotyphla > Talpidae > Talpa > Talpa europaea. The sequence goes on from NC_140073.1 coordinate 30,640,309, forward strand.
TCGAGCTCAGTCATAATGTCCATCTGAAGGTCTGGGTCCATCCCAAAGCCCAGCACTGAAACAGAACAGAGAGCTGTCTTGGCTTAAAATGCAGACTGTTCGCAGCAACATGGAGCAGAAATTACAGAGGCCAGAGGTGGCAGGGAATACAAGAAAAACAGCCCCATTGTGCTTGGAGACCTCTCTCTCCAAAAGAAAAGGTGGGCAAATCTGCCCCATCACCCCAGATACTATAGTTTCTATGTATCTCCCCAAGTCCTATTCATACCCAAGGGGCCAAACATATTTCAGAACTCAGAATGTATCTTATGTTAGAAAGGTAACATGGCCTGGCATTACATTTTATGTTACACCTCAGCAAAGTCTGAATCAGTACCGCGTAATCAAATACAATATTTCTGGAGCAAAAGGTATGACATTTTCCTCTAACTGGCTAAGTATAAATAGGCTTGTATCACTGGTTAGGGTCAAGTTTTGAAGTTCAACTCAGGGTAAGTTGCATTGTCAGGTAAATAATGAGGAAACTTTGTGCTTTGGAGCTTTTTTAGATTTGGGGACTGAAGACACAGCATCACAGCCCCACTCTACCTGTTTCAATAGGAAAATCTCACACCATCAACACCTGCAAACATCCCCACAGACCATTCCCCACCTATGACAAAGAGGGAGGCAATGGGAAGAACCCCCCTGTTGGAAAAGGATGGCAGAGGGGCTGGCCAGGAAAGAGACTACCAGGAATTTTGGTTGCACATTTTCTATCCAAGGAGATTGCTAAATGGAAAGTTAGACATCCTGACAACACTGGTTCGAGAAGCTTAGTGCAGGGAAATGTCCCCCCCCCCACCGCCAACCCCACTGCCTTGTCTGAGAAAGGACATTCTAGACTGTCTCTCACCCAGGGGGTGTTCTGCTGAATGATCCATTCATGACTAGAAGGTGACTTCTGATGATCTACATTAATAAGGCAAGAGATCACTCTCCAGGGCTATATTGAAGCCATTCACAAAGGCAGCGTCTATTGCATCTCAATAGTGCAATTCTGATTGCACAGTTGGAAATGTTTTAATCAGCAGCAGCTGTCAACTTTGTTTGATGGTGGTAATGCAGTCACTAAAGCAGGATTTGGAGAGTTTGCACCCAATTTGTCCCTGAGAGACTGAAGGAATGTCCAGCATGACATTATGAGCTATTACAACCTCATCTGTCCTTCTTCCTTACCCCACATATTTGGGGGATGAAATCTACCCTCTTTTTTCCTGCTAGGAGCAGGAACTGATGCTCAGTCCAGGCTTCTGTTAACAGAAGATTGGTTAGGGAAGGCTCTTAGGAAATGAAGCCGGTCATTGCCAAGGCAAACAAAGGGTTAAATTAAAGGCACACGGCATAGCACAGCCTTCCCTTGCTGGGTCAGACTTTTCCTTGTCCTGTGAACTGAAGGTGCAAATCGTCCCCTTCCAAATGCAGCCTGTTATGAAACTAAACAACTCTTTTTCCATTCATTCATTCACACAGCACGTTTTCACCAGATCTTACTGAGTGCTTATGGCAGCACACACATTGCTAGGTCCTAAAGAAGTCCTCCCTGAGCGGCTGTCTCTGGGGAAATGAGGAGGGGTGGGTGGGGGTTAAGAGAGGGTAAAATGAACAGACAAATGAGAAAGCTCATTTGAGATGGCAATAAATGCTATGAGGAAAATAAAACAGTAATGGAATAGAATGCAACTTGGGTGGAGGGTGGTCAGGGAAGTTCTTCTGAGCTGAAATCTGCTTGTCAAGAAGAAACCAGCAATGGAAAGAGAGATCTGGGGGGAGAGGGGTGTGAGGGGAACTTTTGGATTTAAAGAACAGCAAATGCAAAGCAGAACAAATACGGGGTACTCAGGGAACAGAGAAAGACCAGTGTGGCTGGAGTGGAGTGGGTCGGGGGAGAGTGGGAGTAAACAGGAGCCAAGAGTAGACTCTAAACGAAGAACAAGGCCTAGAGAACTGACTATGGAACTGAGCGGGGGGAGACAAGAACAAAGTGGGGAAGCAGCTCGATGGGTGTCTTGGTAGTGGGTGCAATCTGGTAACTACACCCGAGGGGGGAGAGCCTAAATTACAAACAACCAAGTAAAGCAACATTACGTCAAATCAATAAATAAGTAAATGAATGAATGGAAATTGAAATAACTAAGTAAAATGGGAGAGGGGGGAAGTAGATCCTGCCTTGTGAGCCAGAACTAAGAGGTTGATATTGATATTATCCTAATTACAAGAGGAGATCACTGGAGGTTTTTAAGCCTGTGTTTAAACAGAGGAGTAAATCATCATTTACATTATGATCTATTGTGAGTTTCCATCCTACCTGTCTAATACCTTCCTCTCACAGACTCAGTTCACAAAGACTGATCAAGTGCCTACTCTGTGAAAAGCAGCACTGAGTTAATGGGCATCCATCACCATGAGCCTCTTGCAGAGACTGAGGGTGTTTTTCTCCAAGTGATCTCAGATGCCAGGGTTCTGTAATGACCTTGAAAAGACAAGAAAGGGGCTAATATTTCATTTGATCTATAGTGCTCTTTACCTGTACGGCAGAAAATAAATGAAGAATGATCTCAGAGGACCTCCAAGCTGGTCATTTTCTGGCCAAGAATTTGGAAGGTGGTCTGGGGAATCTGCCTCTAGCTGGACACAAGAGGAAGGAGGCTTCCCTGGAGTCCCAGGGTCTCACACAGGGCCTGATATATGGCCCTAAATTTCTAACTTGATTGACTAACTGATGAGTGTATGCACGATTATTGACTTGGGTTCAAAGACCTCCAAGCAATATGCATATCTGGAGACACCACAAGAGGATAGGGTGGCATTCAGGGAAAGGAATCTTTTAAAAGGACTGTGGATGACTCAACTATTGGTCTGGAATCTTTACACCTCCTTACCCCATGCTGCGTGGCTTTGTGGTTCTTTGCACTAGAGCGAGCATAAAATTCCTCAATCCCTTGACTTTTTTTGAAGATTTTTGTTTTTATGCATACAAGAGCTGGGGTACAGGCCAGTGGTGAGGAAGTAGTGGGGGTGAGAAGATTCACCAGAGATGGTGGGGAGCAGAACAGGCAGATCAACTGAAACCCACTGCTGAGGGGAGCAGCAGACAAGACAGGAGAGGTCTGTTGCACCATGTGGGTTAGTTCCATGGCCGGGGATCCAACTCATGCTGCAGTGTCTGTGGATAGCTTCATAATGTTGAGACTTAACCCCTTGTGCCACCAGAGAAGCCCCAATCCCTTGACTTTTAATTCAGCTTTGCAATATATTTGGTCTTTGGGATGTCAGCAAATTACTCAAGCACAGGTTTCCAGGTGGCTGTGCAGTGGGCTTGTTCTCTTGTACCTCTTGTACCTCTGCACTGAGATGTGCAGAGCATGGTCCTGGTGTCCACTGGTCCAAGGAGGCTGACTCACATGAACAGACACCCTACCTGAATTTGAAAGCAAGCCCAGTCTAACATGGCCTGGATGAGTAAACACCAAACCAAACTACAAACACATGAACCAAAATAATGATGGTTGCTTTAAGATCTGTTTTTGGTTTGTTTGAGTCTTGAGCGCTTTGCGATGCAATATTATCATGGCAAGAGTTTACCAGTGGAAGAACTAAAGACCACTATGATGGCCATTCTTAAGATGCAGGAGTCTTTCAGGCTCCAAAACTGTCCATAAAACTGGGCAAGCTTAAAAGATGAACAAGGGCCTCCCTGGTGGCGCAAGGAGTTAAGCACCGCACTATGAAGCAATCTGCAGCCTCTGCAGCACGAGTTCAATCCCAAACCCACGTGGCGCAGCATGACCTCTCCTGACTCTCCCACTGTGTCCCTCAGCAGTGTACTTCAGCCAATCTGCCTGTTCAGTTCCCCACTCTGTCTCTGGTAAATCCTCTCACCCCCTGCATCTCTGGCCTGTACCCCAGCTCTTGTATGCATAAATAAATAAATCTTTAAAAAATAAATAAATAAAATAAAAGGTGAACAAAATAGACTCTGTAGAATCAGCACAACCCCCATGGTGCTCTTGAATCCCCACCTTACATTGAGCATAAGACACCCTCAATCTAGAAAATGTGGAAACAACACCAACCCAAGAATCAATGTGAGTCCTGCCTCTTCCCCTCCTAAATCTGTGCCCTCGGGAGTATCAATTCACTTCTTCCACTCTTGTCCCTTCATTCATAAAATGGGAAGGATATTAGCTGCCTCGCAGCCTCCTAGTTTTCAAGGATAAGGATGAGAACACTGCCAGGAACTTGGCCTGACACCTGACTGGTGCTGCTTTCAGTAGACCAGCTCTCGGGACCATGCCAGCAACATGATCTTCAGCTCCACTGGAATCATACAGAAAGGAACCAAAAAATTTCCCCCCCAAGCCCTCCACATGCCCACTCACCCAGAAGGTTTTCACTTGGCTATACTTTGTGAAATCTATATGTGAAACCTATATTCACGCTCCCCCTGCAACGCACAAGTGGAGGGGGTTTATAGGGCTTTAAGGTAACTGTGCTGCTCTTATCACAAAACAGTCCCATAAAAACAGAGGAAGAGAAAAGAAATCAATTAAGCATCCAAATACAGTTTTCTTTGCACTCGTTAATTGTTCCCCTTCAAGATGCAAATGCCTTGTGTCAATAGCAGGATGTGTGAAAGATAACACTTTGCACACTGCCTAGGGAACCAGAAAATCTATTCATTAGGTAGCATCTACATGACCTCTCCTGAACCTTATAGAGTAGGACACTTTAGTTCCATAGAAATAATTTTTTCATTTTAATGTTTCTGCTTCTTGTCCAAGCATGGAGCTCTTGCCCTTTCTGAGGAAACACTTAAAGTTTTCCACTTTGGCTATAACTGCTCTACAAATGGCTGAAGCTGGGAATTTGATTTAAGCAGGATAAAATGTGTGAGGAAGAAATACATTTTTTAAATCCACAAGGCAGCCTGTCAGTGTGACAGAGGCACTTGAGGCCTGACCCTAAGATTCAGAGCCTTCACCCTAATCTCCCAGGACACCTGCTGCTGCAGCAGCTGTCTGTCTCTCCTCAGTCCTGCCCCCAGAGTGCTCAGGGCCAAGCCCCCCTCAATCCACCTTCAGGGTCCCAGGACTAAGCTCCCAAGCAAATCCTCCTGGACCCTGTTCACTTCAAATCTAATCCAGCTCATAGTGCATGATGGCAAGTGTTTTCCCCTGCCCCACAGAGGAGAATATAAAGCTGAAGAAATACTCCAAGAGCTGGTTTAACAGCGGGATTTCACAATCATTTGATCAAAATTTGGATCCCTGGAGCACAGAGGTACCCCAAAAGCAATTTCCCTGACAAACATGCTCTATGGGCCTCCCTAGTGGCACAAGGGGTTAAGACGCAAACTATGAAGCTATCCACAGCCTCTGCAGCACGAGTTCGATCCCCAGCCGGCCAGGGAGCAACCCACATGGCAAAGCAGACCTCTCCTGTCTCGTCTGATGCTCCCCTCAGCAGAGTACTTCGGTCAATTTGCCTGTTCTGTTCCCCACTCTGTCTCTGGTGAATCCTCTCACCCCAGGCACCTCTGGCCTGTACCCCAAGCTCTTGTATGCATAAATAAATAAACCTTAAAAAAAATGCTCTATGCCTGTTGCAAGTGGGTCAATATTTCACATGATCACTGGAGGCTGGGGGAATCTGTTCTGGGCTCTATTATTCAATGCATAGTTAGTGAACAATCTGGAAGGAGCTTCAAAAAGAAAAGCTCTCCTTCCAGCAGGTGGCAGCAAAAGGCATTCCCCTGGCCCTGAGGGGCTTCTTTCAACCCACCCCTAGGCCACTGGAGAAAACTCATGTTCACAGTATGTTATTATTGCTAGTATTGTAGTTTTCTAAATGTTCATGTACCTGGAAATCCCAGAATATTTTTCACTGAGAAATAACAAGAACTGGAGAACAGAACACACACCCACCCCCCCACCCCCACCGCCCCATCCCAACTCCACTTTAGTTGAAACAAGTTCTCGGAACAATGAGCAATTGAAGCAACTTCCTATGGCACCTATCATTAGATCTTCTCATATGTAACTTCTACCACACTGCAGAGCTGCTTTAATTAAAATGTGCCTGATATCATCTATTCATTTCCATTAAAAGACGGTGAGATCTGAGTAGCTCCCTAAGTAAACCACATGTTTATTTCATCTTGGACTGTTAACACCCCAGACAACGATTGTCTCACTTGACAAATAAACTCTGCAAGCAGCTGTTTGGATCCTGATAAACTAATCATCATGCACCCTTTGCTACCTTAGAAGGATGATTCTGGGATGCAAGGATGATGGTACCTGGACAAAATCAAAAAGGCTAGCCCTAGAAAACTGCTGATAATACACCCTCCAGTTACAAGAACTTGCAAGTGAAAGAAGTAAGATAGAATCCCCCCTTCTCTCTCTGATTCTCCCAACAAGTTTTGCAGAAGAAACGTGGCCTCTGGTGTTCAGTAAATAGTGCCAAGCAGCATTGGAAATTCAAGCTCCCTAAACAACTGCCACAACCAGTGGAACAGATTCCGCCAAGTCTCCCTGCTTTTGCACAAGCTGTGCCCTCTGTCTGGAATACTGTTCTCTTTCTCCACTTGCAAACTCTCAACAGGACTCCCAAATGTCATCTCCTGATTAAAACCCTCCCTCACCACCAATCACTTCTCCCCAATATTAATTCCTACTGCTCCTCCTTGCATTTCCTTAACACAAACTTCTTACAATGCCACCTCTCCTTCCCTCCCCCATTAAGTTGTATAGTAAAAATGCTTTCCAGTTTCTATCTAGATTCTCAAGTAAACTGTAAGTTCCTGGAAGTCAAGGACCAAGTCATTTCCTTTTTTTGCATAAGCAGTCTTGGCACCCTGCAAGACACTCAGCTGTTTGTTGAATGAATGAATGAATACATGAATGAATCTTCCCTACAACTGAATTTTTACAGGGGTTTAAAGGGGCTTGATGTGGAGATGAGGAAAAGATGTGTTCTTAAAGATGTCCACAAGCCATGTGCCCTGGAGACACCGTCCACTCCCCATGGAGGCACTTTTTGCTGACTTTTTCAAAGGAGTAATGAGAACAAAGGATTTAGGCACCTTCGGTAGTGATACCCACTTGAGGATGTGAAATGGCCCATGACTGCTCTGCCTACCCCCTATCTCGTCTTCCTCTTGCATTCCTCAGTAAAAGGAAAGACACTTGATTCTCCCCACGCAGGGCTGCCAGCCCACTTTGCACTAGACTCGCGTGCGCTGATCTGGGGCGGGCGGCGGGGGGGGGGGGGGGGGAGTGGCGGCGCTTCCTTCACTGTGTTCTAGATTATAAAAGACTAACCCCTCATCATCATAGGCCCGAACTTCCGAAGCAGCTATTTTAGGTTGGACTGAGCCTTGGTGTCTCCGCTGCCAGGGAAGCTTGGCTGAAGATAGGAATGGGAATGGGGATTCCTTTTGTCCCCGGAGAGTCCACACCGGATGCTCTTAGATTAAGCAAAGGCAAAGCTCCTGCCCGCTAACTCGGGAGAAACGGAAAGGTCTAGCAGGAAGCTCCTGGCCGCCCAACTCCTGCATCCTCCCGCGGGCTCACGGTCAAAGAGAGGCGCCTGGGGCAAGTGGAGGGAACTTTTGAGCCAACCAAATCCGGGCGCTCCTCCCCCATGGTCCTCTCCGGATAAACTTGCTATCTGGCCTGAAAAGCCTGTGCCTCTTAGGCAGGGAGGTAAGGGTGGTGGAACAGGGAAAGATAAAGGCCGGGGGTTTTACCACACACGGATTCTGGGGCGCAAAGTCGGCAGCGGGTACGGGGTGGGGGGTGGCTAGTGCAGGAATAAAAACTCGCTACACTCAACCTCCCCCTTCCTCCGCCGCATGGACACGCGCGCGCGTACACACACACACACACACACACACACACATACACACGCGCACGCACACACTGAAAGCTCAGGGTTTTTTTTTGTGTGTGTGTGTGTGTGATTTTTTTTTTTTTTGTGATTTTTTTGCCAATTTCCTACTCCACTACTCCTTAGCCTCCTCACATCTACTACCAGTCCTTCGGAGCAGGTGGCTGAGAGCAGGTCTCCAAACCCAGGGGACATGGGGGCTGGGGGTGCGGCAGGATGGGGGTGCGCTGAGAGTCCACACAACTGCATCTCTGACCGCAGAATCAAGTGCGGACTTCAGAAAATTAAACCCATTATCCTCGCCCCTCTCCTCCGCATCCTCCAACCTGCAATTATTATAGCAACGGACGGCTGATTTGGAGCTTGAGAAAATCTCCCCGAATTGTCTACATGGTTCCAATTCCAATTCCCCCGATAATTGTTCGTCCAGCCCCTGGGGCCGGGGGAGGCTGTGGGGAGAGCGCATACTCCAGGAGTTCCCCTCGGCAGAGCCCAAAGGGGACCAGACGAGAAAGCGAGGTCCGGGGCTCGCCGGAACCCCGCAACCCTCGCCCGGCGCCGCGCCCTGGCGGGCTCGGGCCGCACCCGCCGACCGGAAGCGCGCGCTCTGCGGGGAGACGCCCGCGGCTGCCCCGGCGCAGCCGGGTGGGGCGCGGGGAGAGCGGTTTCCACCTCCCCTGGCAAGTTCGAGGGTGTGGGGTTCTCCCGGCTGCGCTGATGTGGATTTCGCCCCGGAAGCTGGTTACTAGCACCAGGAGGGTGCGCCCGCCAGGCCGCGCCCCTCACTCCTGCGTCCGCGAGCCCGCGACCCCAGAGACCGGGGCACTCATTTCGGGCATCTTCCAGAGTGAATACCACTTCTCACCCCTTCACCTGGATAGATCAGGGCTGAGAAACCCGAGGGTCCCATGCACACTGCACCGCCGATACCCGGACCAGCGTTGCGCTCGGCTCCAGGTCTCCCGAAGCCTGTATGGGCGCTGGTTACAGCAGCGGGGGTCCCCCACCTTTTCCTGAATCCCTCGACAGCCCCAGTAGTGCTTACCTGTCCGGGCGGTGCACACACAGATCCACACAACTAAAATCACATCCAGCGGCATCGCTCCCGAGGGTCCCCGCCAAACCCGGCGCGCCGTTGCCAGGAGGAAACAAATGCGCCTGGATCCCGAGGCGCGCCGGACTCCGAGCTGCCAAACTTGCTAGCGGGCGGCGGGGGAGGTGGCTCGCCGCGCGGGTGCTGCGCTCGGGGATCGCGCCCGGGAAGGCGGCCCTGGCCGCCCCGCCCCCAGCCCGCCCCCCAACGCGGGCGGCTGCGGCGCCCAGCTGGGTCCCCGGCCCCCGCTGCGGCTGCGCCCGCCTTGGAAATGGGGCGGGTGCGCGGGGCTCCGCTACTCCGGCAGGTTGCGCTGAGCGCTGGGGACCTATAGAGTTCTCCGCCCTCGCCTGCCGAGCCGCGAGAACCGGGGCGACAGGTGCAGAGCCGCTACTTCCCGAGCACGCGAGCTGGAGTCCCGGGACCCGCGACCGTCAGGGCGGCGCAGTTGGGCGCAGGGTGCCTCTTTGACTTCATGCGATGCAGCCCCGGCGAGCTGCCCGCGCCACTGTAGCTGCCTCTGCCTCGGCGCCGCGGTGGGGGCTGCCCAAGTTGCCACAGCTCATCCTGCGGGAGACGAAGATCCGCCCGGCTCTCGCTAGTGGGTTTTTTCCCCGGGGGAGCCCAGACTGTGGCGGCACCACTGAACGCGCCCAGTTCCTCCTGGAAAACAATTACTCGGGATTTGTTCTGGCAACTGGGTGGGGAGGGGAGTATAGGGACCTAAGGGGGATGGTGACTGAGACCTGGCTTACCGCCAGTACCTTCTGTCTCTTCTCTGTGGTGGGCCCCTATGACTGGGTGCACGCTTTGGGGGTTCAGGGAGACGGTGCTCAGGCGAGGAGGTGGGGTGTAGCAAAAGGGTCTGTGAGCTAGAGCGAGCTACGGTTGGGGTTTAAAGAGTCTAAATGCAAGCTTTCCCGTTCTGCAGGGCAAATGCTGCCACATAGGGGAAATTCCTAACCATTTTTTTCCTTGGGTGACTTTCTTGGTGGTTTTGTCAAAAACCCCACTCTCCTTTCATGCTTACATTTTGGCCTGTCCTGTTATTCCTCTGGTGCCCTCACACACTCCAACACCATTCCCTGCAGAGAAAAGCCACTCAGGTTTTGATTGAAGGCGAGAGCCCTCCTTCCTGTGATCCCTTTCCTAACCCAGCTGTCCCTATAAAGATCTCCCACATTTGTTGCACTTACATCCAGGAGTGTAAATGATAACCAGGATGCAGAGAAGTGAAATCAATGAGCCCCACATCATTGAAAACTCCCCTGCTGGCTCAACTAGGCCTCTCTCCTACCCCACCGCTTTATTACTGGATCCCAGAGAAGAAGCCAGACACATCTAGAAAAGCCCTCCCTCATTTCCTGGAAACCAAGTCCACATTTTTCTTCAGTAATAAGGGCCTGCCCTTTTCACTTCTTGCACCCGGTTCTCACTTTGTTTTCTAATCTCTTCATAACTATGAGTCTAGAACCTACCACAGAAGGTCACCAAGCTCACAGTGCTTATTAAAATATGAGGTTTTATCTATATGCTCTTTAGATCTCTGCCCTATTTTTCTGGATATTTCTATGTGCAAACCACTGTTCCTTTTGGCCCATTAGATTGGGGTCATTTGGCAGAAGAAAAAGAACGTGGACAAATAGGTCAATTCCAGTCCTGACAGCAGAGGTAGAAGAAGGGAAGTCAGCATAGAGGTGTGTTGCCCTCTCCTGCAGATGAGCTGAAAGATTAAGAAGTAAACTGATTCAAGGCTAAATGGATTCTCCAGTTCTTCTGGGATTCAACTCCAGCCCAGAGGGGATCTGTCTGCCTTGACTCTGTTTTCATAAGTCAGGACTTTTTCCTTCCACCTGGAGCATGTTACATTTAAAGTCAACAAAAATCACACATCTTACAGAAAAGAGAACTCCCCAGGTTCCAGCTGGCCTTGTGAACGAGGACGCCCAGAGACCACGTTGTGTTGTGAAAGGCAGGCCACCTCTTGCCTCTGTGTTTTTAAACACACCTCAGCAGGAACAGCATTTAGTGACTTTGGACAGTTGTTTCAAAGGCCCTTTTATTGATTGCAGAAATCCCAGAATCCCTGGAAGTCACAATGACCCAGACAAAAGGAAAAGGTGGTCTGGGTAAGACCTTTAGAGCTTTCTATCTTAGAGTCTCTGTGTAATTAGTTGATCCTAGGGGGTGGGCCTTTTAGCCTGTTCCATTAAAAAATAAAGCAAGACATATGTTATATCAAAGCTTTGCAGCATCACATCCATTAACAGTAGCAAGAGTTAATCTCAACAAGGTCATAAATCTTCCTAGATAACTAAGTACTTAAATCTCCCATAAGTGCATTTATTGGGGGAGGGGTGGTGGTGGATTTTGAGTGTAGAGACCTGGTAAGCTAAGGAAACCTTCACAGAATAAGTACAGTGGATTTGTGTAGCATCAATTATGTCTGTGTGTGTGTTTGATGTCAGACTATTGCAATGGGATCTGTGCTCAGCGGTGGCAGTAATGAGACTTGGTTTATTTAATGCCATACCCCAAGTCCACCCTACCTTCTGAGTGGCCTCCCTCCATAGTTTTTCCAGGAGTCAGTAGCTTCTTTTGATCATCCATCCCTCTGCTTCTTCTTCTTGACCCCTAGATAATGGAGCGCCTCAGGGCTCAGCCATCAGCCCACTATCTTCCACCCACACTCACTTCTGTGCTTTCATCCAACTTTATGGCTTTAAATACAGTCAATCCAGGGATGGTTCTCTTTTGAAGCCTTGGCTTACAAACCCAACTGCTTATTAGGAGTTTTAAGTGTAAAATAGCCACATTATCAAAATTAAATTATTTGTACTTTAAAGGACACCACAGAAAATGAAAAGTGTACCCACAGAATGGAGAAAAAACTTGCTAGTCGTATATCAGATTGAGACTTGTATCTATTAAAAAACTATTACAACTCAATAATAAAAGACAACCCAATTTTAAAAAATAGGCAAATGATCTGAACAGACATTCCTCCAAAGATATACAGTCAATAAACACATGGAAAGATGCTCAACAACATTAGCCATCTGGAAAAAAGCAGACCAGAACTACAATGAGATATCACTTCACACCCACTAGGATGGCTAAAATTAAATAGATAAATGTTGACAAGGAATTCAAGAAATTAGAACCCTCATATACTGCTGGTAGGAATGTAAAATGGTTCTTAAATAATTAAAGTTATCATATGATCCAGCATTTCAGCTTCTAGGTATGCACATAAGAAAAATGAGAATGTGTTCAAACACTAAGTTGTGCACAAACATCCATATCAACATTACTCATAATAGTCAAAAAGTAAAAGCAGTCCAAATGTCTATCAACTGATGAATGGATAAATAAAATGTATTTATACAATGTCATATTATTCAGCAATAAAGAGAAATGAAGTACTGTTAAAAATGGATGAACCTTGAAAACATCTGAAGTGAAAATGCCAGTCACTAAGGACCACATTACCATCTACTTAGAGATGAAAATGTCCATAATCAACACCTCTATGGGGACCAAAAGGACAATAGTGGATGCCTAGGGTGCAAGGGGAAGAGACAAGGAAGGATTTGCAGATAAGAGCTAAGGAGCTGAGGGTTTATTATGGGGTAATGAAAATATTCTCCAACTGATGTGATGGACAGAAAGCCCTCCCAGATATTCACAATCTACTAGAAGTCATTCAATAGGCTGTGCACTTTAAAGGGGTGGAGGGAGGGGCTTGTAATGGTTTGTGAATTGTGTATCAATAACACTGCTTTAAAAAAACTTTAATGAGGGCCTCCCTGGTGGCGCAGCGGTTGAGCACTGGGTTGCGAAGCTGCCCGCAGCCTCTGCAGCGCCGGTTCAATCCCCGGCCACAACCCTGGCCACCACCACCACCACCACCACCACCACCCTGCCCCCGCTGCCACAGGGCCACCAGAGGAGGGTCCCACATGGCACGCAGACCTCTCCTGCCGCCCGCTGCTCCCCTCAGCAGTGTACTTCGGTCCTTCTGCCTGTTCTGCTCCCTGCTCTGGCTCTGGTGATTTCTCTCATCCTCCCATGCTTCTGACTGTACCCAGTGCTTATATAAATAAATAAATCTTTTTAAAAAATTAAAAAAAAAAAACTTTAATGATCACCAAAGCAATTGCAATGTGACCAAGAGAAGATTTCTTGATTTTTTTTCCTTCTCCCCAAATTGCTACCTATTGCTCCTTAGAGAGACTGCACTAGCCTTCACACCAGGCTGCAATTAAATGAACCAGGGTCATCTTTGACCTGCTTTCCCGGTGTCCCCATAGGCACCAAGTCCGGTCAGTATATCCTAAAGAAAAATCCCAAATCAGCGCCTCCCTGGTGGCGCAGGGGTTAAGACACAACCTCTGAAGCAAACCACAGCCACTGCAGCATGAGTTGATCCCAGGCCAGGGAGCTACCCACAGGGCGTAGCAGACCTTTCCTGACTTGCCTGCTGCTCCCATCAGCAGTGTGTTTGAGTCAATCCTCCTGTTCTGTTCTCCACTCTCTCTGGTGAATCCTCTCACCCCTCACACCTCTGGCCTGTACCCCCATTCTTGTATGATTAAATAAATAAACCTTCAAAAAAATTTTAAGGCCTCCCTGGTGGCGCAAGGGGTAAAGCACTGCACTGTGAAGATATCTGCAGCCACTGCAGCACGAGTTCAATGCCTGGCCAGGGAGAGATCCACAAGGCACAGCAGACCTCTCCTGTCTCACCCACTGCTCCCCTCAGCAGTGTATTTCAGTAGATCTGCCTGTTCTGCTCCCCACTCTGTCTCTGGTGAATCCTTTCAACCCCCCACACACATCTCTAGCCTGTACCCCAGTTCTTGTATGCATGAACAAATAAATTAAAAAAAAAATTTTTTTTTAAATCCCAAACCTAAGGGCCTCCCTGGAGGCACAAGCGGTTGAGCGTAGTGCTGTGAAGCTGTCCGCAGCCTCTAAAGCGCCGGTTCGATTCCTGGACAGCCGGACAGCCTGGGACCAACACTCATGGCGAAGCAGACCTCTCCTGTCTCGTCCGCTGCTCCCCTCGGCAGTGTCTTTGGTCCATCTGATTGTTCTGTTCCCCAATCTGTCTCTCAGTACCCCAGTTCTTGTATAGGTAAAATAAATCTTTAAAAAAAAATCCCAAATCAAAGACTTCTGACCGCCCCTCACTACTCCCGCCTTCTTCTAATCCATCACTGTCCTTTCTCCCTGGGCTACTGCCAAACACTTCCAGTTATTCTCTGCTCCCACTCTTGCCCCTTACAATTCACTCACCTCCCCACTGATTCATCCAAAAAACTTTTATTGAGCTCCTAAAATGTGCCAGACCCCATATTCAGTAAAGATACATGGGGGAAAAAAAAAAAAAAAGGAAAGACAAAAGTCCTGCCTTGCAGAGCTTGCATTATAGAAGGAAACAATAAACAAGTCAACAAATACTGTCAGAGAATAATAAGCAGTGTAAGAATACTCCCCACTCCTTGCTCACAGCACTCAAAGCTTGCTTTTCAAAACATATACAAGATCACACTGGCTTTGCTCAAAAATCCTACTGCACTTTTCCATTATATTTTGGGGGGAAAAATCCAGATATCCTGTAAGTTCCATGTCTACCTTCTCAGCTTTCTCTCTCCCCACTCTCCCCCCGCCTCCCCCACCTACCCCAGTCACTCTAGATGGTCTTTTTTTCTCAAACATTCCAAATTCATGCCCCCTCATGGTCTTTGCACTTTCTGATCCCTCTACCTGGAATGCTCTTTCCACAAACTTTTGCATGGCTCATATTATTTACATGACTCAAATTTCTGCTCAAATGTGGGTTCCTCAGGGGGACTCCACCTACCGAAGCTTCTTGTTTCACCCCTGTCACTCTGCCTCCTTCACCTGCTTTATTCTTACACTGCTTATTATTCTCTGACTTAATCTATTGACTTGTTTATTGTTTCCCTCAATAAAATGCAAGCTCTGCAAGAACAGGACTTTGTCTTCCTTTTCTTCACCTATCTTCACCGAACTTGGGGCCTGGCACATTTTAGGAGTTCAATAAAAGTTTGTTGGACTAATCAGAGGATGCTCTCCTATGAAATAGCATGAGAACTGGCACTTGTCATTGGTCATCACTACGGCAACAGTCAGACCGCCTTCACCCACTAGCTCCCAGAGCTGCTCCATTTCTGATCCAATGTGGCAAAGTGAATCCCACAAAGGAAGAGCAAGGCATCCTTTTTAATACCCAAACTAAATCCATAAGCCAGCAGCACATCCAAAGCTGAGTCTCCAACTCATCTACAGTCCTCCAGTTCTCACCTTTGTGAAACAGTCTTTCAACTATCTTCACATTTATGACACACAATAAGTTTCCTTGTTTGAGAGAGAGAGAGAGGAATGTTATGAATTGGACTGTGAACCTCAAAAATACATGTTGAAGTCCTAACTCCCAGGACCTATGAATGTCTCCTTAGTTGGAAACTGGGTCTTTGCAGATATAAACCAGTTAGATCAGGTCATTGGTGTGCCCTAGTTCAATATGACTGAAGTCCTAAGGCAGAGACTTAACAGTGAGAATGCCATGCGCAAGAAAGACAGACCTTGAAGTGCTAGCAGTGCAAGCAAGAAATGCCTGGGGCTATAAGAAGCTGGAAGAGGCAAGCAAGGATCCTACCCTAGGGCCTTCAGAGAAAGAACAGTCCTGCCTACACCTTGATTTCATCTTTCTAACCCCCAGAGGTAGGAGAGATTAAATATCTTTTGTTTTAAGCCTTCCAGTTTGTAGTGCTTTGTTATAGCTGGCCAAGTCTCGGGAAGCTAATTTGCTGGCAGAGCCTAGGAAAGTGCACAATCCCCCCACGTTTCCTTCACAGGCCTGGAATTGTGTCAGCCTGGCATGGTGGGTATTTTTATTTTCTAAATAAAATTGCACATGCAATTATAAAGAGGGGTTGAATTAATATATTCATGTATATAGCTGTCCTGCATGAATATATGAATTCTACGTGAAAATTTTTCCAGCAACAATCAACTCTGATGACGTCCAAATTAGAGGGATAATCTTTTGCTAGGTTAATTATTATCCTTCTGTCTTTGCAGCTTAAAACACCTCTCAGAACAAAGCCAGGTATAAATCTGCTGGAAGACAGTAAAATCAACAGACATACAGACAAAGGCATTTCATAATTCTCTGGATGAGACTCTCCTAATGTATAACAGCATAATCACGGATAGTTTCAAGGTTCTGATAAGAACCAAGGTGTGCACATATCCAGGTTTTACTAGATGTTACATAAGCACATGCTATCATTTCCTATAGGCCAGTGGAAAGTTTTACAAGGAAACTTAGGTGAAGTCAGCTGAAAGGCTGTTTGGACTCAGGCCAGCAGCAACTTACAAACAGTAGAAGCCCTAGAAGCAGGCTTCACCACCCCATCCAGGAGGATAATAGCTATATGCTGGTTATTACTCTAAGTGTTTTCCATGGATTTATTCCTCAAAACAACCCAATTAGGCCTGTGGGATTGTTATACCTGTTTTACAGATATGGAAACTAAGCCTTTTACCAAGTAAATGACAGAGCCCACCTTCAACCCTGGGCAACGTGACTGCATGATCTGTGTGCTTAACTGTTAAGCTAAACGTCCTTCTGGGATGAAGTCACTGAATTCAGTCTCCTTGCTGAGGTCTATGGGAGACCAATAAATAGCAGCCCATTTCCTGCATGAGTTCTGGCCAACTGAAAAATAAAAGTTAGCAGGAGGCCAAACATCAGCTTTACTTTAGCTATACTTTCATCAAAACCCTCAGTCAAAATGTGCTATTTCCCAGTCCCCTGAGGTTGGGTAGGGTTAATTGACAAATAGCTCTGCTTCTTTGCCCCAGAGCCACACCTGAGTGTGTCCTCACCTTGGAGGACACAGACTATGGAGACAATTTGGGAGAAGCATAGCCTAATGTGAAAGCCAAAATGGACTGGCCATCCACCTTCCCTCCAGGCTGGACCTTCACACAGCCCCACCCCCTGCCCCCTGCTCCTACTGATGAGGAGGAAGAGGAGAGTAAGTGAAAGAGAACCTGTTGAGAAATGAGGACTGATGGCTGTCCCCATTCTCTTTAAAGAGTGGAAGGGGGGGCCTCCCTCGTGGCACAAGGGGTTAAGACACAACCTATGAAGCTATGTGCAGCCACTGCACCATGAGTTCGATCCCTGGCCATGGAGGGACCCACATGGTGCAGCAGACCTCTCCTGGCTCTCCTGCTGCCCCCCTCAGCAGTGTACTTTGGTCAATCTGCCTGTTCTGTTCCCCACTCTGTCTCTGGTGAATCCTCTCATCCCCACAACTCTGGCCTGTACCCCAGCTCTTGAAGGCATAAATAAATAAATCTTTAAAAAAAAAGAGCGGGAAGAGTAAACAAGGGGTAAAGGTGGAAGTGTTTCAGGAAACCCCTCATCATAGAAAACAAAGGTGTAAGGAAGAGATGATGGACTTCCAAATGTTTCTCCATAAATGCTCCCTCAGAGCCCAGAGAGTTCTCACCCAGTCTTCTTTACCAGACCTTAAAAAGATCTACGCTCTTCATAGAAGTCCCATGTGCTCAACACCGTTACCATCACTATGTGGGAAAATTAGAAGGAAGTCATCCTTTCAACTTTACTCGCACTGAGTTACGAAGATGGTACATTCCTCTTTAGAGAACAGCATCAGTGTGTGTGCCTGTTGACCTAAAATAATGAACATCTAGCACAGAAATTTCAGGTCATGAGATGGTATACAAGGAGAGATATTTTTGAACAGAACAGTCTGTTCTAGCTAATTTATGCAACAACGGATCACATCAATTCATAAGACTGACTCTGCGCATATACATAAAACAGAAATGTGTCATTCTGATGTCTTTGGATTGCTTTCTAGAGAGACAGACCACAAAAATTCTCCCTGCCAACAAAGTAACATTAAACTCTCCCACATTTCCCTCAATCTCCATTTACTTATCCCAATTCATTTCATTACCTGTATTAGTAAGGATTCTAACTGGCTTCATATAACAGGAAAACTTCCAAATGACAATAACTTAAATAAGGCATGTTTAATTTTCTCTAGGTGAAAAAATTCTAGAGTTGAGCAGTCTATGTTTAATTCGGTGACTCCATGAAGTCCCCAGGGAGCCAGGTTCCTTCCATATTTCTTTTTCACCATCCCTAGAATGTACAATGAATTCTTGTCTTCTTGGGTCAATATGGCTGCTGGTATGCCAGCCATCATATCCACTTTGCAGACAGCAAATATAACAGAGAAGGAAAAGAGCAGGCTTAGGAGTTCCACATATCACTTCCACGTATATTTGGTCAGATCCTAAACATATGGCCACTCCCTATGTATCTGCTAGTTATTGCTGCATAACAACCAACTACAAAGTCCCAGTGGCATACAACACTGAGCATTTATCCTCACATATCTGCTGGTCGGCTAGGATTCATACCAGCCATCCAGGCTAGCTTCAGTTCTGGTTAAGCCTGCAGTGGTTGGGATGATACCACTTCTCACAGGTCTGCGTGTTAATTGAGTGACTATTCCATGTGTCCTTCATCTTCCTTGTACTAGTGGGGTAGCTCGTGTAACAAAGAATCACAAATGAGCAAGTGGGAATAGCATGGTTTCCTAAGGTCTAGACTCAAAACATAAACACTGCCACTTCTGTTCACTGGTTATCGAAACCCAAAGTCAAGGGGTAAGAACAATCCTCCCAAGCTGAGGGCACAATCAGGTATGAATGTGATGTGGTAAAGAAATGGATCCCGTCATCACTCTACCATATCTGGCTGCAAGGACACGGAAATGTCACAATGGCTGAGAGCTCTGATAAAAGTTTAGCTAACATCAAAGTATTACTATAGTAGGGAAAAACAAAAATTCATACTCTGCCACCCTCTCCCACATTGTATCAACTTTGTAAGACACCAACACTGGCCAAGTGCAACTTCATCATGATTCTTGCCCTCACCTGAAGACATTAGGCATGTCTACAGAATTATAAAGTACTCAAGAAGGCAAGAGAAGAGAAGGTCTGTTCCTGGAGATTGTTGTGAGCCTGTGCTTAGCAGTGCTCTCCACTTGTTAGAAGGTGTGGCCCAGTGATTTTTTTTAAATGGGATCCCTCTCAAAGTCCTCAGCCATGAAAGATCAAATTCAGGCCAGCTTCTAAAGCAGAGCTGCCCTGTGCATCTCTGCCCAGGCCCGGTAGGAGTGCCTTGTGATGGAAATGGCAGGCAGCCTGGAGGCAAATGATCATCCCTCCTAAATAACCATGGAATCCCTCCACCTCTGTTTCCTGAGCAAGAGAAGGCAATAGAAACCAAATAATGCAGACTATCCTTGCTGGGGGGAAAGGATGTCCTGAAGAAACTCCACAAATAGGTTTTATGGACCCCACGCCCACCCCAGACTAAAGAGATCCAAGACACTAAAGACTACAAATCCCATAATGTCATCACCACCGAAGGGAGGATTGCTGGGAACTGAGGGTTAATTTTTTAAATGCACAGATCTGATTGTAATGGCAAATACCCAAAATTTATGTATTGTATTAGAATTTCATTTGCAAATTTTTATTTAATCCTGATAGCAACTATATGAGATGAGTACAATTTTTCAGTTTTTTTTTTTTTTTTTTTTTAATTTTCTAGAGGCATGTCTTGTCTTATTTATTTATTTATTTATTATTTGTTTGTTTGGTTTATACATGCACTGGGTACAGTCAGAAGCGCGGGAGGGTGAGAGAATCACCAGAGCCAGAGCGGGGAGCAGAGCAGGCAGAAGGACCGAAGGACACTGCTGAGGGGAGCAGCGGGCGGCAGGAGAGGTCTGCGCGCCATGTGGGACCCTCCTCTGGTGGCCGGGGAGCAGCCGGGGATCGAACCGGCGCCGCAGAGGCTGCGGGCAGCTTCGCAACCCAGCGCTCAACCGCTGCGCCACCGGGGAGGCCCCAATTTTTCAGTTTTACTGAGAAAACGAGACTGACTTAAGGAAAAGAAGTGCTACTCAAACCCAAGATAATGCTTATTCTTTGGGGACATAGATGGTTCTGGAGAGTCTTGCTTGGCCAGACGTTGCTGTGTTAGTTTCTGGAGCTTGATGAAGTCTAAGAGTCCAGGGGAGGTGCTGAGGCAGGTGGGACCTTGGAGGTGGGACCCAGAGGACCCAGGACAGTCTCCATAGTTGTGTTTCTCTTGCCCTCTCCTCTTACTCTGGAAACAGCTGTCATAGCTCTCCACTATTCAATAACCCTCAGTGGCCGCCTGTGGTTGGTCAATGACCTCTGAACTCTGCATTGGCATAGAAAGCACTTGACTGCCCAGTAATAAACCACATTGTCAGCCTCAGTCCTCACTTCACACTAGCATGTACTAGACTTTCACCGTCACCCATCACTCTTTCCTGACATAGTCTGTCTGTCTTACCCACACAACATCGCTCATTTGCTTTCATTCACCTGGAAAGCCCATTCTAATACCCTCTGCGTGGTCACAGGGCTCCCCATGTACCAACGCCCGATTTCATGAAGTCCTGCCTAATCCTCTCACCAGAAGGAATTTCTTCCCCTAGACCCTCTCAATATGTTCTTCTCCTAAATCCTTCTGCGGCCCTTGTTACTTTCCACTATGTATTATGAAAATGTACCTATCTCAAAGCCCCCTACTCTGAGTGGCCTGACAGAGAGACCCAGTCTTACTCATGTTTTTCTTGCACATTTTAACACTGAGATTTATCTTAATATAGAGTAATTATCAGTATTTCCTTGTTCAATTAAAAAATGCATTTATCAACTATTTACTCTTTGTCACAAACTGTTAGGTACTTGAAACATAAAAATAAAGACAGAGTATAAAGTGTGAAAATAAACCAGTGACTCAGTCAATGAATAATGAAAATGTGATTCTTTCAATGCAGATCCATACCACATTCCACTCACTATTTTCTCATAATCCTACACGTGTCTGGAGAAGATTCCTGGAAAACGAAATTGTAAAGGGTTAAATGATGTGCAATATCAAAGCTCTGATAAAATTACAGATTACACTAACAGGCAAGAAAGGAGTGGCCCCGTGCACACTATACTGTTTTACAGTCTGGAATGTGTAAATCATAGAATTGTAAAGCAGAACCACTTTAAAGGCACTGGAGGTTTTTCTGTTGTAATGGGCCCAGTGGTGAATATTTTAAATGGCAGTTACTCAGCTCATGTGCATCTCTTTGTAAATGCGATTCCCACAAAACAACAGACTGTGGTAGAAGAATTTGTGACCAGAGGTGCTGCAGTCAGTGACCTTGGGCTTCTGTGGGACTGTCGAGCTTCTGAATCTCTGGTTGCAAGACAGGCTTCTGGGGAGAAAGTCTAGGCAGCAGGAGAAAAGTAGAGACAACTGGAGCAGAAAGCTCACTGATCGGCACGAAGTCCAGGCAGAGGAGTGGCTGCCAAACAAATGAAAACAAGGTGAGACTGGCCCGAGGAAGCCAGGTGAGGTTTCAGAGCAGACACCATCATTAGCTCCTCCAGGCAGACCCTTGGTCCTGTCTTCAGCAGCAGGAGGAGATTGCTCCTGCTGTGGGTGTGTGAGCTCTGAAGTTTCCCACATTGTATCATTGTCTGCATTTAGGGAAAGACTTTAAAAGAGGCATAAAAGCACAACAGAGCATTTCCAAGAGAAATTCTGTGATATCTGGCATCAATTTCAAAATACTCAAAAGAAAGAAAGCTTCTGTTGAGGGTAGAGATAAATGAAACAAACTTGGACATGAGTTGTTAAAATAGTATGTGAACATGGGGCTCACCACTTCTATTCTCCCCTCCTTTTGCCTATGCTTGAGGATTTTTCAAACAGGTTTTTAAAAAAATATTAGATGTGAGCAAAGGGCTCTTGGCAAGAAGTCAAGGGAGATGAGTCAGTGCCAGGGTCTGCCCCCACAGGTAGAGTTCTTGTCTTCCCCTTTCAAGATAGGCTCTTCCACTGAGCTTAGTGTTCACTTCTTGGTCTGCTGGCTGAAGAGCAGTACTAAGGCCAACTCCGAGTATGTATCTGTCTCATTGCTATACACCTTTCCCAGGTTGCTGCTTAGTCACAGGATGGACACGTGGCTGTGGTTTTCAGCATCAGCTTCTAACATTTC
The DNA here is from genome assembly GCF_964194135.1 of Talpa europaea. NCBI lineage: Eukaryota > Metazoa > Chordata > Mammalia > Eulipotyphla > Talpidae > Talpa > Talpa europaea. The sequence goes on from NC_140073.1 coordinate 30,662,521, forward strand.
TGTTCCCTCTGAGGGTGGTCAAGCTCAGCCCTGCCCCTGCCAACTCTAATGCTGGAGATGGATGTTGAGCCCAGTGTGTTATGTTCATCTGAGGATGATGGAGTGAGGCTCACGATAGCATGATCAAACAGAAGGCCCAGCTGCTGGTCTCTATAAGACACCGGAGTTCAGAGCCCGTCTGTGGGTAGGGAATCTAGGACCACCACCCACCTGAAAGGAAGCAGGGCAGTGACTACTGTGTGAGTTTGTTTTCCATGGGCGGTCTTTCTACAAGGCTCTGAGTACCTTGAAATCTGGGACTGCTTTATTTTTTATTTAGTTTTGCCTAGGGTCTCACTTAATGCAGGAAATACACAGTTTGCTGAATTGAAATAAAGAATTGAAGACTGCCAAAATTATCATTAAAATACCTCCCAGGATTTAACTTACTCAGTCCCTCTGTTCAGATTCACTCAGATGCTCCCCCTTGTTCTCACTCCCTCCCTCCCTATGAGAGATAATTAATAATTCAGCAAACAATAGAGTGTTTTGATGGTTAAGAGTATAACAATTTAATTGGTATTTGTTTCTGCAGCAAAGCAATAGCTCATTTTCCCAGGCGGGCAGTTTTCCACTGCTGTTCCAGGTTTCTCCCAGTAAAATAGATCAATCTTGAACATACCTGAAGGCCATTTGTTAAGAAAGAAAGAACGTGGGTGATGTGTTTGTAAGAGACACAATACTATAATCATTATGTTTTAAACACTGACATTTATTGAGGGTTTTGTGAACTCATACATCATTAGGATAAATTCTAATTTATATCAGTATATAATAGGCAAATATATAATACAATAAATTGCATTTGTACACATAAATACAAAATTTGAGGTAGGGCCTCAAGAATAATGACTTCTTAAATGAATAATGCACAGTATATAATATGTTCTCTCTAAGATATATATGATGCATCATTTGTAACATAATATATTTTCTTCATGTACAGTTAATGAAAAAATATAAGGACCTGATTAGGGAACACATATTTATTCATAGGCAACAGGACCACATCAGATGCCTACACTTAGGACATTAGCCAAGTATGCAATTTAAGAATAAACCTATTCCATGATAGGTCCATTATAAAGTGCAAAAAAACACCAAACAATGAGGGACAAAATAGTTCCGAGTCAACTACTAAGTATCATCCTGACAATAAAATACACCTATAAGGCAAATGGTTACCTGAAGATGTATTTAATCCATGGCAGGCAAATCAAGCCACCGCTTGCTTTTCAGAGGTGATACGCACCCAACCTGGAAACAATCTCTCCTTGGCTGCAGGCTGCTCAGAGGTGAGGCCACAATTCACGATTATGTGACTTTTCTGTACTGTTGAAGCAAAATCTGGGAAAGACCGGAAACTTCACTTCTACAGATCCTGGGGCCACTTTGTGGAGAACTTAGCGTCAAGGTTAAATTACCTACACCTTTGCTCCCAGCCTGGCAGTTTTCTGCAGGCTGTTTCTGATCTGCCCAGTGTGAAACAAAGGAAATGTTCATTCCTGGTCTCTGCAAGACAAGCTGCCACACAGCATGCTCTCACTTGAGTCATCTGCCTCCAACACAAGTGTCACAAACCCAAATCCAGGTGCAACTGCAGCGGTGTGATCTTGCCGTCACACACACGTTAAGCAATAGTTATTGTGCAAGTCTCTGGGAGGAAGACAATGATCAAGGGAACACAGTGGAAAGGAAAATCTGAATTTTAGGCATGGGCAAACCATGCTGACAGGTGAAGGTTGTTGGGAAGCACTGAGGCACACATAGATAACACATTCAGAACTTAATCAAAGGGAAATTTCAACTCCAATGCAACATTAGCAAAAAGACAACCCAAGTCTTATCCATTTAAAGGTCATAGTATTATTTTTTTTTTAAAGTGCCACTCACTGAAATACAAGTTGATGGCATTTCTTACATATTAAACACACAATGGAAATTTCAAAGACGTTGAGGTCATCAAGATTTTTGCATTGATCACAGATTTCATGCAATAAATAAAGAGAAATGAAAATGAAAAAAGAAGACCAGATTAGACACATTTGTACATGACAAACACACAGCCCTAAAGAGATCAAAAGTTACTAACAGGCAAGACAAACATTTGCATAAGAAGCCACAACACCGATAGTAAGAAATATACAATTTTTCTCCTTTAAGAATATTACAGGGTTACTGTTTTGAACATATGGCTTTTTTTTTTTCTCTGAAAGGGGTGCTAACATTTGTTGGTGCTAGGAAGCAATCTCACAAGTGGAAAATGCTTCACCATTGCACAGTGAACCCATGAAAGTCTTTCCTCAGCAACTTGGTTTTTCCCTCAGTTTGAAGGGGACTCTCAAGTGGCAGTTGATGACAATGCTATTCATTTTATTCATTCATCTATTTTGGCTTCCAGTGGACTGTGTCTTTTAACAGCGTGGAGATAGCCACACAGCCTTATGCCTGTCCGCCCTTAGTGCCCCGTCCTGATCGTGTCTGCACAGTGCGACCAGGAAGAGACAAGGCCCAAGACATCACAGATGCTGAACAGCACATCTCTGGCCAGGAGAGCATCCAAGTCAGACATGGTCATAAAAACAGGCAAAACCAAATCTGCAGATGACCATTTCCAGAGGAGTTCAGAACATTTTGCCTTGAAGCAAATTTTACATAAAGCTTTGAAACAGCAGAAATGGGGGTAAAATCCAATTGTTCAGGGAACAGCTAATAGGTCTGACGTGGACAAATCCCAGTGAACAGAAATGCAATTGCCCCCTAACTGCTGGCCACACTGGCTCATGAAGAGGTCTTCATTCTCACATTAAGTTAACTTTCAGTGTGTACAAAACAAACCTGGCAGTATCCATGGGTTTCCCCCCCTTTCTTTTCATCACAGCAGCAATAATTAGCAGAAATTGGGTTGGCATCCACCATCAGACTGGAGCTTTAGCCAAGAGGCGAGAGAGGAAAGCCAAAAATCATTCGTCCTGAAGCAAACACACCAGTCCCATGAGACAAGGCTAATTGATTTAAGCTCTTTTCTTCAGCCTTCAGAGTGGAAAGACTACTGAACCTATCCAAACCTAAGTTATTCCTTCCTGTCTTTCTCCATCCACCAGATTGCAACTAAGAGGCTAATTTTTGGTGCCACTGAGTGAAATCTGCTACAGAATGGGGTCTTCTCATCAATATGGCTTTCTTAGGAAACCCAGTGCAAATGGCAGACATATCACTGTGGGAAGCTCTGGGGCCTGGGAGGCCACAGCTCAGCTTCCTAAAACTAAGTTTAGGGGAAGCTTAGGGTTTGTCTGTGATATTCTTGCAACATCTAGTTTTGGGAAATAGGCAGAAAAGGAGAACAAGGAAGGGAAAACAAGTGTGCACTGTAGACAGAGGAGATGAAAATCTAGAGTTCAAAACTCATCTTTGTTTCCTTTTCTAAAAATTTCTGCAGGCTTCTCTTGAAAACTGGAAGTTCACATTGGTATTGGCAATGGCAATGAAATTTGCCATAGAAAAGGGAGAAGTCAGTAAAATGAGTTGAGACTTTAAAAAAAAAAAAGTCATTTTTTTAAAAAAAAAATGTTACATTAAGGTCTGTTGTTGGGTTTCATTGTTGCTGAACAGGATGAAAATGTCACATCAATATTTAAGATTTGAACTGAAACCTTTGCCTGAGACCCTGTAATGGGAAGACAACCAAATAAGAAAATGATTGAAGTGGTCTCTCCTAAAGGAAACAATTTAGGTTTAGATATTATTACTGTAAGGGAAAAAAACCCAGACTATATTATTCTAAACTCCCCATCTCTACAGTGATTCATAAGATATCTATAAGGACAGAAAACACCAGTACGAGTACATACTACATGAACACGTATCACATTTTAAAAATTTCATATATGCATGTTCAGGATACAAGAAGATATTAAAGGTTACGACTTCGCCAATCTCTGCAGATACATGATTTGCTCTCATTAGAGCGTGGTTATGAGTATTGTGAATTGGGAAGTCTTAAAATTGAATTGGCTAAATGTAGTCTTAAAAGCTATAGTCTTAATTAGCTCACTTGCTACTTACCTAAGCTGTATTTATCAGAAATGTCTATAAATACAGAGAACTAAAATGTACTACCAGCGCAGTGAATATTATGATTGAGTTCTAGTAAACTCTCCATGTCTTGGATTTCTCTATGACCACAATTGGCATTTACTGTGAATGAAAAAGGTAAGAGTAAAAATTGAGAAGTTTTTGTCTTTTAAGAGTTTGTGTCTTATATATATAATATATAGACAGAACCAGGGTAAGTCTTGTTTTCCCAGAGGTTGAGACAAGGTATCTACAGCTTATGGAAAGACATTTAGAAGAGAAGCAAACCAGGATCATGACATTGAGCCACAGTGCTAAATGTCATGCAGAAACTGGAATGGAGCTCTACCATGAATGTACAAAATTAGGCACAAATTATATGATGGCTTCTTGCACAGAGATGGAGGAAATGACCAGAAGAATTCAATATGGTTATTAAAAAAAAAAAAAGACAACAGCTAGGGAAGAAAACCAATGGACTCCTCACTAAGAACTGTAGCATGTGGAGTGTAAAGTATCCAAGTCCTTGGCACATTCAAGACATTGGATCCAAAGGAAGGAAACAGATCCCCGATTCTAATGGAAATGTGAACCTTAGCCATCTCAGTGGTGTCCAAACCCACCAGCATTGTCCTAATCTAAGATGTGTCTGTTTTAGTGTACCCTGTCCTGAACTTTCTGTGTCTGAATGAAATCACCTGGATCAGCTCAACTCTACACCACCGTTGAGTCCAATGAATGGTCTTGGAACTCTTGAACAAATGCCTTCACAGCACCACTGATGGCAACACAAAGTGGAACTCCTCTCTCAACCAAGTCACTCATCCCTCCTTGTGACTCGACTCGAAAGTCCTCACCTAGTTGATCCACTTCTGTGGGGTAAAGCGTGTGCTCCGGGGACCAACCCTACCAGAACTGACACCATGGACACAGGCAAACAGTGCTTCAAGTGGTCTGTCTAGCTCTTCACTACGGCATGCGACACTATGTCCTACTTTTCTACTTAACCACTCTCATGCACAGATATGACCCAAGATGTGGGGAGAAAGAAGGAAAATGGGACAAAAGCTGGGGAAAACATTTGGGGGGAGGCAGAGAGAAAAAAAACCGGATCAAGTCTGGGCCATCCCATGCCATTGCACTAGCACTGGGTACCCAGTTCCAAATCCTTCACTGGCAGTTTGAGTCCCAAGGAAGAGGTTCCCAAGGGATCGATCATGTTCTTATAACGTTCCCCGCGATGCTGCGCTAAGAACGGACCCCAGTCTGGCTGCGGCGAGCACACCAATTTCAGCCTCTGCAAAGAAGCCAAAGACATACAGGGTCACAGAAGCAATGGTCCTCCCTCCCCTAGGCACCACCCACCGAGCCCCAAAATTGTGTGTGGCCATGTTTGCCAAAACTCTCCCTTGAGCCAGATGCTCCCCAATCATGAGAATCAATTAGGGAGGCCAGTTCAATTAATTACCTAGGTCAGGAATGTTCAAGAGGAAACTAAGTTTGGTTCATTTAAAATTATTTACATCACCCTGCAAGCAATATTATAATTGCTCAAGGTTTTCCTTGCACAGGATTAATAAAAGAAAAAGGACCCAGATTTTAATTATACATTTTCCCCTCCAAATGAAGAGAATCTGCAAGCTTCTCTCTCCACTGCCAAACACATTCTGGGAAGGATATGTATTCAATTACTTTTGTTCTGTAGTCTCAACAGTGGATTGCTACATTAAAATAATTGGATTTTGTTTAGCATATTTCCCAAACGTATATAAATGGCCTGGGGAAAAAAAAAAAAAAGAACCCAACCCCAAAGATACACTGCCAAGAGTGAGCAAAGATTTTAATTATCTGTTGACAAAAATACATGCTTCTTACTTGGTTCAACTGTGTGGGTTCTTGCATTATGAGTTAAAAATAATGGGAACTTTGCACAGAAGACATAATTTGACTGACACATTTTCCAGAAAAAGGAAAAAATATATTTCTGACTACATAAGAGGGAACGATTATGTGTTTATTACCTATTAAAGTGAAGCTGTTTCTTAGAGCTGTTAGTTTAATCTCCCCTTAATCATCCGTTTGCAACCTTTGTGTCCCGAATCAACCATAATAAATTTATATAGCCAACTCATCACTTTAGAGAATTTTAGGCAAAGACAAAAGTAACAAAGGCTAACCAAGCTTCTGTTCAGAGGAAAAGAGATTTCTGGGTCAGCGGGTAGCAACTGGGCACCTTCAAGCTGTCCCTGGTGGTTCAGAGACCACAGTAATTTACCTCAAGGGAATAACAGAAAGAATTCCCTGAGGATGAAAACTAGAAGCTGCTTCAGGAAGAAAACTTCTACATCTCCCTTTGTCAACTCCATCTTTAGTCCAGTGTAAACAAAGCCTATGCTGTGGACATTTGTGCTCTGCATTTGCTCACACTCTTTATTGCTGTCTCACTTCATCTCTGAAGGGTGTTCTGGAGACTTCCTTTCCTCCTTCCCTCCTTTCCTCAGTCTGGCTGATCAAGAGTAAATCCCACAGAGCTGCTCTCTGTTAGCAGGTGTTTCTTCTTCCTGGTCTACCCCAGCGCCTCTCCAACTTGTCCATGCATCACAATCACTTGGGGGCTTGTTAAACTATAGACACCATGATCCCACTTCCCCTAGTTTCCGGAAATGCAGATGATGAGGCTCAACCAATCTGGAACCTCATTATCTGCATTTCCATCCAGCTCCCAGAAGGTGGTGATGCTGCCAGTCCCTAAGCCAAACCCCAAGGGCATTGATCTGGTCCAACACTCTAGACCTCTGGATTGTCAAGACGAAGACATTACGCTCTACTTCTAACACATCAGAGCAAACAACTTCTCTATAAGAAAAGCCTGGCCACACCTCACTGGTAGGAGTCCTCTTCCCACCCACTCTGGAGCTGGGGTGGGAGGGATATTTGGGGACATGAGAAGTGGCTCCAGCAAGGTATTGACCTTTGTCTAAGAGAGGCAAGTCTAAATTCATGCCAGCCATGCCCTGGACCCTTCATTATACTCAATGGGGATTGTGACATTTCAGTCTGCTTGGATGCCTCAGCCCCTTAACACAGGCGCAACAGGATGGAGCCATCATTTTAAATGTGCTGGTAATAAACATTTGGAGGAGGAGGCTTGGACAGAAAGGAACATCAGGAAAAGGGGAATCTGATGTGTGGTTAAAAACCAACACTGGAATTTAAACTGGATGAGGGGAGCGGAGGAGGAAACCCCAGGAGACAGCAGACACTCCGATTATTTATTCCCCAGAGCTGCCACGGCACTGAGGAATAGCATAATAAGAGCTGAGCCTGCGGATTGGCTGAGCCCCTCCATTAGAGGAATAATACATAATAAAAATGGGTTTAATAGAAACGGTGGCAACTGTAATCACTTAATCACCGAGTCTCCCTCTAGAATAAGTTTACCAAATCTTTTGTTTTTTAATGCACAGAGTTTCTCCCTTGGGAGGGGATGGCAGGGGAAAGGAATGGAGAGAATTACCTCAATAAATCTTCCAGGAGCCAGATGCATTTTTATCACAAACATAATTGGGATCCAGATAACAGAACAGGCGAGCATCAGCCACCCAAGCACCATGGACCAGTTAGGGTAGCGGTAAGAGCCATAGGTCATGGGCTCCCACTGGTAAAAGCTGAAGCAAAGGATAAACTAGAAGGAAAAAGAAGCACAAGTGTTAGGGTGGTGATGTGAAGTATCCAGCCACACAACAGTGAGAAATCCTGCCCCCCCACCACGGTTCGATGCTTCTGTATCTATTAACTTATCTTATATCTCTAGGAGCCTGAAAGTGAGATTTTATTAACCCATTTTCCAGATGAAGAAATGGAGTTGCAAAGAGATGAAGATGACACATAGGTAGCTGCTGACCCTGCACCTGCCATCCCACAGGAACTGTGTGTGTGTGTGTGTGTGTACACGTGTGCACAGGCAGGCTGAGAAGGCATGTTTAAAGGACTTACACCAAGATGACAAGTGCGGGGAGGTGGGGTGGGGTGTGTTTTAAGGTGTCTATTCTTTCCATAATGGATAATTAAGCTTCTGTTATAAGGGGAAAAATTCATTAAGTTTATATATTTTCATTTTTAAAAATTGAATTGAATCTACTTTGCTCTCTCCTTCAATGGGAGATGGCCCACATCCAGGAGCTGCCTTCAAAGCTGGCTGAGTGAGACCTGGAGTGGTCCTCGGGCGGTGACTGAGCAGGAAGCTTGGCCCTATAATTAGCTATGGGACAAAGAAAATGGATGCCTGGCCCCCTCTCCACTGATTCAAGGTGAACAGGCCTCACTTGTCGCCAAGCGGTGGGCGATAACCTGGACATCAGCAGGCCAATCTGGGCTGTACCCCAGTGAGCTGAGGGCACCTGTATGTCTCAAATTTCTCTACTATAAAATGACTCTATTTCACACTGTGTATACAACATGGTGGGTTCTGAGAACAGCCTGGTGTTTACTCAAGAGTCCCCACCTCAGTTTTAAGAGGGGTCATGACTTACTTTCTGCTCAAAATCTCTCACCACCTTGTGCTTTGGCTGGCAACAGCAGTGAGGACCCACTTAAAGATGTGTTTAGTGCAACTGAGGAGGAACAAGGGAACATGTGAGCCGAGAAGAGTCACACCAGAAATTCAGAGCAGGGGTTCAAACTGCTCTTGCTAAGCCTCTGGGGAGCATCGCCATGAGAAAATTGTCTTCTTCCCTGCATTAGTCCTGCCCTCCTCCCTGCCTCACATCTAGATAAAGCAAAAAACAAGTACCCAAAGTGACTGGCAAGAATTATGTCAGGCAAGGTAATGTATGGAAGTGTTTAGGGAAAGTGTGAGCACTATATAAAGCTAAGGCATCTACATTATGACTCAAAGCCCAGGTTGTTGGAGCCAGTAGTGATTTCAGTGCAACAATAATTCGATGTATTGATTTGAAGGAACATGAGTCTGTAGACAAGTGTTGGGGAAAAAAAAACCCAACAACAACAAAAAACTGTTCCCATGGAAAGACATACCCTCTCCAGGCTCCTTTTTAAACATTTGCCCCTAGAGTTATAAGCTTTATTAACCAGTCTATTGGAAGTATGGCCTAATGTAATTATGGTAAGTTGCTCCATTTCATTTACTATATAAATAGCAATACATCTGCTTATGTGTGTGCATAATTCAGTAACGTGATCTGACTATGTATACAATAATTGCATGGAGAGTATTTATAGCTCTATAAATCCATGAAGGCACATATAAAAATGATCAATTTTATTTCAGGGATTTCAAAGTAATTTAAGCCCATAATCTTAACTCATTCTAGCATACCACAAATACACATTTACCAAAGGGCAAAAGGCAAAAAATAAGTGTTAGACCTGATCTTTTGATACCCATTTTCAGTTGCACAAATATCATATCAAATTTGTCCTGCCAACTTGTTTGTGACCATAAATTTCCCTCTGCCAATTCAGACTGACAACTCCCCTGTCCTCAGAGGAGCTTTACCACAAGAGGTGATAATTTAACCACTGAGTGAGGCCCACCTTGACCTTTAACTGATGGCAACCGAAGGTGGCCCTGGAGAGAGACTCATCACTTGATGATGATAATGAAATTGCCCACTTCTAATTAACCATTCTTTGCTCCTAAGCAACACGGAGAGGGAATCTGGTTCTGTTTTTCTGAGAACCCTCCACAGGTTCTGATAGTAGCTTTAATATGGGAATGAAGTAAATACAAGATGATTGCAGAATTACCTCAAAAAATACAGCAATTCCTTAAGATTCCTTTTCCCTCATATTTGTTCATAAAAGTTAGGACTATTTTAACTCAAAATTGGCCAAAGTCCATTAGAAATGAAAGCACTGGACTTTTAGAAATTTGTTAGAGAGTTGGGTTAAGTGTAGATAAACTTCAGTTCACTTCTTAGCCTAGACAGCCCTGGATTCAATGTTTACTTGGGCTACCTGCAAGACCAGTGGCCTTGGGCAAGTTCTTTAGCCTCATCAGCCTCAGGGCACATGACTACAAAAAAAGGGGGAAGCATCACCCACCAATCAGAGAGGCAAGAAGCTTAAAAGACAATATTCAAAGTGTTTGTCAACGAATTGTAGAATAGTAGGTGATTGTTTTGTGACAGATTTTTTTTTTGCAGAACAGAATAAAATTCTCTAACTGGAATCTCACCCAGAAGGGAAAGGTAGGCAAAATCTAAAACAAACTTTGACTTTAGCCAGGGACAAATCACATGTAGTAGTAACTGGGGGAAAGGGTGAAACTCAACAGAGATGGGAGACATCAGAGGCAAGAGTCTCAGGTTTTCTTTCCCCCCAATTAGGAAAATCTGAGTTCTTCGCACTCATTTCAATCCTTAATTCAAGAGAATGAAAAATCTATCTTAATCCTTTTCAACTCTCATGCCCCAAATCTGGTGGAACTTTTCAGACAAATTGCAGGCTCTAAAACAGGAGTGTGATATCTGTTTCAGTGCAGAGGGAGATAAATACTAAAGGGTTTTTCTGCCGTTGTCTTTTCAGAAAACATTGGAGGTGTTTTGAATAAAACCCATTCTGTGACATCAAAGGAAAGAAGGGCATACTTTCTTCCTGACTTGTTTTCCATTCGAGAAGCTGGTAACCAGTAGTGAAACGAGGATCTTTAATCTGGTTTATAGTGTCACCTGCTGGCTACATTAGGAACTACAGCCGGCTTCCGCCAGCCTTATGGGATGAGACCCACAAGAAACCAGGTAGAAGAGAGTAAAGCAAGGTATTGGTCAATTGCAGTGCTTGAAGAGTGGGGCAAGGCAAAGCTGGCGGCCCATGGTAATATAGAGGGCGCAGGAAGTGCATAGAAGTTCTTTGTAGGTTTACTGATGAATGAAGGGCTCTGATCTTTAATATGAATGTCAGATGATCTCAAAATGTCAACATCACACTCGAAGAGATGATACAAAGTCTTCAAAAGCAATCAAAGAGAATCCTCAAGAGCCATAAAAATGAACATAAAAAATCTAATTTATGCTGCATTCATTGTAAAGGAGCTGTACTGAGAAGTGGATAAGAGCAAGAGTTTTGGAGTCAGACAGCCTGGGCTCAAACCAGACTGCTGCTAGTCAATCCCAAGTAACACAATCCCAGGTAAGTCACAAAACCTCTCGGCATCAGTTTTCTCCTCTTTAAAAGAAAGATAATAATGAAAAAAAAAAACCTGCCAAAAAAAAAAAAAGAGAGAGAGATGACTATAATGTCAACTCCACAGAGCTGACTGGTGAGAGAGATGAGGTGATACACTTAAAGCACTTTGAATAGTGCCTGGACTAGTCTACATGTGGGAAATGTGATGGATAACTGCTCTCAGTTCATGAGACAGTCTGATATAATGGGAATATTCTGCATTATGTTCCAAACATCTCTGCAGGAGTCCCGCCTCTGCACCTGATCAGCTAAGCACCTTTAGGTGAGTTGTTTCACCTCTCTGAACCTCCATTTCCTCATCTGAAAGGCTCATATAAAGGAACATACCATTTTCAAACATAAATTACCAAGTACACATGCAAGGTGCTGTCCACAGGATAAAACATGCAATCCTTACAGTTAAAATGGTTGGGGTTACAAATGCCCAGCAGACTTTCCAGAAAATGTTTGGCTGGAATCCAATCATCATCTCTATATCTTCACAGAATCTTTGCAAGCCTGCAATTAGACAAGCAGAGACAAAGCATAAGGAGCAGAGGCAGGGGTGAGGTAGAGGCAGGGAACAGGTGCCTGTATCTTCACTCAAGAACCATTGGTTAGGAATGACACCCATTCTGCAGGACACCATCAGACAAATGAATTGCTGCTGGGAATATTGGGACAAATTGAACATTTAAAGAAATATTAAATATTCTGCAGTAACATTCAAAAAAATCATCCTATACAAACATATAAAAGACTCAGTTCTAGCCCAGTCCAGGTGTCTTAGGACTGACACAGCCTGGCACATTCACCTGGTGGCTCTTTGTGGAAGTGACCTTATGTGCTGAGCAACAACTCTGGCAAAACCAATTAGATCATGGTCAATAAGCAGAGTATATTATGAAGGCCTTGGGATTTAGGGTGAGGATCACTGACATTGGTTTTTGGCCCCTATCCTCCAAAAGGAGTCTCTTCCATGAGTCCATTTATTTTTGTTCTGTGTATCTTAACCACAGGCAAAAGCCAGTGTAAATTCTGAGGGCCATCACCACTTTGTTGGAAGGCAAAGGCCTGCTGTTTTTTTTTTTTTTTTTTTTAGTTTTTTTGTTTTTTAGATTTATTTATTTATTTATACAAGCACCGGGTACAGTCAGAAGTGCAGGAGGGTGAGAGAACTCACCAGAGCCAGAGCAGGGAGCAGAACAGGCAAACTGACGAAACACACTGTTAAAGGGAGGGGTGGGCATGGCAGGAGAGGTCTGCGCACCATGTGGGACCCTCGCCAGGGGCTGAGGATCAAACCAGCACTGCAGAGGCTGCAGGCAGCCTTGCAGCCCAGCACTCAACCACCCAGGGGACATTTGGCAAACTCTGGAGACATTTTTGATTCCCACAACTGAGGTGTGGGTGGCGTAAAGAGGAGGACCAATTACTGTGCCACCAGGGGAGGCCCCAAGGCCTGCTGTTTTTATAGCCACTGGTCAGCTTAACTAAACCAACAAGCAGAGGAGACAGTTATTCTCATGGCCACATATAGCCACCGCCCAAATGCATATTGGTGTAGAAAGCTTTTTAAATGACTCCTTGAAAACAAAAGCTGTTGGGGAATGTTTTAGAATTTGATGGTTTCTTGCATAGGTTGTGTCTTAACCCCTTGAGCCACCCAGAAGGCTCCTGTCATCTCAGGTTTAAAAAACAATACTTAGAAACCACACTGAATAGCCCTCCTTCCCAGGAAAGACTGCAAATGTGCAGCAGTGAGCAGCCAGAACACTGGCAGGTGGAGGGGGAAATGAAACGGCTGCTACAATGGCCAGTGTTTTCCCAACTTTACCAAGACACCAGCTGGCAACATCAGTACGAAAAGACCACAACAGGCAGAGTTTCCACATAGGTCTTCCTGGTCTTTCCATGGTGAAGCTTTTTGTTTTCCAGACAGAAAGTTAAAATTCACTGAGGCAGATGGACTGAGTTTCTGCCACTATCTGATCAGGTAGGAAGCACCCCAGAGCCTTGCCCTGACAGAGGTCCACTTGTCAGGCTTCAGTGCTGCAGGCCAGCCTCTCCTCCCACTTCTCAGGCCAGAAACAAGACTCTCCCTGCAATGGAGATGTGACCTCTACCCCGAGCAATTTCTCTACCACTAACACCCAACGATCACTGCAGTGGCTTTGTTTCTGGGACACCTCAGTTTTATATGAGAGGTTGCCTTTTTACTTGATTTATGGCCCTCTCCCCACTTTAATAAGTTTTTCAGGAAAGCAAGAACTTACAGAGCACCTGCCAGATGGGATGCTAACAGTTGTATTAAAGGCAGGACACTCATGTCAGGGTTGTCTGGCAGGCAAGATGAGCTTGCTGGGCCACAGTTCAGAAGGCAGAGCTCTGCAGACCCCTCTGACCTAATCAGCTTTCCTTCGAGCATTGGTCGCTCACTGCTATCCTGCATTCTAAGTGGCATACCGCATTTCCTTAAAGCTAAGAACGTGCTTTTGGGTTTTAAGTACTGTTAGACAGTCTGACCTGACATCTCTCATTCCTAGCACTTTCTACAGAGGCCTTATCTATTTTGTATTGGGACAGACTTCCAGGCAGAAGCTCTGAGCAGACTTTAAAACAGAAAGAAGTGAGCAGTCCTTAGGCTCCCAGAGGACTTGCTTAGCTCACTGGCCTACCAGGAACCTGTGAGACCACCTAGTGAGAAGTCCCAAAGCCCAAACACTTCCACACCAAGAACAAAAGCGCCATCAACTGAGTTATTACTCCTGCTGTTTTTGATAATGACCCTACTGACTCTAGGACTCAGGTTGCAGGACTAAAGTAAGGGAACTTGGCATTTATTACTGGGAACAGCTGGGACAGGGGTCTTACATCATAGACTCCTATGAGGCTAATAGGTTTCCTAAGGAACTGTGAGTTCTGTGGTCTCTTTTTCTTATGATGGGAACCCATCGTGAAGTTATCCCTCACCTCAAGCCATGTGAGGACAGAAGCTACCAAGGTCAAGAAGGAATTTCACACCTCAAAGTGGCCTCCTCCTCGCTGGCCACATCCACAGGCATTGATTAGTGGCTTGTCACACTATACTCCAGGGCTTGTCCTGATCAGAGGAGTTTGAGTTTCACCATTAGCTGCCACCTTTTGTTTTCTGTTAAATCTGGATAACAGGTGGTCCAGAGACAAGTTCAGAAATAAAGGTGCAGCTCTCTGATGTTTCCTAAATAGCTGTGATTAAGCTCTCATTGTCTTAGTAAATAAGTAAAGCCAGCTTGCCCTTGATGCCTGACCAGTACTATCAGCAGCAGCAGGCACGGTGGTCCCCTTACCGTATACATATGAGATTCCCACAAGCTCAAAAATGGCAATGATGACCAGGGCGTAGGAGGCCGCGTACGTGTCCACAAGTTGAAACATGTAAATCCCACCCTAACAGAGAGAGAAGCAACAAAATCAATAGGCCTAGCCCTCAGCTCTCTCCCGCTTCTAACAGTCAGTCCTTCTATGCTAAGAGAGACAGTTGCAAGCAGGAGTCATGGGATCTCCCCTCCCTGAGACGGCAGGAACCTGAAGCTGGTCCAGTAACCTGTGACCTGGAGACTGGACATCTTAGCACAGCAGCACCCCTCCCCCAGAAGACTCTGTGCTAATCAATAGAACAAGCACAGAAAAATGATCCAGCATTGTACTCCTAACAGGCAAAGGTCAATATCTGAACATGTATACGTGAAAGTGCTGGACAGCTTTGATTTTTCTTAAACAACAGATGAGCCTATCTGGTTGACCTTCGTGTGACCTTTATGTGTACTGGCATTCTTCACCCAACCCCATGTAACTTTACTTCGCTCTTTAAGTCTCTCTACACTGCATGAGGCTTAGAGACTATCTCATTCCAATTCATCATTTTATGGATGAAAACACGCCATACTGAAATGCTGACTCACTCAAGGTCACCGAGACAGCAAGAGCAAGACATATACTGAATAAGCTCAGGACTACCAGGAATAGAGTGGTTTGTATGTGATACATACTCAACTGGAAATTTCTCTGGTCCATAGATTGGAATTTTCATGCATTCCATTTTCTTAAAGTAGGACACACATGCCTCGTTGGCTCAAGTAAGTTACATCTCAATTATGAACGTACTAGAAGCATCCCTAGGTGCCAAGGTGACATATTTCCCTCTGTGGTCAGAATTCCTAATGAGCTGGCATCCTCTACTTGGCAATGGCAATGGTGTCGCTATGTTATACATTGATAGTGGCTGTTGTCTGAAAGCTCAGGGTAAAAGGAGAGAGAGGGCAACAACCCTCCCACCTGCGCAGACTCTAAGCCCGTGCCCACTCACCTGAGTGATCATGGGAAAACCCATGATGAAGAAGCAAATGCAGCAGCCAAGCGTGAAGACTGGCTTGTGAGTGCGCAGGTACTTGGGGAACTCATCCGAGATGGAGGTCACTATGGTCTCGATGGTGGCGAACTGGAATGGAGTCATTGGAAAGGCCTCTGAGATAGACTGCTAAGCCCAGGAGGCTCCAAAAGCCCTTTGCATTTCCCACTAGGAAAGTGGTATTAGAACTAGGTTTGGTTTATAGGGCTGCATTCCTTTGATTGGTCTATAAGGCCTTGTTGGGGTCCAACCCATAAGGCCAGTAAGGGAATCCAGGCAGGTTGTGAGCTTTAGAAACTGTGCTGCCAGCCCTGAGAGACAGCACTCTTATTTTTTCATCCAGAAGGCATTTAAGCACCACTTTGTATTCATGAGATGTAAATTCCTCTTCAACTTGAGGAAAACCCCTCTTTGCACCCAACTACTAAACTCCAAGTGCCTGTCAGCATGATTTGTACGAGTCTCAGCCCCAGGGCAATTTCCCTAAAATTGACTTCTTATTATTCTCCCTTATTCAGTCCCACATAATTTGCTTTGGTAAAACGACACCAAAGCAGGAAGCAAGCACACAGGCTAAAACTCCACATGGAGAATGGAAGAAGGGATAGAGAGAGGGAGGTTGGTTCCTTTGCATCAAATACCAGGTTACCTGAGTCATCCCTACATTACTTGGGGAAATATTCAGAAATTGCTAAGCCTACCCCCAAGCCCCTGCCACTGGCTGGATGCAGGACCCAGGAGAGGGAGGTCTTCAGAAGGTGTCTGGGGCAAGCATAGAAGGGAAAGGGACTCACCATAGTGTCAAGTCCAAGAGTGAGGAGCATCAGGAAAAAGATAATGGCCCAGAATGGAGAGAGTGGCAGCCTGGTTAAGGCTTCCGGGTAAACCACAAATGCAATGCCTGGCCCTGGAGGAAACAAGACAAATGATTGCAGATAGGCCCAGGTTCAGGCCACCTCTTCCTGGAAGCCCAAGGATCCTCTCTCCATGAGATTCTGAGTTATTGTATTTGTTTTTCTTTTTAACTGATTTCCATCCATTTTCCCAACTAAGTTCTTTGAAGGAAGAGCAGGGGAACTCAGGTTAGACCTGGGAGAACTCAGAGGAAAGACTCAAAAATTGTGTCCAGGCAGAGACTCAGAGTTCAAGGCCAGGTTGTGCCCCATGGCTGTATTGATGAGTAATAACAATTACTCTTTTAAACAGTGTTTCTCAACCAGGGGTGATTTTTGCCTCCAACCACCCAGGGGACATTTGGCAAAGTCTGGAGGCATTTTTGATTCTCACAACTGGGGTGTGGGTGGCGTAAAGAGGAGGACCAATTGCTGACATCTAGTAGGTAGGGGCCAGGGATGCTGCTAAACATCCCTCAAAGCACAGGACAACAAAGAATTATTCTTTGCACTACTAAGAATCATCTGACCCAAATGTCAGCAGTGCTGAGTTTCAGAAGTCCTGCTCTAAAGGTTAGAACATGCCCAGAATGATATCACCCATAAAATGTGAATTCATCTAATGCTGATAGGATCTTGCCCTACAAAGGTCTGGTAAAGATGGGGCTTTGTCTGTCACCTAGTAATTTGTTGGGGAAAAGGGGATAGTGAAGCATAGTAAATAGGTTAAGAGAGTTTGAGCTCTAATTATCAGACATACTTGGACCCAAACTCAGCCGCCATGACTTACCATCTGTGTAATTCTAGAAAGTTCTTTTTTTTTTTCCTGAAACCTCAAGTACGCCCCTTTCTAAAATAGGGATGTCAACAGTATCTCACAGGGCAGTTATGAAGAAAGAACAAATTGGGAAATGCAGGTAAAGTAGTAAGATCAGCACCTCGCTCCTCATCAGCACTCACAGAATATTAGCTTTTCAGAAGAATGAGAATAATAAAACAATTTTGAAAAACTGTAGTGAAGTGGGAAGAATCATTCTACTCCATTTTAAGCCTTATATACCCATAGGAGTTGATACAGTTTGGTACTGTCAGAGGGATAGATACAGAGATGAATGGCACAGATTAGATTGCTCAGAAATAGCCCAACACAAGTATAGCCAACTATTTCTTTTTTTTAAGATTTATTTATTTATACAAGAACCAGGGTACGGCCCAGATGTGCGGGAGAGTGAGAGGATTCACCAGAGACAGGGCGGGGAGCAGAACAGGCAGACTGACCAAAATACACTGCTGAGGGGAGCAATGGGCGAGACAGGAGAGGTCCGCCATGCCATGTGGGTGGACAGCTTGACAGTGCTGCACTCAACGGCCTGCGCCACCAGGGAGGCCTACCAACTATTTCTTTTAACAAAGGTTCAAACCTAATGGGACATCCATAGGCCAAAAATGGAATCTCAACCTAAATCTTACATCTTATATAAAAGTTAATCCAGAGTGGATCATAGATTAAATGTAAACCATACAACTATATAACTTTTAAAAGAAAATACACCAGAAAATCACTGGGATCTAGAAGAGTTCTTAGACATGACACCACATATAAAATCTGTAGATGAAAAACCCTCAACAGTAAAAAAAAATAATAATAATAATAGTTATCAATTAGACAGTGGGTTTAAAAAGTGAACATTCTCTAAAAAAAGATTGTACAAATTCCTACTGAGTACATGAAAATATGATCAGCATCATTACCTATTAGAGAAACATAAACAAAAGCTGCAATGAGATAACTACACTAACTGTTGGGACAGCTGCAATGAAAGGTAATGATAATACCATATTCTGGCAAGAATGTGGCAATACTGGATCTTTCATATGTTGCTGGTGGGAATATAAAGTGGCCTAGTCACTCTGGAAAATAGTTTGGCAGTTACTTTTTTTTAAAAAAAAAATAAGACAGTTTAAACTTATGCTTGCATGTAATCCATTAGTTTTACGCCAGGAAAATGTATATCCCAAAGGAAGGAAAACCTAAATGCACATTAAGACCTCTAGTCAGATTTTCATAGCAGTGCTGTTTATAATAGGTAAAATTTGGAAATAACTAAAATGTCCTAGAAATGGGTTGATGGCTAAACAATTTGGGGTACATTCAGACCATGAAGTACTATGCAGCACTGAAAAAGAAGAGAATCTATTAATGCATGCAACTATTTGGATGAATCGCAAAAAATTATGCTGTTTTTCACAAAAGCTTTTTCTATAGGCCATATACCTTAACACTTCCTTTATATGTTTCAAGGTGATAAAATTATAGAACTGGAAAATATGTCCGCCACGATATTTGGGTGAGAAGTATGAGGAGTAGGTGTGACTGCTAAGGATGTGACTATAAGGAGTAGGTGTGACTATTAGGATCATTTTGGAACAATTTTGTACCTACAATTTTGTATCTCTCTTATAGTTGCTATGTGAATTTACACTTGGTGATAAAATACAATCTCAACACACATGAATGTATGTAAGACTGGCAAGTGTTTGTCAATTTGTTTGTACCATTGTCAGTTTCCTGGTTTTGATATTGTACTACAGTTATTTAAGGTGTTACAGAGGAGGACTGAGTTCAGAGTTTATAGTATCTCTACTATTTTTGTACTTCCTGTTAATGTACATTTATTTTAAAATTTAAAAATTTTAAAGATTTATTTATTTATTTATGCATACAAGAGCTGGGGTGCAGGCCAGAGGTCCAGGAACTGGTCAGAGGATTCACCAGATTCAGAGTAGGGAGCAGAGCAGGCAGATTAACTGAAATACTCTGCTGAAGGGAGCAATGGGCGAGACAAGAGAGGTCTGCTGCACCATGTGGGATGTGGGTTAACTCCCTGGCCATGGATCGAACTGGTGCTGCAGTGGTTGCTGATAACTTCATAGTGCTGAGACTTAACCCCTGCGCCACCAAGGAGGCCCAAAAAATTAAAAAAAATTATAGTTTCTTCATAATCATAATTAGCCCACAAAAGTTTTAGCGTATAGGCAAAAACATTTTAACTTAAGATTTTGATTTGCAAATAATCCAAATTGGTCTGTATAGGCATACTCTGATTAATATAACTGATAGTGTAATCAAAAACTGTCACTTGTTTTCCTCAGGAAACATGAATATTTAATAGATGAATATTTACATAGGGAATTTATGTTCATTTTGTGGAATAATTATTCATCTAGCTAATAAATCTATATCACCTCCTTTTGCACACACATTTGCCAAAACCTTTTAGTTGCAATTGTATTTTCTTGGTGTCACATTTTCTTCCATTATAGTATACAATTGAAATGGTTAGAAATAATCTAGCAAGTTCCAAGATATTAAGTCTTATACTTATGTTTAATTTTGTCATATAAAATGTAATTCCTGGCAGAAAAACCTCTCACATCCTCCCCACTGCTCCTCTCAGCAAGGTATTCAATAAATCAGCCTTTCCTGTTCTGAAAAAAAAATACTTAAAATATATTTAAAAAAAAAAAAGAATATTAGCTTTTATTATGAGTGAACAATGAACTTGGAAACTGATGGTTCTGATTGAGATTTTCCCAAGAATACTGCAGTGGGTCTCAGGGGAGACATCTGAGGGGCAGCCTTCTCTGTTTTCATCAGGCCGTTTCTGTCTGCCTCTTAGCCTGTCTGGGAAGATTACTGTAACCCATGATGGTTAAAGCCCCATCACTTGAGAATTTCCTTGTAAGTAGAAAAGGAAATGATAATGGGCAGAGACAAGTGAAGGAAATCCACAGCCAGTCCACGTCTGGAAACCAGAAATTGCAGCACCTGGAGTTTTTATACCTCAAATATAACAGGACTTTTTTAAACCGGAATTTATCAGGCTGTTAGTGCCTAATGTTGCCGAGGGCCTTGGGGTATTTAAAATAGAAAGCCTCCAATGCCTAAGAAACCTCTGCTTTATGCATTTATTGAACAGACGGTAGACACAGTCTCTGAAGGCTCCCTATGCGAACCATAAAAGAGAAGTCTGTATTAAACCACAGTTCAGAACAGGTCTCAGATGCAGAACCCAGAGGCAGCCAGTTCAGTGTCCTGGCCACAATCGGTCCATAAAGTGGACACGAAGGTCTTGAAATGGCTGCTACCGAGGACCCCGGCTGATGGCTTTAACAGGAGTTGGCCCTCTGGGCCTTATCTGCTTTTTCAGGGTGGAGAATGATTTCAAAATATTTGACCTGCTTCCATTTCAGTTGCCTCCCTAAAGTACAAGGTGAAGGCATCATTTTCACCAACCTCCATTTATCCAAGATGGCTTGAGAATGGATTTTAAAAATACATTTTCATACCATTTTGTGGAGTTTAAATGTTTTTTCTCAAGAGAGGCATTAGCTGAGGTTCAGCGAGTTTTCCTAGTTGAGGTCTGGAAGGTCTGGGACTAAGGAGACCATACGCAGTCCCGCCCTCTCTCTGGGAATTAGTGCAGCCCAGTGGCTGCAGTGCAGGCCCCAGGCCACTCTGTCTTTTACCAGTTGTGGGCCCATAGAGAGACTTGTTCTTTTCAGACAAACCTCAGTACCCTTATCCATACAATGAAGCTAATAATAAAAATAAATGTGAGAATTAAATGCGTTGATACAAGTCAAGGGCTTAAAACTATGCCTGCACTCTGTGAGAACGTGGCTAACATAGACCATTATCACGTTTCCGAGGAGAGGGGTCCCAAGAGGCTCTGCATGCCAGCAACTTGGACAGGGCTTGCAGAAATCCTATGGTGACAGCTTCTTTTATCCCAGAAAGCTGCCAATGATATAACCAGGGATGCTGGTCAATACAACAGGTCAAGACCCACACCATGCCAGTAGGGGCTGCTATCATGGAAGGCTGGGCTAGTTCTCAAAAATGCACTGCCTGAACCCCTATGCCCGGGGCAGAAGAGTTGGGCCCCAAGTAAAGGACAGATGGTTGTTGGATGGTTAGGCCTGTTTGATCAGCAATGGCAGCTGAATTTTCAGGGGGCAAGGAATCCAAGGCAGTACTTCCTAGAGGTCTGGTTCCCTGGGAGTTAACCCCAAGATCTGGGAACTCTAAATGCAATCTGTGCATCTGTGTTCACCTCCTCTGGTCTAACCCAGTCTCTCTGCAATTGCAGGGACACCTCGGGGTTTGTGTTGGATTCTGACTTGAGCACCACTGCTCAGGTAGCCACGAAGATGGTGGGGAGATGGTTCTAAAAGATGCACTTCCCAGAGGCAGCTTCTCTTGAATAGATGCCGGAGAAGAACATGCCCTCTTCCCTAGGCCAAGCGCAGAAGAAGGGGACAGCTTGGTCTCATCACTTATCTTGCCCTTAGGCCCCCAAACACTCTGATATGGCTGAGATTTGGGATAAGAACTTAGAGAAAAATGCCTCCCTTACAAGGGAGCAATAAACAAGACAGAACAGTGTTGGGTTATTAAGTTTTGACTACAGACCGAGGTAATGCGATAGTAAGTACAGAGTAGTTACTAATGTTGGGTCAGCAAAACTTTAATGAATGTCCACATGTCAGTGCTGCCCAGCTAGGAAGGAATTGCCAGCCTGTTCTCAGAACCCCCATTATGGGGCTTCCGGGGATGGGTTAGTGGATGAGACAAGGCTGCAAATCCAGATTCAGATTAGCAGAGATAGCTGCTCCCTGGGATCTGGAAGAAGGCCTCACAGACCACTGACCTGTTGCCTGTGGGGAATGAGGGTTACTGTCCCTGAGCTGGGGACAATGAGAGATTATCAAGTCTTAACACACTGTGCTAGAATCTGTTAGAAATGCTCTTTGGTTAAAACCAAAGTAACAAAAATCTGGAAAAGAAGTTCAGAAAGAAACCCAGGCAATTGTCTGATTCTCTCTATGTAAATGGAAAACTTCTATTAGGGTTTTCAAGACATGTTCCCCCATACCTTGTCTGGGACAAGAAACTGCTCAGAAGAGTGAGCTAATGCAACTCCAGACTCAGGAACCACACTCCAGCAACTCGGCCACTGGCTCACAGTGAACTAACTCAGTAATGTCACCAAAATAGCAAAACACTTCAGTCTGCTAGAAAGTGGGACAGGACCTGCCTGCTTCAGCTATTCTGAAGGGAGGAAATGAGGACAGTTGGGGTGGCAAGACACCCCTATAGACCAAGACTTCTCTTCTCTCTTTTCCCTTTCTGCCCCCAAGGGAGTTGAAGCAGTCCCAACCAGGGAGGAACATTTATCAGCTCAGCTGGGAGCCCCTCTGATTTAGCCCCTGCAGCAAAACCAAATATCCCAGGATCTTAATACTCTTTCCAGGGAGAGGTAATTACCAGCCCTTTAGCTCTTTAACTCTTTGAGCCCCAAAAGGCAGGATCAGCCCCACCTAGGCAGTAATTAATTATCCTTAGGGAGCTAGAAGGGAGCTGGCTGTCCACCAAGTAGGGGACATTTCTAGGGCTCAGTTCTGTCATGTGCTACCTCCTGAGCCATTATCTGAGCACTGCAGTGAGCTGCTGGAAGAAAGAGACCCGCACAGAGAAGCTGCTCACAGGGACACACTCTGAATTGTCCAGGACTGACAGTGACTGCTCCCCAGCCCCTGGCACAGTGACCACACCGAAGCAGCTCCTAAACATGTGATCATAAGCATCATAATGATAAGAAATAGCTGCAACAAAGGTCCTTCATCACCAAAACCTACTAAATACCCGAATCCTCTGGAAAATAAGATAAGGTGGAAATAAAAAGTTATAAGTAAAAATATTGAAAGCTCGCTCTCTGTAAAAGGCTGTGCTAGAAATATGGATTCAATGAGAAAAAATGAAAACTGTAAACTGAAAAATATCATACAAATATTAGGCATTAATAGAGGGGTGCCGTGGGTGGACAGTAAACATTTATTCTACATCTTGTCCCACCACCAGCATCCAGCCTTTCCACCCACTGGGGAAAAATTCAGGACCGCACTGCTAACTAAGCAGAAGGCCCTGGAAGCACATTTGACCTAACAATTGGGAAAAGTGCTTTGTAAGGAAAAGACTGCTCTGAAGTCACTGGTCTTATTAAGCATGAGTACTCAGTTTCAACAGAGCCCTCTGCAAAGAAAGTTGGCCTGCAGCAGGCTGGGCCTCAGCAGCTCAATGGCACTGACAGGATTGATGAACAGAACCCTTTCCCTATACCTAACTTACTCAGACCAGAGCTGAATTAAGAGGGGAGAGGAAAGATGAAGGAGAGGAGAGGCAAGTAGGGAAGGGGCTTTTAAGCGATACTTGTGGTTAGGGCACCAGCCAGCTCCAGGCCCACACGGCCTGGGCTTGCTCCATACCCATCTTGGTCCTGAATGCCAACTTCCCAGCAGAGCATAAATTAGGACATTGTAAGGTGAGCCTGGAGCCTCCCCAGCAACAGCAGGGTGACAATCTCACTGTACCTTGGTCTGCCACATTCTCAATGTTGACCTTGCGTTCATTGGCCATGAAGCCGATCACAGAGAAGATGACGAAGCCGGCAAAGATGCTCGTGGCACTGTTGGTGCAGGTTACAATTAGAGTGTCCCTGGAGGGAAGAGAAAAGAGTGCCCGTTAGGTGTGCTTGGGGAGTAGGAAGGCACAGGGGAAGGACACACAGATGTGCATCTGTGTGTGCACACTGTGTTTGTGTGTTCCTGCCATTTCTAAAATCTTCACTCTGAATGGCCTCCTTTTCTCTTACTCATAAGGACAGGAACAGCCAGTTGTGACCTTCAACTCACAGCTGATTTGGAAAGCCCAAAAAGGTTCAAAGAGATCTCTAGGATTTATGGATGTAGAAATGGGGCTGCAGAAATGGGGCACCCTTCATCCCAGTGGCAGAGGGAAGTCTGTCTTTGGAGCATGGGTGGAGGAGATGGATCTTGTGAGACTCCAGGACAGGAACTGGGTGTGAGGGAAGGGAAGGTGGTGGCACCAGGAAATGGCATCAAGATGTGAGGACAGGGCCTCCCTGGTGGCACAGTGGTTGAGCGCTGGGTTGCGAAGCTGCCTGCAGCTTCTGCAACGCCAGTTCGATTCCCGGCCACCTGGAGAGGGTCCCACATGGCGCGCAGACCTCTCCAGCCGCCACTGCCCTCCTCAGCAGTGTACTTTGTCAGTCTGCCTGTTCTGCTCTCCGCTCTGGCTCTGGTAAATTCTCTCACTCTCCCGCACTTCTGACTGTACCCAGTGCTTGTATAAATAAATAAATAATAAAATCTTTAAAAAAAAAAAAGAGGTGAGGACAGCCTGGGGTGAGGCACGTGGGCTCAGAAGAGCCAGGGGCAGTGGGAGGAGGAGACATATCTGCCTGCACCCCAGTGCCCTCTGCTGGTAGTATGCCTGTGGTGCCCAGTCTGCCCTGTGCAACCAGCCTAGAGCCAAAGTAGCCCACTAAATGGAGTCTCAAAGCCCCATTCAAATCCTACTGATCCTACATGTTGGTGGCATGACCTTGAGCAAGTCACTTTCTTTCCACTCTGATTTTAAATAATGACAATGACTGGACCTTCCTCACAGCTGTTTGTGATGACGCCTACATAGCCGGACTCAGTGAATGGCCCCCCTGGTTTGACCCCTAAGTTTACTGATGACAAAACTGAGGCCTGGGGAAGGGGATAGAGTAACTAACAGTAGGTGAGGATTTGAATTCAGACTTCTTGCCTTTCAGACCTGCGTTCTTTCTGCCACACCACACAGCCTCATTTCCAGTAAAGTACATAGCAAATCTTTGCTCTTCCTCAGTGTCAGTGTCCAGACTGACTTTGGGGTCACAAGTTAATGAGACTATGACCAAAGAAGTTCAAATGCCTTATTTTCGCACTCCAGCTGTTATGGGATGAATTGTGTGCCCCAAAGTTCATATACTGAAGTCTTAACTCCCAGTACCTTAGAATGTGATTGGATCTTTGAAGACATAATTAAGTTAAAATGAGATCATTAGTGTGGGCCCTAATCCAATATGTTGATGTTCTTACAAGAGGAAATGAGGACAGAAACACATGCTGAGGGATAATCACTGAAGACATAGGAAAGGACCGTCAACAAGCCAAGGAGAGCGGCCTCAGAAGAAATCAACCTTGCCAATACCTTCATCTGAGACTTAAAGCCTCCAGAACTGTGAGGAAATAAACTTCTATTTTTTGGGCCACCCATCCAGTGCTATTTGTTATGGCAGCCAGAGCAAAAGAATCATCGTCTCTGTCCAAATGGCCTCAGCCATTTCTCAGGTGCCAGTTCCTTCTGGATGCACATACCTTCTGCTCTGATCCCACTGACCTGCTCCCACCTCACCTCTCCATCACGCCATTCCCCACTCATTCCCACCTCTCGTTGCTTCCACTACCTGAAATACATTTTCTCCCCCTCACACCTGCTGAAATGGGGTTCAAGAGACAGCTCACTTCTGTGAAGCCATGCCAGGTTCCGAGGCCACAGCTTAACTGTAACCTTTTCCTCTGGGTTCAAATAATATCTCCTACATTATTTCAAAAAATACTAATAACAGCTGCTATTTATTAAACACCTACTATGTGCAAAATATTGCTCTGAGACCATTGCATATATCATCTCTTGCCTCTCAACAAAATATTTGAATTTGCATTTATAGAGAAAAGTGAGGCTCAGAAAAGTAAAACTTTGAGCCCGTGCCTTATGTTTTACTAAATGGTGAAATCACAATTCAAATGCAAGTCCATCTGATTCATGATGTCCCCCCACCACCTCTCTCCTTTCTCTTGAATCAGTCCACCAAGAGAATGAGCCTTATTTTCTTATCACTTGTCACAGACGTATTTAACTTTTAGCTGTCACTTCTGTTATTGCTGCCTAGGCTCTCCCAGGTGGAGTTCTTCTATTTCCTGGGCACTAGGCCTCACCTCACACTATCCAAATAGTCTCACTCTCTCTGTACACCAGAATGCCCTGAGGATCCAGTCTGCATATGGAGATACCTGGGCCTAAACCACTTTTCAAAAATGTTCTGAATAAAAGACCTGGGAGGGGACTCAAAGTTTGCAATTTTTTTTCAGTTACTCTGAAGTATAATTGACAAATAAAAATGTCACATATTTAAAGTGTACAATGTGATGATTTGATATACATGTGGCAAGATTTCTACCATAGAGTGAATCAGCACATCACCAGGATGTTTCCACTGTCTCTGGGAAAATGTTTGTTGAGTGAATGACTGTACTTCATTCGTGACCGCTATACACTATATCCATGGACTGGATAGCTTGAAAATGACTATCACAGGACAGCTAGCTACACAGCATTCCCATATAGAGCCCCGGAGCCATGTGTCAAAGTCAGCAGGGCAACTGCACCTGGACAGCAGCAGCCAGGAGGTTGGCCTGAGCAGGGGTTTCACCACAGGAGCTCTCTGACTCTCCCTCAGGTAAAGAGTGAGGAGGTAGCCTGAAGTCTCTGATCACTGACTTCATTGTTCTTTCCCCAGACCTTGCTCACCAGCCCCCTCTGGGATCTAAAGTGGCTCCACATACCTGTAGCAGTTGTTGTGGAATTTGTTGTAAGAGGAGAGAGTGATCAAGCCTCCCCAGGCGGCAGATAAAGAGAAGAAAATCTGAGTGGCAGCATCTTTCCACACCTGGGTGCAAAAGGGTAGAAGATTCAAGGTCACTGAAGGGGACAGGACCCAGGGAAAGTGTCTTTCATGGCCAACGTCACATTATCTCCCCAGGGGAAAGGCAGTCAGGACAAGATGAAAACATACATCAAGGGTACTGAAGCTAAGAAAAGGCACTGAGTTATCTGCACTGAGTTAGAATGGAGATGCTAGCTCCATTCTTATCAAAGCTCCTTTCTCATCAAAGGAACTCAATAATTGCACATACCTGCTGAGATCTCATGCATGCATACACTACCATATAAAACTGACAGGAAAGATATTTTTTTTTCCTTTAGCTGGATATACTCTCAGAAAACAATCTGGAACAGTGAAATATATTCATGGATGTAAAATAAAAACTTTCTTTGAATTGACATTCTTACAGTTACCACAACTGCTATTAAATATATGAAATTCTGTAGCCCCTCATCTTAGCAAAGCAGCTCAGTGCCACAGCACAGTGGATTTTATAGCCACATCCTTTTTGAACTTGGAGGAGAAGACCTTTTGATTCTATCAGCTGATTCCTTAATTATCCTCATAAAATTCCAGAAGGTCACTCAAGAGTTTGAGCAAGAGTTTGATGTGATTTGTATGATGTACCTCTCATCCCTTTTATAAATGAAATCCAGAGTTTAAATTGTGCTTAAAATTCAAAGAGAAAGTTCAAGTGTGTGCTGACTTAAGTCTATGCCTATTCCAACATCCATTTTTCCATACTCCTTAGTCACAAAGCTATGGTTTGAGTTAAAGACAGCCGTGGTTCAGCTAAATGACCACCTCCCAGCATCAAGGGGAGGTGCAGTGAAGAGATGATCATATAATTTCATTTCTGGACAATGATAAGAAAATAAAGTGTTACGCTGAACCTCTAGGGTTTCTCTTCTAAAGAGAGGGAGAGGGCCTCCCCTGGCAGCACAGCGGTTGAGCACTGGGATGAGAAACTGCCCGCAGCCTCTGCAGCACCAGTTCGATCCCCGGCGAGGGTCCCACATGGCGCGCAGACCTCTCCTGCCGCGCCCAGTGCTCCCCTCAGCAGCGTGTTTCGTCAGTCTGCCTGTTCTGTTCCCTGCTCTGGCTCTGGTGAATCCTCTCACCCTCCCGCGCTTCTGACTGTACTCAGTGCTTGTATAAATAAATAAATACATCTTTTTAAAAGAGAGAGAGAGAGAGAGGGAGGGTGCCTATCTCTGCATCGACACCTCAACCCTTTGTGTTACCAGGAATGCTGATGTGATGGCTGGAGTTCTGGCAGCTAGAAGGAAGCTATTCACTGCAGATGGTGCAAAACTATAGGAGCCTGGACCCCTGGTGATTATGGAACTACCCAACCAGGACACTGGGCTTTAGTCCATTCAAGCAAAATAAACTTCTGTCTTACTAAAGCCACTACTACCTGGAAGTTTTGTGTTATGTATCGTCAAACTTACTGACCTGAGCAATGTGGTCTTAACATACATTGGAAAGGTAGATTTCTCTTTTAAAGAGGAAAACACACTCCCTCATTTGGAATTTTTTTGAGTTTTAGATATGTCTGCGCAAAATATGCCCTACAGAGAAGGTGTGAGTGTGCAGTGGCCTGGTACACAAATGTGTCAAAGCCCTTTAAATGATAACTGCTTGTGGTTCATCTGAGTGCTGTTATTTTCCAGCCAGCAAAACCCCATTTCCAACACACTATAATTAGTAACAGATAAGTGCCATGAGGTGGCCCAAAGCTATTAAGGGAATTTCATTCTTTATTTTGGCCTCCATTGCAACCCCAGATGTAGGACAACTATTCCAGGAATCTGAAAACCCCTAGTTGCCCAGTTCTCATTAAAGATTTCCTGAGTACGTAACACTCCAAGATCATCAGGATCTTATAAAAGCGACTAGCCGGATGCCCTGTGGGAGGAGGTATGGCCCCTTCTGCCTCCCTGTGGGTCTTTACCCCAACTGCACCCCACAGGCATGACATAATGAGAACAAAAGCCCACCGTTGCATCTGTGAGCTTCTCCCACTTAGGGGTGATGAAATACCAAATCCCAGCGCCAGCTCCAGGCAGGGTGACTCCTCGGATGAGGAGGATCACCAACACGACATAGGGGAATGTGGCCGTGAAGTACACCACCTAAAAAACCATCCAACAAGGAGACAGGAATGAGCAGACCTGTAGAACGTGGCCATGTCAATAGCAGCAGAGTGTCACCTCCCCTGACCAAGTCCTTGCTGGCCAGGACATGAGGGTAGTTGTCTCTGCCAGGGCTGGGGACACAGCCTCCTGACAGAATTAATGCAGAGTGGGATGGACAGAAGCCAAGGAGGACCCCAAAGATTTTGGTCTTAGCAACTGAAAGGGTGGAGAGACCATCAGCGAAAATGGGCAGGCTGCAGGTTTAGGAAAGATAAGTTATCCCTTCCTCTAAATGCAATTATTCAGCAAGGTCAAACTCTTTCTTTCTGGGTGCAGACCAGGGATGGGCTGGTTTCCTCTCTCTATTGCTATCGCCACTGACCAGTGAGTCTCTCCCCTGTCTCACAGGACAGCAGTCTCCCCTCCCTGCTATGAGATACCCACCTCCCAACTTGCTAGTGACTGAGGGAGGAACAGCCTGCTCCCTCCTATTGATGCCAATCCTGCTTCTCTCCTCCACTTAAAGTATGAAAGAAGCAAAGTCCTTCTATACACAGACATCATGAAACCCAAGGGCACCTGACATCTCAGGAGAAAATCCTGCCCAGAATGGCACAGGCTATGCTATCAGCCACCAGATTTTACATGGAGCTTTCAAGTGGCAGGGCGATGCCCTGAGCAGTCTGACCTCCCCACCTCCACCAAGACAGGGTGTCAACTATAGAATACCCTCTCACCTCCTAGTCAAATGGAGCTGGTGGGAT
Organism: Talpa europaea; assembly: GCF_964194135.1. Lineage (NCBI taxonomy): Eukaryota > Metazoa > Chordata > Mammalia > Eulipotyphla > Talpidae > Talpa > Talpa europaea. The sequence continues at coordinate 30,692,629 of NC_140073.1, forward strand.
ATGAGGGTGGAAAGAAGTAAGGGAGAGAGAGAGGAGAGACCATGACAGTAGAGGAAAACTCCAAGAGCGGCCCCAAGTTAACCACTGAGACAAACTGCTCCTGGTTGACTGTGGAGCATTTGGGGGGTTACCACCATTTCTGGAGTTCTTGCTGAGGACCAGGTATTATTAATCCATTTTACAGAGGAGGAAAATAGTGCCTCCAGTTAAGCATTTTACAGGGGTAAAATGTCAAGGTCTCCCCTCTTGAATCATGACCCAGGCTTGAAGTCACCAAAGCCTAGGTTCTTTCCATTAACACCTCTGGAAAGGCCACAAGTGTGAGGCAGGCTGGGACTAACATGAGGCAAGGCACAAAATTTAAGGTGGCACTCACTGTCAGGGGCCAACCTCACACTTGCAGGAATCTGAGAGTGAGTGATGCCTTATATTTTGCCTAGCCATACACTTGCCTCACCCAGGTCCCCACTGTCACAGGAGGTATCTGGAAGATGTGCTCACTTTGTAAACAGTAATCATAGTGAGCCTAAAGGTCTCCCACCCTGGTTTATAAACCCTGGAAGTGAGTCAGGTATACAAGGAGGCTATATGCACAGCTAGTATCTTGGCCAGGGGACTACAGAACACACCTATTTCAGGGCACACAGTCAGCAGAATTAAACTTGAACAGTAATGAATTACAGTTGGGAGAAGTGACAATAATTAGTTGAGCTGAGCCTGCTGGCCTGACACCTGTAGCATTCTCCTCACAGCAGGAGCCCTGAACAGGTGGTGAGGGAAGGCCCACCAGCCTGTGCTGGCTGGTTAGGTTTTAACTTGGTGCTGTAGTCATAGCTCGCAGAGGTCAGATGGGCTGCATTTGATTTTTGGGCTGTCTGCTGGTCACCTCTATCCTGAAATTCTAGCTGCTTAAAGGGAGATTAAAATCTTATGGGAAGCAACTGGCCATTCTTGTCTCCCAGGACCCTAAACAAGAGGACCTGAGCGTTTCTTGTTTCAGGAGAAGGAGGATATTTCTGTTGCTTAGCAATGACAGTGTTCAGAAAATTTCAATCACAAAGGAGCCCTTGGTAATGTGCTTCAGCCTCACATTCACCTTGGCCTCCAAACAATGCTTCATGATTAATGTCTGCACACCCCAGGGCAGGATAATAAATTATGATTCATTATTTCTGGTGGTATTCCTCATTTTTAGAAAAATTGATCATTGATTTCTAGTTGGAAAGCTTTCTCAATGAAGCAGAAAGGTAAGCTAGCAGATCTGAAAGAAAAGCTTACGAACTCAGGACTGCTCAAAAACTGCCATTGCAGAAAGCCCATAAAATCTAGCATTAAGAATTGAATTCTATATCAACTGACTTTACCACCATCCTACAAAATCACAGGGGTTTTAGAGAGTATTTATTTTAACCCTTGATTTTGTAGAATTGGGAAGGGTCTAGCTGCCCTTTCTATAACCTACGCAACTGGCAGCGACAGCTAATGAAGGCAGAGATGGGAAGCAATGAGATTCACTGTGGGGTGGGGGGAGTTTATCCCCACTGGAGGCAAATGATGATGCCACAATTCTGCATTTTCTACCTACTCCTAACACATGAGAAAGCTGAGAGCCCAAAGGTTGATTAACTTGTCCAGAGTTACACCATGAGAGAGAGATAAGGAAAGGATTTGAACTCAATTTAGTCTGCTTCTAGAGCCACCAGTTTATCCTTCCTCATGTCACCAACAAGGCCTCTGGTCCCATCCTCCTCACCAGTGTCTTTTCTCTGGCCAATCATTAGTCTATCTATCTATCTATCTATCTATCTATCTATCTATCTATCTATCTATCTAATAGGGGCCTATCTGGACACTTAGATCATGGTTAAGGTTACCCTGTTTCTATCTCTATCTCTAGCAGTAAGTGATGGACCAACCAGTGTGATTTAGCTTGAGTAAATATGTGACTACCCTTACTAAGCAATTTCTAGTTGGACCCATTACTCCCACCCAAGCCATTTCCAAGTCACAGAGGAAAGGAGTTCAGAAACTCTCAGGACACAGAGTGTTGCTAAGAGTCACATTAATATTTCCCCATCTTTCTACTGCATGAGAAAAACAATCGATCCAATCTCATAATATTCATTCAAAGTCAGCAGGGTCTTAGGGATCACCTGATCCCAGCTCTAACTTTGTATAAGGGGAAACTGAAGCTAGAGAGGAAAAATGAAGCCAACCTCATTTTCCAGCTCACCGAGCACATTTCAGACAGAATGTTAGAACTTGAAGGTCTTAGACATTGCCCAGTGCAATTGTCTTCACTTTACAAATGTGGAAACTGAGCATTCCTGAAATAGTTAAAATAAAGTAAATTTGCTTTTTATTTATTGGCAAAAAAACCAAATGAACAAATAAAGCTAGGAGCAGATTAGTATCCAGGCTACGTTTCATGGTCCAAGTGGAGATGTCCCTACACAGCGAATACCATGAGAAGTCCTGGAGGACTAGGACAGGTTATCTCACCTCCCACCTGTCCAGGCTCTCCCCACCCCCGCACCTTAAGTCATGTAAGGGGCAGCACGTAACTCAGGCAACCCTGACAAACCTTCCTGAGTCCCCCATTTAAGTCCCTGTGGTGACAGATTAGATGGGGGGAACCCCTGAGATTGTCCATGTGCCCAGGGAGGAGACAGATTGGTCTCTGTGGCTAATGAGTGCTGGCGTTGGGTGAGGGATATGTGCATGCCTGAGAGGTGGCACATACCTATGCCCCCAGAACCTTCAAAAATGGATTATATGGAACCAGAGTAAGCCCTCACCCAAAATTGGATCAAATCCAACTCCACCACCTCTAGTCCAAGAATCCACCATCATTCCTTGGCCTTAAAGACATTTTGAGTTCCATCCTGACATGTGAAATGACCCTTATGATGACTGAGCATTATTGGATATTATCAACTTGACTGGTTAAGTTTTTAGTGGGTTTTTTCTAAAGCATCAGGAAGATGGGGGAGAGCCCTGAGACCCTTATAAAACCCATTGTGCCCTAAGTTCTCCTGGACTACTTACCTCCACGGCTTCCATGCAAGTTCCTTCCCCTCCCAAGGGCCAGCCAAATGCTCTCTCAGCAAACAGCCAAGTATTTGTTTGCTCAACCAAAACTGCACTGGCAGGACTGTCATCCCTTAGTCAGCAATACTAATGCTAGAGTTGAGGGACTAAGTCCTCTTAGGAAGGTCCCATCTGCAGAATTTAGTGGCAGTCCCAGTCAGGAAAGGAAGGACACTTATCACGGTAGTGCAGTACCCCCACCATCCATCAGGAGCTCTGCACGTATTGTCTCATCTAATCCTTAAAACAGTCCTGAAAGAAAAGCATTATTATCCCATTTTACAGACAGGCATGACGACAAGTTCCCCCAGCTCTCAGGTCCAGCATCTCAATCCCACCCACGCCGCTGGTCTTGGTCCCCACTGTTCTTCTGCCTGCTTCACGACACAGCCAACCTTGAGTGTCCCCAGCTTTCTGGTGGATAAATGTAAGTTCTTACTTTTCCTGAAGACTTGATTCCTTTTGCCAAGGACGCATACACAATTACCCACGCCAGAAAGAGGCAGAAGGCCAGTGGCCACCTGATCTCCCCTGGATATTCAATCCCTGCAGAAATCTTCAGCACAAAGTACCTAAGAGTTGGAAAGAGAAAGGAGGGAGGTGATAGTCTGCAGGCATTAATCTTGCAGCAGGGCCAAGATTCTTGAACAAACCCAGCACCTCACTGTCCCCATTGGGACTTGATCAGATCAGGTAGTGATAGATTTGCTGATCATGGCTTCCACCCACACTTGTCTAGAATTACCCTGCTCTTAATTATGTCTGGAAGCCACTCCTGCCCCCAGGCTGGCTTAGTACAAGACCATCAGCCCCTCAAAAGGACACCTGCACCCCTATGTTTATTGCAGCACTATTTACAATAACTAAGCTATGAAAACAACCCAAATGCCCAAAAATAGATGACTGGATCAAGAAGATGTGGTACATATACACCATGGAATATTACTCAGCAATCAAAAAAGATAAACTCATGCAATTTGCAGCAACATGGATGGTGCTAGAAGGGATCATGATCAATACAATAAGGCAGAAAGAAAAAGAAAAATACTGGATGGTCTCACTTATAGCAGGAATGAAGGGATCCAAATAAGGGATCAGGGGAAAAACTAATTATAATAAAGTAAAAATCAAAATCAACAGGCAACTATGAACCAGAGACATTCTGCAGGGGGGAAGAAGGGATTAGGATCAAAACAAGGGTGGGAAGAGCACAAGGGACCTAGGTGATAGTTCACGGGTGAATGGGTGGTGGGAATTTCATGGGGACTATAACCAAGGTGAAAATGCATACATTGTACAAAAATGAAAAATGATGTAAAAATATATGACAAATAAATAAATAAATATTTCTAACCTTAAAAAAAAAGCAAAAACTAAGAAAAAAAAAAAAAACCTGTCAGCCCCACCATTACCTGGAGATGGTGGAGGGTGGAGAAGTGCAATGAATTCAACAGTACTGAGGGGCCCTGGTACAGCCACCCACCAGGCATTACCAAGGATGAGGTCTTTACATAAAGTCACACCACTAATAAAAACTGTCAAGGATGATTTTTGTGTATTTTCTGTATTTTTTCTACTCTATTATTAGTGATTTTTTGATGGTATTTGTATACTTTTAAATCAAGGAAAATCAGTACAGTGTGATTACACTAAATGACTGAAAATGCTGGTCTATGTTTTAGTTTAAGTGGTATTTGACATGTCCCACAGCTGAGGTTGTTGAAATATCCAGGCAGGGCTGAATGGGTCTTACTCAAGGAAAAAAATCAGAGAGAACCAGCTGCACACAGAGGAGCTACTAGTCATCTGTATGTGCTGAAGTATTCAGGGTCTGTCTGGTGATCCCCATGTTCCTGGCAAGCAGCTGTTAGCCTGACAGGGGGCAGGCAGCCTCTGCCTGGGACAGAAGGAAGTTGCACAGACAGTGAGTCCTGATAACAGACTAGGACAATCATTTCGATGCTGCAACAATCTAGCCAGGCATCCAGGATGAAAGTGCTGTGTTTGCAGGTTGATGTTTTTCTGTGACATGAACAAAGGACCATACAGAATCCAGATTCTCTAAGACTAGTAATGGGGGACCAGAATGTTCTGACTTGCTGAAAAGGATGAAGGTGGCAGCACCACTCCTGGGCTAGCCAGCAATGTTACCTTCCAGACGGTTAGCGAATGAATGCTTCTAGAATAAGGGTGGTGACCTCTGTGACAACAGAGCCTCTCTCAGTCTCTGGAGCCACCTAACCCAAGAGTTGAGTAGAGGTGACTCAAAGTAGAACTGAAATGGGCTCACATATTTCCCAAGCAATGAAAATGACCCTTCCAATAAAAAGTTCCCCCCCAAAATGAGTAGATGATTTAGTCAACATTTCTACAATAAGTCAACCATCTTGACTATTTCATGCTTTAATAAAGGATCTGGGATGAACCCCAAGAAGATCCTAATAACATCTCCTCTTAGAAACTAAGAAGAACCCCCAGAGAAGTAGTAATGCCCACCAAAAGCAGATTTACAAATCATTTTATAATATACCTTAACTGCATGGATTATGTGCCCCGATTTCCTCTGACCAGCAGGTCAGACTCAGTTTCTCAGTACTCAGTACTCAAGGTGAACCAAAGCTCACCCCCACTGCTCCTACAATATCTTTAGAAGGGATTATGTCATCATTCAGCCTAACTGCCCCTTCTGTCTTGCAGAGCACAACCATGAACTTCTGAGTCCCTATAGGTGAGAAAATCTAGAACAGGAACTAATGGCAATTGGGAGAATGAGTCGGGGTATGACCAGTTCTTATCACCTGGGTGAAGGTCCTAAACCAGGAAGTCCCTGACATATGCATTTTATTGGGCCCCAAAGTTTTATTTAAATTGGTCTGCTGACAATTTTATGGGAGAGAGCCATAAAAATCTGAATTTTATTCTCAACTTCTCTTATAAAATGAAAGCTCTGACAGCAGTAGCCCACATTCCCATAAGGCAGGGATCAGTGGGAGCTGAGCATCAGCAGCTTGCCTCATACAGACTAGACACACAATCCCCACCACTCTCTATTGTGTTACTCAACCTTCACTCATTTGCCTGGCAAACAGGTAAACCTCTCTGTTGAGTCCCTGAACACATTTGAGTTTATAACCTTTGACTTAAGGCTTAACTAGAGAACATCTTTTATTTATTCTCTGTTGAACTGTCAACATTTACTTCCTTACAAAGTAAGCCCATGAACATTATTTACTCTTCCTATGGTGGTTGAGGATTGTCTGATATCCCTGAACTTCACTCCTCAATGTGCAGCAACACAGGTGTCGTTAGTACAGAAATAAGATGAATCTGTATTTCTTGAAATTAATTTGGTTTTTAAATTGAATCTTTGACCATGATTTGTTTTCCAACCTTTTGCCTCTTTTCCCTTCTCAAGTACAAAAGTGTGTGGGTGAGTGTTGAGGAAAGAGGGGAAACAAGCAGTGTGGGGACATGTCAATCAACTGAATGTCTGCTTAGATTACACTTGATGAGTTTTGCCATGTTTTTGTCATAAATATCATGAATTACAGTAGAACCAATCCTCTTCCCACCAGCACTTTGCTCTCCAAGCTCACAAGACACCACAGTCTGCTTGCAGAAGCCAAAGCAGTGTGGAAAAAAATGCCCTCCCGGATGACTCGAGTAGGTGGGGAAGGTACAGAGGGAGGTGACCCATCCCTCAAGCTACCTCTGCCTCCAGTCTGCAAGTTAGGGCATTCATCAATTCACTGAATTTTTTTTAGAAAGTAAAAATTGCACACACAAAAGTGACCTTACTTGAAATACTCTTCACTTCCACTGACAAATGTCTTATTAGCCTGGCTGGTGAAGTTAACCATTGTCAAGTTGGGATAGGCAGTCATGCAGAAAGTTGAGTTCTTGATCTGTATTTTGGGATGGTCACCGATGACACAGGAATCTGTTTAGGAAGGATAGAATGAAAACAATGAAATCTGTACAGAAAATATATGTAATGCTCTCTTGCCATTTTAAAAGCAAAAGCCAATAATATTTGCCAAATATTGGAGAGCAAGGTTTGGAAATTATTAACTGAACAAAGTTAAATGTAGATGAGCCACAGAATTGTACTTTACAGGGGCCTCCCTGGTGGCACAAGGGGTTAAGACACAACCTCTGAAGCTCTCTGTAGCCAATGCAGCATGTGTTTGATTCCCCAGCCAGAGAGTTACCCACATGGCACAGCAGACCTCTCCTGACTCGCCTGCTGCTCCCTTCAGCAGTGTATTTCAGTCTGCCTGTTCTGTTCCCCACTCTGTCTCTGGTGAATCCTCTCACACACACCCACCCCACATCTCTGGCTGTATCCCAGTTCTCATATGCATAAATAAATAAATCTAAAAAAAAAGGAATTGTACTTTATCTGTCATGGAGCCCCCAGTCCCCACAGCAGTGCCTAGACTGATAGCAGGCCTCTCATTTCTGAAACATTCCCTTTGTGACTATGCTGTGCTAAATACTTTGCAAGTATTATCTCCTTTAACGGTCACAATAGCTTATGCTACAGCTGACTACAACCCCATTTTTAAAATAAGGACAAAGGCTCAGTGGTTAAATAACTACCAAAATCACCAGCTAATGAGGAAGTAAATCAGAATTCAAATCCAGACCCTATGACTCCCCAGGAAACAAATGGCTTTCAGAAATGAACTTAATGAGACATAAGCAAACCTCCTCAAGGGCTACTGCAAAAAAACAAAGTCTAACTAATAAACTCACCATGAACACACTGGATCGTGACCGAGATATGGTCAGTACTAAGATACATGTGCCATGTGCTTTCTGCAAACTCCCGTGTAGCCACACAGTGTGCTTGTGTGACTGCAATAGGACCTAACATGGTGGTTCTCAACTGAGGACAGAGTTGTTCCCCTTGGGACACTTGGCAATATCTAGAGACATTTTTAGTCATCGAGTCTGGGCAACGGCGTGCTACTGGCATCAAGTGGATAGGGGCCAAGGATGCTGCTAAATATCCTACAATACACAGAACAGCCCCCAACAACAAAAAAAAAATTAATCAGTCCAAAAGTCAATAGTGCTGAGGTTGAGAAACCTAGACTGAGCTGGAGAGAGATAATCAATTATGAGAATCTTAGTATGTCATATATTATGCTGGACAATTATTATCTCATGAAATCCTCATGAAACCTGGGACCTGCATATTATTATCATCATTTTAAACAAGAAAAAGCTGAAGTCCTTCTGGTCATTTTACAATGCCTCTCTAACAGCTTTATAGATATTGATCACCTGACAGATATTATAAATAAAGATACTAATCCTGATAGCAAAAGACAGTATTTTGTAAAGTAAAATAATAACAGTTATATGACATTTACCATGTATGGTTTTAGTGCTTTATATGAATTAACTAATTTAAGCCTCACATCACTCCTATGAGGCCAATAATATCATTGTCTCTACGCTACAGATAAAGAAAACAGCACAGAGAGGTGCAGTTGCTCGCCAAGATCACACAGCAGAAGCAGGAGGCAAACAGGCACCTTTCTTGCAGGCCATGTTCTTAACAACTCTAGTGTGAAGCAGAGAGCAGGGATCATGAATTCAAACACCTTCAGAAACCAAGCTGAATACACAAATGAGAAAAGCATAACAGGGTAGTAATAAGGAGTGGTGGAGATTGTGGCAAAACAAATAGTGTCACACTTATCCAGGTGTTCTGGCAAAAGATGAAGAGAATCTGGATATTGCATTTTTTTTAAATGTTGAAAATAGGTCAGATTATTTTTAAATACCAGGTCCCTCACCCCAACCAAAAGATCTAGATCTGGTGAATGGACTGCTAATGTGTACCGTCTATGGAATAGCAAAGTGGATAGGACTATGGTTTTAGGAACTGCACTAGCCCTGAGAACTTAGATGAATTCCTTTACCTGTCCAAGCCTCGAATTTCTGATGATAGTTTTATCTATTATATAATTATATATTATTATAAACTAGTTTACAAGTTTGTGTTAAGAACCAAATCAAGTGAAATGGTGAATGAAAATATTTCATACAATATCAGTACATAGTTGGACTCAACAAACTTCAGCCATAACCAGTCATCATGTTATACCTTTTTGTGGGGCATGGTGGGCTTTGCTATATCTTTTCTAAGTTCCACCTTTTTATCATTCTCAACATCACCCTCCACAATCCCACTTGCAGCCATAAATCACCTACTGCCTCCCACACAGTCCTCAGAACATTGGACAAAAATTGAAAGTTAAAACAATCCCATCCCTCAGACTAATTCTTTAGACTGGGGTTTTCCAACAACAGTGCTGCTCACTTTTTGGACCAGAAAATTCTCTGTTGTGTGAGGCTGTCTTGCACACTGCAGAATATTTAGCCACCTCCCTGGTCTCTGCTCTAGATGCCAGAAGGATCCACCCCCAGATGCGACAACCGACAAATGTCTATTAACCTTGCCAAATGTTCGGCAAAATTTCCCAGGTTGAGAACTACCACTCCTTTAATGAAATAACATCGAGTTTCAAAGGGATTCCGTCCTAATAACTATCAAATATTTGCGGAGGAAGCCTTTGATTTCCCCAGCAGGAGCCTGAAGGAAAATTAAAGCACCTCCCACACATATCCCTTTTCTGTAAGCACAGAAGTTCTCACCCTCCTGCCCAAAATTACGTTCATGCCCTAAGACAGAGAAGACTGCCAAGCGGCGGGCAAACGCTTGCTTCCCAAACTGCCATCATGAAGCACGCGGGCAGCTTCTCTAGAGATTGTCTCTGACGTCCCGGGATCACTGCTAGCCGCAGCAGCACAAGGTCACGCCTTTCCTCTGCTGCACTGCAGCAGCGCTCTTTGCAGCCTCGGCTCTCCTGCAATACCCGTTCCCACCATTGGGTGGCAGAAGCGTGCTTCCCAGTGCACAGTGCCTTCAGGTCGGCCGGCAGAGCTGTGATGGGCCGGCTAATCAGAGAGCTCCGCGGCCCAGGAACCCTGAACAAAGAACAGCGATAATGATCTGCTAAATTGGAAACCGTTGGAATGGGATTCTCTTTACTCTGGCAATTATTAATAAATGAAAGTCCATGAAAGACTGGGGAGAAGAGGAATCATTTAATTAAAGTTCTAATGAAAATCAAGCCATTCCAGAAATAGAAATGGTATTTATGTTGTTGCCATTTTAAATGACCCAGCTAGCTCCTAATTTCACAAAATAGTCACTGGTCTCACTTGGCAGGACATGGATTAGCCGTTTCCATTACAGATATCTGGAAAGTTGAGCTCCCCTAAAGGAGAAAGATTCTTTTACAACCTGCACCTTAAACATGGGCTGCAAAGTCAGCCTCTCCCCATGAACAGTTAAGGCTTTTGTCCGGCCTGGAGCAGTGTAGGACCCTGGAATCTCCACGGTGTGGCAAGGATCCCAGGGAGTATGTCCATAGCAGTGCTGAGAAGGAACACGGGATAGACACCTCCCTGTTATGATTGAAGGTGATAATGCTCTCTGTCTAGCGCATCTCTCCTGGGATCAGTCACCTGTGATCACAGGGTAGGGTGGTTGTGGGCTTATGAGGGAGAAGGTCAGCCTGGAGGGTTGTTTGTAGAACGCTGCACTAGATGGAGTTTTTCTGTTCTCTAAGCAAGCCTCTCTCCAGTGACCATTTGGGAGAGAGCTTGGGATCTCTGAGGGTCTAGACACCCAACTTGTCGGGCAGAGCAGTGGGAATACCAAGTCTCTGCCTCACCACCTTTTTTAGTCACCCCAGGACCAATACTTCCAGAAGAGATAGTCTGGCCTCAGTAATGGTACACGCTCATGCGCAGATAATGTGGAAAGGACAGATGGAGGGACTACACAAAACAAAGGTGGGAACTGACACCTCACTTTTTAACAAATAAAAAATCTAAAGTGCTAGCTAAGAACATAAGGTTTGCCCAACCCTGTCCAAATGCTACCAGGGAATAATCAGAGTAAAAAATGTCCATTGTCTCTCTCTGCCCAGAGCTCACAGTTTTTAAGGTTTGCACCAATTGACTAAGAGCTTAGCTGTGTAATGCCTTTGTCTTCATATTTCCTGGGTTATTATGAATCAGACTGGAAATGCCACCAAACCAGGTGCCCCCACCAACATGCCTGCTTCTGTCAAAGTGCTCAGTTGCTGTAAAATATATAAAATATAAATACATAATATACAATGTGTGTCCACTACAGAAAATGTAGAAAAGAATGGCCCCAAATCTGCTGGTTAACATTTTGTAGACCTTCTTGTGTTTTTCTAACTATACACTTATTATTTGAGAAAAAAATAACATATATATGTACTATATATCTGTACACAGCTTCTACATTTGACATAATATGATGAGGATTTCTCAGTGTTTCATACATATTCATTTTTAATTGATTCATTCTTTTTTAATAATGCACTGCAACTTAATTATTCATTAATTTAAATTTTTGTTACAAGTTTAAGTGCTTCTAGTGTTTTCCAATACTGTAAATGTGACCAACATGAACAATCCTATATAGTTCTTACCTATATAGTTCTGACTCCCCCATCGCACCCAAGCCTCCTATTCCCAGAAGTAGAATTCTAAGTCAAACTCCTATGCAGACAGCTTTATTTCTACCCCCATAGAATCTCAGCTACAAACACTTGTTGCATGGAATACTGAACTGATATCACTTTGCTGGGACTGGTGTTATAGAACCTGCCAGACCAAAGACTCCTCATGTACCCTGAATAAGTGAGAACCCAAATTTGAGCGCTGGTTTGACTTGTGACACACAGACTGACTCTTCTACTCTCTGAGCTGACAGTCTATTCTGTAACCTGCAAAAAATGTGATCATGTCACCTGCTTCTTGGAATTCATATGATTCTTATTAGGAACAGCAGAGACATCATTTATGAAGCTGCTTTGTAGGTTAGGAAACATTTAATATGGTGATTAGTACCATGGGGGGGGGAGGGGGGGAGGGGATGGGGGCCGTCAAACTTGGATTTAAATCCTGGGCTTATCACATAGCCCGGCTCTATGAACTTGAGATCCAGTTTTCACCTGTAAAACAGACATAATAATAGAACCCATGTGTTATATCTGACTTCTATATTTAACATGATATGGTGTCAGTGTCCCCATGTTGGTGTGTTGTCTGTCTTAATTAATGTGGGTAATATGAGTAAAAAGGTTTAACAAATGCTTATTGTGTAGTAGGTGACACTTGTTAGGAAGTGTTAAGGCACTGCACAAATATTAGAGGATATTGTTAGTAGAGGAGAATGGGGCCTCTAAACCACCATCCCTTCTGCAGCCTGCTGATCTAGGGATCCCTGAGGGAAGTCCCAGGGTTCCAAGTTTCCCATGGAGTCTGAATGAAGGCAATACTCCTCCTCCAGCAGATACAACCCTGCAAAGTGACTTCCCTTCCAGGCACAGTCTGGAAATGACAAGCAGTACCACAAGGATGACTTTGAGGTATTTCTCCATTCCATACTCCTCATCCTAGAAAGTGCACTCTGCCTAACATGGCTACCATTTTGGGACACCTTCCTGGGACTGGTAGTTGCTTGTGAACTTGTAAACAACTTGCATTTGGGATTCTTTCAGCAGTAGACAGTGACCCCTGATCTAGCTGGGACAGCTGGGCAAAGACAGTGGGACACTCCATTCCAAAAACAGTTAAGGACAGCTTAATTAAGGGATGTGGGCAAACCCAACATAGTGCTTCCTACCTTTGGTGCATGTGGAGAACTTTAGAAATATAGACTCTAAGACTCCATCTCCAAACAGTATGATTTAACTAGTGTGGGAGGACCCTAAGTAATATTTTGATTTGTTATTCTTCAGGTAATCCATCAACATAGAGACTGCAGAGTCGAGGATAGTGAAGCCCAGAGAATCTAAGGGACATTTATTCTTGGTCACAAGGCTAGTGAGCCTCACAGCTGGGAACCTCCATAAATTCCCATGCCCCATTCCTGAACACTGCCAGGTGCATAGGGTCTGAATTGAATGAGCATTTTGATCCTCTAGATAGAGGCTGGTTGGGGAACATATGTACATTTCAGGTCTATAAAAATACTCCCATGTGAATCAGTGTCTTTAGGCATAAACTTCTTTCTGGGGGTGTGGGAAGGAAGAATTCATCTTTCTCTCCTAACACACTCAAAGGATTAAATAATGGCCTAGTTCTACAGCATGCAGACTATTAGGGTAAAAGAGCAGGCTTGGGGGCAAACACTAATTGCTGATCACTTACACAGAGATCATAAGATTCCGACCTCAGCACAGACCTATCTTAAGAGGAATAGCAGATCTTTCAGAAAAGAAGAAACTACTTGCTTATTGGTACCCATTAGAATGACCAGAGCCTTCAAAACTGTCTGTTACTAGTACTTTCTATTTGTAAAGTTTTCTAATTTTCTAACGGTTATCATGTCCCTTGTTTCTCCTTGCAGCAATCCTGTGAGAAATAGTTATTATTTCTATGTTTCAAATGAGGAAAACTGAGATCCAGAGAGAAGGAGCTACCTGATCAAGACACACAGTCAGGGGCAGAGATTTCTTATAGAGCAGGAAGCCTTATTGACATATCTTCCCTGCTCCTCACAGTACTCTCTTGCCTTTGACTCAACAAGCTGGTAGCTTCCTCCAAATCTTCAAGTCTCTATGGATTTGAGAGATGGTCTTGAAATTGTCTTCCAATAGCAACACTCCCTGATACCCCAGGAGACTCCCCTCTCCTGGCTACTGCACCATGCACATTTCTACCATGTCTTCAGGCTAAATGACTGTTCTCACATTGATTCATGTACTCAGCAGTATTTTATGAGATGCAGACCCAAGATCACTATATCATTCTCCTAGAACCTAGGACTTCACCACATTTCATATTGTACCGTGCATAGGAGACACCTGGTGACCATGCCAAAAGGCCTTTTTCCCAACCCCACCCAAATGTAATAAATTGGAATACTGGTGAGCCCATAAATCTGCATTTTAAGCAAACACTCTAGCTGTTCATAAGCAAAAGCAAATTTATTTTTATTACCCTTACTCTGGGCCATGAGCTCCTTAAATGTAGAATTAAGGATAGTTGGCATTTTTAAAAACTTCTGTGCTGCAGCATCTAGAGTTGGGTCTGGCAAACATAATATGTGTGCACTTAATCTTTACTGGATGAATGAATGAAGACTTCCAAACACACACACACCTAAAATAGGCATAGTCAAACTTACCTAATAAAAGTTTGGTTTTATCTTTGCATTCTGGTGTGTTCCAAGGATTGTTGCAAGAACCCCAGGGCAGAACAGACACAAAGGAGGCAAACAGGTAGAAAAGAGTGTAGCAAATAATCACATTGTAGTATATGGCTATCAGGACAGAAATGATCAGCATTGCGATGCCACAGCCTGTGGAAGCAAAAAATTCCAGGCTTTCATTCCATCCCAAATCCTATGGAATTCTTAGAGTGGGGCATGGGGTGGGGACCTAGGTCTTGAGTCTCTATTACAGATACTTAAACTTAGAGTGGAGTGGGCTCTGTGTCTAGCAGGGACATTGAGGCATGCTGCCTGGTAGGGAACAATGCCAGAGGAGAACTTGGACTAACCTTCAAAGGGCCCCAGAGGTGGAACTGATCAAATAGGAGAAGGAAGAAATGTATTCTACTGATCACAAAAGCAGGTAGCCCTCCCTGGAGCCTTGTGGTTCCCAAGGGCAGGTTAGGGAGAGGAGGTTGGGAGGCTGGGTGGACTCACCTTGCAGGGCTGGGATGGCCTTCCACACAGACACTGGCCCCTGGCTGGCAAACTGGCCAAGTGATACTTCTAGGAAGAAGATGGGCAACCCAGCCAGAGCCAGCATCATCAAGTAGGGGATGAGGAAAGCACCTTGGAAAGAGAGAGTGGGAGGTAAGAGCCCAGGAGACCAAGGCAGGGCTTCTTGGCATGTCTTTACCCTCTGGGCTAGGAGCTGCCTCCCTCTCCTTCTCTGGGAAACTTCTGTACTCTAGCTCAATAGCAGGCACACTCTAAAGGGCCCTACTCTAAAAAGTGCAAGGGTACCCAGCAAACACCCTCTTTTCTCGATTCCCCACTGGACAGATCACTAGGGATCGTCTGCTGGTCGGGGTTTATTCTTTTCTCTTTCCTTATTATATTACTCAATGTCTCCAAATTAAGCTCTTCTGGCATTCAACAAATTCACACCTTGACTCACTTCAGGAGTCAGATTTGGTGGATTCTTATTGGCACTTCTGCCCTTTGATAATATCTGCTAAGTTAGACTCCAGGAGTCTGCCTCTAAAATAACTTGAGTTACCTGCACACCTTCTGCCGGCCAAGGTTCTGTCTGCTCTGCCAGACAACCTACCCTTCCCCCACCACTGCAGTTATCATGCACTTTCAACCTCCTTCTCCACAAAGAAGTCCCTTCCATTCCTCCTGGTCAACACAAATGCTTCCTCCTCCAAGAAATCTCCTCCCCGTGTCTTCCCTCAGTACCTACACCAGACACTTGACAATATTTAAGTGGGTGTTTTATCTCTTTTAAATTGTGAGCCCCTGATGTTGACCCTTCATCTCTTTATTCCCCAGAATGCCCAGCCAAGAGCAACCATAGCTGGTAGGCTTTGCAGACTTGCAGAGGATTCCTTGTGGTATTTGGGAGGAGCTTGGGAAATTAGCTCTACTCTTTGTAAAGGTTTGGACCAGGAAGCCTGTTGCCTGTGTCAGAGTCAAATCAGGGACTAGAGATGCAGGAGCCTAGAAAATGTGCTGGAAAGAAGGGAAGAGGATCTCTCTCTAGTCTAGTCTTTTTGCTTGACTTTCTCCCAACTTCCTGTCCTGCCAAAGGGCTTTTCCTGCCAAGGTGTCTCTAAACAAGACATTTTTGCAGAGAAAACAGAGATCCAGGTTTGTCCTCTCCTGACAGAGTTTTAGAGAAAGATAGGGATTGTGTGATCCTTCCCTCTGCTCCCATGAAAGGAGAGACAAGTTCTCTATCCAGTGCTGGGGATTGCAGGGCCCCGGGGCCGCAGTGCGGAAAAGGCTGTCTGCCCCTCCCTGCGCCTGCCAGAGTGGAAGCCAGAACCACTGGCTTCACACGCATAGCCAGGTGCTTTGCTGGATCCCAAGCAAGTAAATTGCTGGCACTTTCATTGTGAGACTCCCCTTGGTCGGAACTTCCTCCCCAACCCAACCCCCAACCCACCTGGGCTACCCACCCTCTTTCAATCAAAGGAATTGGAACCGCCCCGCCCACTTCCTGCACCCTGGTGGGGACTCTGTGGGGAAAACCAAGCAGAAACCCAGAGGGCCCGAGGTTATGCTGCGTTTGTGTGAACATTCTCCTGTTTCCAGGGCACCTTGATTGCTAAATGCTCTTCATTCCTCATAAGTGCTTATGAATGTGTTCTGATTTGGAGGGGGGTGGACAGCAGTCACAAAACTTTTCCCTGTCGCTGCACTGGTCTGTCCCTGTGCACCAACTCCCTCTTAGAGTGGAAGGGGAGACAAGGGGGAAAAACAAAACAAGCTGAACCTAAAAGGGTGAGGGACACATTTCTAGTCTCTGTGATACAGCTGAGAAGCTGTGAGAGCAAGCCCTAGGTACAAATTCCTACTCATGGTCCACCTATTCAGTGAAGTTGCAGGTGAGGGTCCCAAGGCACCTCAAGGAAGGGAGGTCAAACAGAGGGAAGTTTGAACATGTCAGGCATTGTTCTCTCCATATTGGGTGGGTAGACAAGAGGTACACTCAATCCCAGAAGGTCCACAACTGGCACATGCCTTCTGGAGTGCTTCCCATTTTCCTTTAAATGTGGCTTGTTCCACCCAGATGGGACCAAATAAAATTGAAACCCCACTTTTGCTAAATGACTGTGCTAAAATATGCCCTGCTTATGCCCAAGGGAATTTTGAGAGGCTACCCCAGCCTCTCTCCTCAGGCCTTTCTGGTTCTCCTGGAGCCTGTACTCTGTACTACTCACTGCTCACTCCCAAGGTCTCTGCTGTCAGATCTCCAGCTTACAATCTTAAAATGTCCTTAATTCCGGTGTCTAGGACCACACAACTATTGGTTTAAAGATGTTTGGGTTCAAGTCATACCTGAATTCTTATCAGCTATCATAGTCTGAACTTCCTACATCATTGCCACCTGGACCAGGATCCAGCTCCCCAAGCTGGGCAGTGGGGGATGTGAGGAACCACCCTTCCCCTGGGCTCCATCTCCAGACAAAAGTGTCCTGGATCTAGTGCCTACCTTAAGGTGGCTCCTGTCCTCTGAATTCACAAGATGCCTGCAAAGGATGGAGCTGGAGTGTGAGGAGGCGGCCCTGAGCCTCCCTGACTGTGCCCTTCCAGGGGCTCTGGGACCCCCCAACCAGAAAGTACCCACCCGCCCTGCCACAGGCGGAAAGAGCTGAAAAGCCATACCTCCCCCGTTCTGGAAGGCCAGGTAGGGAAACCTCCAGACATTGCCCAGCCCCACTGCATACCCCACCATGGACAGGATGAAGTCCAGTTTGCTGGACCAGTTCCCTCGGGCCTTATTCTCATCCCCTTGCTCGTCCTCCTGGGGGCGGAAAAGCACATTGTCGGATAACAGCCCAGGTAGGTCCACAAGCAGGCCCCATTCTGCCCCTCCCCCCTGCTGAGGGTCTTTCCCAGCAAGCAGGCCCCCACTTTTCAACTGAGGATGCAACGGCAAGCAGGACCCCAATTCTGAAAAGAGGATGCATCTACAAGCAGGGCTCTCACCCTCTCCCCTGCACTGACAGTCTTTCAGCAAGCAGATCCCAATTTTTATCTAAGCATCCATCCTAAACAGACTCTGGGCCCCCTGTCCCCCCAAATCCTGCAGTCAGGGCACACCAGCAAGCAGCTTTCCCCAAACCTTCAACATGTAGGTTGATTGCAAGCAGGTCCCTCCATCCCCAACAAATAGTTCATTTGGCAAGCAGGCTGGTATCATGCCTACAGTCCCCAGCAAGCAGGTGCCTAACCAACCCCTCCCACCACCAGATAAAAAAACCCTCCACTCACGCCTCCCCTTTCCTTGGAGTCTGCACTAAAACAAGAGAGCTGCAATGCCTAAAGCCAGCCAGAGCCCCTGCCTCACTTTCTCTGCCAAAGCTTACAGGCAGAACCTGCCTTGATGGCTAATTTCAGCTCAGGGGCAAGGGATATGGCAGGAAGTATTTAGATAATGGGGTTGAAACAAGAGGGAAACTGAGACGATGGGTATGATGAGAGACAGAGCAACTAAGACACTGAGTTCTGGTCTACTAGACCAGTCGCTCTTTACTGATAGCATTTGGATAACCACAGGAAGACACTTTGTCTCTGAGCCTGTGTCCCCATTTGTAAAATGGGGCTTCCAGTTCCAGCAGTCTGTTTGTCTTTGGGGGCTTACCTGAATCTGAAATGCAGAAAAAGCAGAGGGTAAAGCTACCTCAAAATAAACTCTGAAGATGTTCATGGTACCTGGACACAGGACAAAGCTTCTAGGGACCCAAGCCACTGCATGGCTTCCACCACCTCAGCAACCCTCCACCTCCTACTCTAGCAACCTGGTATGTCCCATGCTATCTAGAGGCATGGGGGATAAAAAGGCAGTTATCAGGGCAGGGAGGAAGTCTAGAGAAAAGATGAGGGCTGAAGTGGGTGTCCGAAAGGCAAGAGTCAGCCGAAAATAGGCAAATACAAGGCTTCACCTATACTGAGCATCTTTACCATCCCCTATTCCTCTCCCTCCCCACCCCCTGCCACCCGAGCAGAGCACTCACCCCACCCCTTACTCTTTCAGGGCTAGAAAGGGTGAGAGTTCCACCTCCTTTTGCCTTTGCCGCACTGCAGAGATTAAAAAAGGCATGTGAAAGAAATTGTCTGACTCCACCAAGGACCACACTGCTGGACATGTGCTGTGAGAGGAGGTTACTACTTACAGCCAAATGCTGAAGAAGTGGGCCACAAAGCAAAGGGGTAGAAGGGGGGTGTCTGTTCACTTCTAGTTATTGTAGCAGCTGACTGCTTGCTGTGAGTAGGCCTGTGGATAATATGAGTGTGTGTGTGTGTGTGTGTGTGTGTGTGTGTACACAAACATTAAAGTGACTTAGAACAGGAAGGCTTTATAAACCCGGAATCTCATATGTTCTGGTTCTGGTACCCTCTGCTGGATATGTGCCTAGCCCTTGAGCCAAGGAGAGGAGAGGGGATAGCAGAAGGCAGGCAATGGGAAGGGAACTGCTGAAGTAGGTGAAATAGGACAGAGGAAAGAAAAGATCAGAGGAGGGAGAAAGACAGGGAGATGGAAGAAGGCAAAGCCTGTATGGGAGAAGGGGACATGAGCAATACTGCCTTGCCCCTAACCCAGAACTGGAATTTGCTTTGCATTTTCATATCTCTGGTTGAATATAAAGGACCAAATGCAGTAGTGGATCCAAATTTGTGGGGCTTGAGCTTACACATATAAGAGAAGAAAAAAAAATTCTTGAATGATGAAAATGCAAAAATCTGGTGACAAAATTGGGTACTGGATTTTGGAAGTGCAGAGGCAAAAAAATAAACCCTGAAACTTAAGCCTCAGAAGTAACCTAACCTAAACCTGCCTCTCATCAATTGAGTTCTCATGTGATGAACGACAGCTTGCACTGCAAAGGTTGCAGGATTTAAACTATTGTCCATACTAGGCTTTTCTCTGTATTCTCATTTTCTAATTATGAAAACAGATTCAAATAAGACCCAGTCATTGGCAAGCGGTATCTGCATAACGGGGTAGAAATCTCTGTCTCAACTACTTAATGAAATTGCTCTCAGATTTCCACTATCACTGAGGGAAGGGGCAGGTAAGGCAAATCCTGAGGTCACCATCCCTCTGGCAGGGTCACTGCAGCCCTCAAGCCCTGAGCTGGCCACCCCAGCAAAGTGCGAGCTTCCAGAAGCCCCAAAGCTACCTCCCACATCCATTACCTGGCACTGCCAACCAGTTTCCCCATCAGCACACGTGCACCCGCCACCACCCAACTTGCCTGGAACTTCTGGGGAGCTGGAAGTGACCGGCTTACCTGGGTGGTAGCAGTAGCCGTGCTGCCTGGGAGCACCGACGTGATTCCATCTGTGCCCAGCACCACCGTGCTCTGGCTCATATTCACCCAGCCCACGGCTCGGGTATTGTTCCGCTCCAGGGTACCCTTGCCCACACTCACGTTAGCATCCCCCTCTGGGGCGCGCAGGGCCGGAATCTTACAATGCAGCGCATTGCCAGGCCCAGAGCCTGCAGAAGGAGGGGCGCCCTGAGCCTCCTGCGACTCGCTCCAGTCCCGCAGAGTTGCGGAAGCCACTGGCGCCCGCTGGCTACTGAATTTGCAAGCCCCCACTCCTGGCTGCTCAGCCTCACAGGCTCGTGCGCTGGGGTACTGGAAAGTTTGGGCACCAGTGGAAACCGACCGGGTCACTCGTGGCGTCGGCGGCACGGCAGCGGTGGCGGCTGCAGCTGCGCCAGCGGCAGCGGGAGGCTCCTGCTCTGGGCTCGTCCTGGGCGCACATGGGCCATCGTGGGGGCCAGGGGCCACAGTCGCCTCCAGGCTGTTGGCAGGTTGTTTATTCATTTCCTTGGGAGCACCGCAATCCTGCAAACACAACGTGAAGTTCGGCCAAAAAAAAAAAAAAAAAAAGAAGAAGAAGAAAAAAGAAAAGTCACGACAGCTTTAAGAATATCTGTATCTACGTGGAGACATGCTCACGATTCAGGTCTGGACACAATACCTAGGGGACAAATTGGAATCTGCATTGCTTTCCTTCTCCAAGAAAAACTGTAGTCAGTATTTCTCAATTTGTCCGTCTGGTCAATAATCAGAATTCCTAAAGAAGCTAATATTCCTCTCCCTGATGGATTGTGAACTAAGAACATATGAAGAAATGATTTTTGGATGTGGGGAGGGTAGAAATAGCCCTACAGTCATGAGCTCCCCACCCTCTTTGGATTTCACATCACGGCTGTAGGGTACCCACATCCCGATCACCATTGTAGAAAGATTCTTTAATTTTCCGCCCCATTTCCTTTGTCATTCAACAATGCACATTCCTTTTTTTTTTTTTCCTTATAAGCAATAGACAAGCTGAGGCCACAAAGCTGATGGCATGGCACCTGCTATCATTGTTTGAGGCCAAATCTGTTGTGCATATCTCAGTGCCCCAAAACCCTCCCCAGCCTGCCAGGTAGCAATGGCAGACACACAGATCACAACCAAAGTAACAACAAAATCCACCACAACAATAATAAATCAGATTTAAAAACACAAGATGGTAACTAGTTTTTCTATCTTATAAAACCTACATAAACGTCTAGATTCTCAGATATGTAACAGAATGTGAAAAGTTTTTTTCATACCCACCCCCTCCCCCTGCTCAGGAATAACTATTCACAGGAGTCTAATATCCTCTGCACCCTTACTCTAATTTAGGAGACCAAAACTCACCACTAATTTTCACTTGGTTTCTCCTAAATGAGTTTCCAATGACAAGACCTGCCAGTGGTGTTTTTTTTTCCCCTCTGCTCCCCCCCCCTTCCATTATCTTTCCAGGATTTGCTAAATATTAGCAACCAGTAATTTCTACTACCCTGTAAAAATAATCACATTACCTTCACCTCTATCGCATGTCTCTCATCTAACCTTCTTTTCAAATGCACAGATCAGAAATCCTTGTTATGCACCAAAGCTAAGTATTCTGGGTCCAGCCAGCATTCCTATCTCAATGGCCTCCAAGACCCACAGCGACTGGTATCAGCACCTGCATCCGGAATTTCAGCACCGTGGACAGTGTCCAAATTACCGTGGTTGGGAGACCCTTCCAACCTCTTAGCTGGACAGCTCCGGAAACTGCTTTCCGATCTCAGGCGATGCTCATAAGTAGAAATACCTACAGTTTCGAGAACTGTACTCCCCTCCCCTTCCAAAATACACTGCACATTTCAAAAAGAAATATACAAACGAAACTGTCTTTCCCACTCCCACATTCACTTCTCCTCTTGAAAGAACAAAAGCAAACACTCACCATATCTGACACGGGCAACAGATTGAACCGGTAGAGAGTGAAATCCGCAATTGACAAGGCTAGCTTTGGCTCTGGGTAGAGAGGCGCTTTCTATATCTCCTTGGAAAAGGCCGGGTTTGCGTCAGTGCAAAGCAAGGTGCCCTTCGTTTGACATTTTCTTGATAATACAAGTTTGATAAATCATTACCCCCTTGGATTCAAGTTTTAAAGGGACAACAACCAAGAGTACGCTGGCCAGTTGTCACTGGAGCGAGAGGGGGCTGCGTGTTCTGCGTGACTCATGTGGGTCTGATTACTAAACCAAAAGCGGCTGGGGGGATGACAGAAGTTTTCCTCCTCCTAATTAAGGGAAACATGGGAGGGACACGTCCCACTGCACCCAAGGCAAGACAGCCGTCAACGAAGAGGTTTGGGCTACCGAGGTAGGTGCGGGGGAAGGAGTTAAATCCCTGTGATGTTTCAGTTCTTTCTCTTCCACTAAATTCCGTTGCAGCCTTTCCAAGTCTGCAGGCAGTGGATTCTGCAATATTACCCTCAAAGCCACTGAGGGTCTGTGCATAGCGTCATAGCTCTGCAATGTCTGGCGCACTCGGGTCTTGTTTTCTAAGGGTATTTCCACAAGCTTGAATGCGGATTTCAGATATGGCCCTGCCTTCCCAGTGTTAGAGCCATCCTTGATTTTTGCTTTTAAATTGAGGTCTAGTATTTGCATTACAATACTATTTCTATTAACACAATTAATAGAAATTCTTGAGTAAAATTATGACTCTTCTTGCTTTGTTTACATTCCTTTAAAATATTTTAGAGAAATAAAAAGGAAATTATTTTCAATACTGACCTGGTTCTTAGGTCATTTTCAAAAATCAAAGGAAACTCGTTCTTGCTTCATAGCCCTCTCAATAAAAATCCATTACAACTAGGTCTGATTTGGAAATACGTGTTCTTAGAGACCCTCCAAATTATGAGCAGCAGCAACCAAGAGGTAGGGCTGGCCAACCCAGAAGCGACGGGAGGACATTCTACCTACCATCCTGCGGTCTGCGGCAGGGTTGGGAGTGAGGAGAGGGGATAATGGTTAAACAGATGAACTTTCGTCTGGGTACAAAGCAATGGTGATAGTCATAAGAAAGGAAAACATCTTTACAAAAAAGATGTAATTTGGAGACGAAAGGGATTCTTAGCAAAATGCTTCACATTTCTCCCTCCTGACCAGCCTAACTAGGGGGAACTGCTGGCCTTTGGGGTGGGGAGCTATGGAAAGCACTTTATCCCCTCCCTGCTGCCCGCAGCAACCCAGCCCACAGCCTCTGGGTCGGCGCCTTCTTACACTGCTGGGCCGTCCCCAAGCGGCAGGAAGACAATGTCTTGGGGCCTCAGATGGAGCTGCTGTGGCAGATTGCGGTGGGCGCCTGGGGCACTGCGGGGCCTCTCCCACCTCCTTCCAAGCTGCCAGAACAAGCTTGGATGCCTCTGCTCAGAGGTTAGCGCGCTTGGCCCCTGTGAGGGAAGCTGGCTGGGAACCAATGGTCTACACTTTGATGGAAGGAGACCTCCTTTCCAGCCGTCTCATTGTATTTGACATTTAGTAGATTCTCTATTATTTTCAACACTGACCTAAGTTCTCTATTATTTTCAACACTGATCGTGCTCATGGGCAAGAACTTCCCGTGAATTATTCTATTTAGTTTGATAACAATCTTTGAAAATCTCCCAATTATAAAATCGGGGAAACTAAGGCTCAGAAAGTGACTTTTGAACTCGAGAGAATCTCCCAATCTTCCTACACTGCTGTCCCTGGAACCAGTCGCGCGCTCTCTGGAGGCGGGAGCGGTCAGCGAAAGGGAAGTTAGGGAGACTGGGGTAGGGCTGAAACGGGCTCTGGCTGGAGGAAGGCAGGCAGAGGCGAACTCCCGCTGGGGCGCATTCTTATGGATGTGTGTGAAGGGGAACTGCCGGGTTCTTCTTCCTAAACAAACCTCAGTTTCCACAAAGTCAAAGCAGAACGCCAGGAGTGTAAAGGGCAGCCCTGACAGACCCTAACTCCTGCACCACACAGCGCGCTCCTAGGTCCCGGGAGGCCTTCCTCTGGGGCCCCTGGGCTGACATCCAGCAGGGGAAAGTCACGACTTGAAAAGATTCCGACCAGTTTTCTTAGTTTGCATATGATCCATCCCCGCCAAGGGCCGCAAGCTAGAGGAGCTTCCACCCGCTCACCCACGTTCCAGGGCGCACTGACGTCGCAAGCGGGGGCGGGAGCCTAAAGAAATGCGCGACTGGAATACACCAGGCCTTCTCGATGGCCGCAGTTGAGGCCCAGGGCCAAAGTGACGCCCCAGCTTACTCCCTAGGCCTGACGTTTCGCCTGCGGGCCCTCCCCAGCCAAATGCGCACTTGGGTTTCCACGTGGGGCGGTGGCACGTCAGGTCCTTCCTAGGCGGTGACTCGCCTGGACGGCTGCGGGGGTGGGGCTGAGGATTGGCAGAGGAGCAGTTTTGGCTTCCCACACTTCCCCCTTTTCCCTCTCCCCCCCTCCCCTTCCAACCTCGTGATTCTAGAAAGGAGGGGCTTTGTGGAGATAGGAGGGAGAATGTGGACCCGGAGGCCTAAAGGGTTGGCAGAGAAGTCAACGCCTGGGAGAGGGGAGAAGGGGGGTTTAAAAGCGGGATGGAGGGGTGCACATAGCCTGTCGGGATAGTTGGGGTTCGTGAGCAGGAGAAAGCATGTGGAAGCAGACTGCCCCAACCAGCCCCTGGGCAGCTCATTGCTCATAAGGATGTGGAAACATGCTGGAGAAATGCTGAGAGTGGATCCGCCACAGTAAGGAAGAAAAGACACAAACCCACTGAGGCAGGCAGGCCTCCGCCCCTGCCCTCTGAGGCTGCCTGTTCCGAGTGATAATCCAACCTGAACGAGATTCAGCAGAGGGGGCCATAATTCCACATCCATCACCCCGCAGCGGCTTGGTGGGAATTAGCCAGTCGTTACAGACTTAATTACTTTGTCAAAGATGAAAAATAGTAATTGATTTTGCCCTCTATCACTTTGCACCCCAGCCCCCCTTATTTATCTGCATATTTGCAGATAAGCAAATAAATATTTTTGAAAACTCTAGACCACCTGACAGTGTGTGAGTGAGGGGGGTAGGAGGGTTGTCAGCTACAGAGGCCATCTGTGGCAGCCCTGATGCTTCTTTGTACCAAGACATGGGGAGCAAACTGGAACTCAGGCAGGAAAGGACTTGGGGCTGGGGTCCTTGTACCTGCAAGCTGGCCCCCTCTGCAATAGAGCAGAAGAGAGGAGGCAGGAGAAAGTCCCCTTTTGGGATAGGAGCCCCTGTTCTGGTGTTAACCTGAGGCTTACCTGACCAGCTAGCTTCCACCACGCTCAGGGCTGAGGCCGAGGAACTACTGCCAGGCCACTTTGATAGAAAGGAGAAGAAATTTGCCTAAGGTCAGCAGGCAGAGTCAGGATTTGAGCTGAGGTCTGTGTTGCCTCTGGTGGGCAACACAGTGTGGGATATAATATAAACACCTTTATTGTTGTCTGTGTGACTTTGATCTTGGAGCCATAAACACCAAAAAATTCTGCAGGTAAGGACACAAGGGTTCAATGGGATTTAGGTAACATTGCCAACCTAGTCAAGAAGCCATGCAGTATTTTTGTCCTACTTGCCTACTACTGCCCAGTTTCACTGCGGTGTTGTTCTGTGCTAAGAATGTGTGCTCTGCAGACAGATTTCACTACCTCCTAGCTCAGTGACCTTGGGGGAAATTCTGGATTTTATGAGAGAATAATAATAATATTAAGCTGCCTCAAGAATTTCTTGAGGGTTACATGAGTGTATTTGTGAAATGCCTAGACTGGGGGAGGCTCCCTGGTTTGCTTCCAATAAGCAATTGTTATTATTCAGTCTGGACAAATCATCTGTTTGAAGTCCCTCAGATTTAGCAAATAAAACAGTTCCCTCTCCCTGGTCCAGAGGCACACACAGACTAGAAAGCCTTACAAGTTGATAATCATTGTGCAATACTTCCTTCTCCTCCTTCAGTGGGTGCAACACACAATAATTGTTTTCATTAAGAGAAAATTAGGGGGCATCCCGAAAAAGTGCTCAAACAGAGATTGCTCTGAGTGTGTCTTGAGGCAACCTTTTGTTTAGCTCACCATAAACCTCAACATAAATGACAGGCACTTAGAGTTTTATAACTGGCTTCATTGTCTACTTCTCGACTACTCCAGACAAGCTTGCCTTACCAGAGCATTTCAGAAAAGTCTTTCCTGGGAAATCTGTGTTTTACCTTGGGAACTAGTCCATATGCAAAATGTAGGTCCAAAATCCCAAGACTCAGACAGGCAGGATGCTTTTTCCTGAGTCAGCAGTAGCGATGAGTCTCACTTCACTGCAGCAAAACACAGGGCAGTGGGCGCAGGCGCAGAAGCAGAGATTTAAAAACAAGCTGCAGAGGATTCAAGGTCATCCATAGTGCCACATGCCTGCTTTACCACTGGGAGAACCAGTTCAGGGAAGGAAAGTTAATGCTCAAGGTCAACTGGAAAATTAGAAAAAAAGTATAGCAGCATTTCTTCTTTAAAAGGAGGAAGAGAGTAAAGAACTATACTATCCTTTGATCCAGCAATCCCACTGTTAGGAAGCTACCCTAGAGACTTAACAAAGCATAGTATAAGATTGTTATTATAGTCCAATTGATAAAAATAGGGGGGGAAATCCACATTAGCTCAGTAGTATGTATATATAAAACATGGAATGATTCATACCTGGTAAAAAGAATGATTTATGGTCCCACAGTTGACATGGACACAAGGACAGATTTTCATGAGTTATTGACAAAAGCCAGATACGTGGATAACATGTATAGCATGATCTCATGATGTGGTGTGCATGTGTGTGTATCAGTAAAATGGGGAAGCACACATTAGGTAACATCTAAGGTTACTTGTGGGCAGTTTGTATACTGATGTGAGTGGAGAGAGGGGCGGTAAGCAAAATCAGGAAGAGAGGCAAAAGACAGTGCTTTTAAAAATGGTTGTTCTAGTCCTATTTATAAATGTATGTGAAAATGTACATAAAATGATTTTTAAACTAATTCACTAAAACCTGCTTCCTTAATTAATGACCATATTCACCTAACAGTCTACTTTTATTAGGAAGTTTTAAACCTACATTCATCTTAAAGCCTTTCTTTCAGTAAATCTGGAAAAAATGAATTCAGTTAATTAAGGATCTGAACTCCTAATATTTGGCTAGCTAAATGTCCTTCCTAAAGTCCTAGTGTTTCTGCCTCCTATCTCTGCAGGGCAGGAACCGGGGGCTAAAAAAACCTTTAAAGGATATAGTCTTGGACAATATAATAATGTTCTGCACCCCCATCCCATGCTTTTAATGTGCATCAAACTGTAAAATAATTTAAAATAAATTACACTAAACTGAAAATTTCTGATTTTTAATTTTCCATAATGACAGTATTGATGCCTTTTACTATTCCTCCTTCTTATCACTCTTTTAGAAGGAAGTCTTGATTTACAGGTTGTATATGCTTAACATATAATATGTTGAATCTCCTTTCAAATGTCCAAGTGCAAAGGAAATCATCCTGTACCCTTCAGCTTCTTCTATGCTGGTAAATAATGAAGCATCTGAAGGATCAGTAAGAGACAAAGACAGAAAGTACAATTAGGTAAAAGCCCTTAAAGAGGGAAGTTTGTATGTAATTTCTTTTTTTCAAAAGCAACCTCTCTCCAGCCCACAGTCTTTCCCATGAAACGAACCTTTAGCTGAAGATTTATTTGGGGGGAGCAGATTTTTGCTTCCCTACACAAGTTTAATTCTTCATTTATCCACCTGCTCAAAGTTCCCTAACCCCAAAGTGAGAAACACTAGCCCTGTAAGAAGTCAGGTCTCAAATATATTTCTTATTTGAAAGAGATATCTAATATATGGGGCAGAAGAGAACTGATATTTAATGTTTACAGTGTTAGTGAAGATTCTTTCCTTTTGAATATTCCTTTTTTCCCTGCCCTTCTGTTACTGTCCTAGTTAGCGGGGGAAGAAATTTAAGTTTAACGTCATGCAAACCTAGCAGGAATTCCTACAAGTAGAGCGGAACAGATGGTGGTAAGCTTCACTATATAGGCAGTTGATGGAGTTAACGAAGGCTCTTAAGTCAAATCTGAACAAGAGTCACAAAGACAAATGGCAAGGACCTTGAAAATTCAAGGTCCTTTACACCAGGAACTGGCAGGCAGAATAGAGAAGTTTAAGGATCTTATTTTGCTACATGGTAGTTAAGTTAGGTCTAGGGGGGGCATGGATAACGACACCAAATTTTGTGCTGTTGGTTTTAATAATTTATAGCACTCAATACAGGATATGACAATATCAAGCAATATCCTAGAAAAATCTCTGACAAAAATACCAGAGTAGGGGGCCTCCCTGGTGGCCAAGGGATTAAGCACCGCACTATGAAGCAATCCGTAGCCTCTGCAGCACCAGTGATTCCCAGCCAGGGAGCAACCCACATGGCACAGCATACCTCTGCTCTCTCGCCCACTGCTCCCCTCAGCAGTATATTTCAGTCAATCTGCCTGTTCTGTTCCCCACTCTGTCTCTGGTGAATCCGCTCACTCCCTGCACCTCTGGCCTGTACCCTAGCTCTTTTATGCTTAAATAAATCTTAAAAAAAAAAAAAAACCAGAGTAACTACTCATGTGGTAGTTGCCCCTGAGATGTACCTTAATTGTCAGAATTCAGTCCCTGACATCTTTGAACATATCTTCATCTACATTACATTTCAAAGTGTTTCTGTTTTCAGTCTTAACATCTGGGGGAGGGGGTGGGAGGGGAGTTGAGAAGGGCGGGTAACATGATATAGTGAGAAGTCAGAGCTTTAGAATTGGACCCCAGTCAAAAGTTTGGATCCAGGTTCAGCCATTTATCAGCTAGCTGTGTATTCTTGCTTTCCTTTTCAATAAAATGGGCTTCCTGTGCTGGTTAAGTGAGATGGAGCATCTGAAAGCTTCTAGCACAGTGCAAGAGCTCCTCCTCCCTTGATGTTATGAGTTTAAAAGTATATGAAGCATGACACTGTTCCCTTAGAGATGTTACAAAATGAGTACTTTCTCTAGATCTTAATTGTATTCTCCCCAACTTTCTTCATGGGAAATGAACTTTGTCTGTTTTGGTTTTTTTTTAGATTATTTATTTATTTATACAAGCACTGGGTACAGTCAGAAGCGCGGGAGGGTGAGAGAATTCACCAGAGCCAGAGCGGGGAGCAGAGCAGGCAGAAGGACCGAAGTACACTGCTGAGGGGAGCAGCGGGCGGCAGGAGAGGTCTGCGCGCCATGTGGGACCCTCCTCCAGTGGCCGGGGAGCAGCCAGGGATGGAACCGGCGCTGCAGAGGCTGCGGGCAGCTTCGCAACACAGCGCTCAACCGCTGCGCCACCAGGGAGGCCCTGTATCTTTTTTTTTTTGAGGGTAGACTTTCTTAGAAATACCAGGTCATGACTCTGCTTTCGCACCCACAGTATCCTTTGCCTGAAATGTTCTTCCTGCCAGAGTGAATTCCTAACCACACCTTTAGACTCATTGCCTAAATGCATCTTCTCTCAGAGGCTTTTTAAGAAAAGTTAGTATCTCCAGTCTCTGTACTTTTCTAGGACCTGGTGCATTGTGTATGCCTTTTCTTCTACAGAAGTCACTAGCCACACTTGGCTAAGACTTAATTAAAATTAAATGTAAAATTCCATTCCTTAGTCATAATACCTCCATTTTTAGTGCTCAATAGTTATGTGCACTGGATAGTGCAGAGAATGTTTCTACCACTACAAAAATTCCACTAGAGAGCTCAGTTGTGAATTGTGAAACTGTCAAGGCAGAGAGTTTGGTTTCTTTAAGGTCTCTATATTTCTGCTTGTAATCACAGATACTAAGTACCTACTACTTTTTGAGTGAGTGACTTAAAAATCTTGGAATAGGGCCTCCCTGGTGGCGCAAGGGGTTAAGTTGCAGCACGATGAAGCAAACTGCAGCAGAGTTCGATCCCCAGCCAGGTTAGCGACCCACATGGCACAGAAGACCTCTCCTGACTCGTCCACTGCTCCCCTCAGCAGTGTGCTTCTTCAGTCTGCCTGCTCTGCTCCCCGCTCTGGCTCTGGTGAATTCTCTCTCTCTCCCGCGCTTCTGACTATACCCAGTGCGTATATAAATAAATAAATAAATCTTTTTTAAAATTTTTTTTTATATTTTTTTAAGATTAATTTTTATTTATTTATTTATTTATTTATTTATTTATTTATTTATTTATACAAGCACTGGGTACAGTCAGAAGCGCGGGAGGGTGAGAGAATTCACCAGAGCCAGAGCGGGGAGCAGAACAGGCAGAAGGACCGAAGTACACTGCTGAGGGGAGCAGCGGGCGGCAGGAGAGGTCTGCGCGCCATGTGGGACCCTCCTCCGATGGCCTGGGAGCAGCCGGGGATCGAACCGGCGCCGCAGAGGCCGCGGGCAGCTTCGCAACCCAGCGCTCAACCGCTGCGCCAGCGGGGAGGCCCAAATAAATAAATCTTAAAAAAAAAAAAAAGAATAACATCCATTTTAAAAAATAAATAAATCTTTTAAAAAAATAAAAATCTTGGAATAGACTCTTGATTTCTTGTTACTTTACTATCTTCTCTAAACCCTATTATTTTGCATTTTTATAAGTTTTCATTTTCTGCTTTGCTTTCCTAATTATAAAGATAATACATGTTCATTAAACTTGGAAAAGCTCAAAGAACATACAAACATAAATTCCCATCACTCCCCAGAAATCCTATTAACATTTTGGTGGAAGGCCATCTAGATTTTCATGAGCTATAGTTTCTATTTTTACAAAATTGAGATCATGCTGTTCATAGTCTTTTATAATCTCTTTTTCTCACTAATATTGTTGAACTAGCTTTTCCCCATTGCTACAATATCTACATTATTATTTTAAATTGATGTAGTTTCTTATGAATATATAACATAATAAACAATTACTGTAATTCTGATTATTTCCAATGTTTACTAACTATAAATACTGTATTATCTGTATCTATCTATACATATCTCTAATTTGCATTTTTAGCATAAGTTCCTAGACATGCTATTACTATTTAATGGAATTGCACATTTTTGAGAATTTGATTCATTTTATTGGGACTAGTTTTTGGATGTGGGCCCCAAGACACAGACATGGAGCTGTATGTGAAGATATATCCATGTTCTGAGAGAGGATGCCAGAGCTCTGTGTTTTATTTCCATTCCTCTTTCCAATGATGCCCAACAATCTGTGAATACCTCTAGCTATAAAAAAAAAAAAGTCATGAGAACAAAAGCGATAGTAAGTTTCCAGAAAGACTGAACCAACTTTCTCTTTAGTATAAAGGAATTTTTTAATGGAAAAAATATTACTTGGTAAATGCAAATATTTGCAATTATCAGTATGTATAATATCCAAATTTTACAACTATTAGAACCAGACCAATAAGCCCATCTGTTTATACAGAGCTTAATTAAACAGTTATTAGAAATAATGCAAATATTGTGCAGGATTTGTGAATGCTTACTCTGCAGTAGAAATGAGTGATTTAGGGCTCTCTGTTTTCTGTAGATTACATGGATGATGACATCTTTTTCCAAGTCATTAACCTGGGCACAGCTTTGGGGCCAAATGAGAAGCTACATCCAAACCATTTAAAGAGTCTGGGTGATTGGTGGAGCTGACAAAGGAAAGACCCTCTGCCATTCACCACTGTAAGAGCATTTTTGGAGTGTGATTGCCTGTGACGACTCATGGTTCAATGATTCCATTGTTTCAGAAAGGCCTGGTTTCACTGATACTGCGAGAAAAAGGTGGACTGTGCTTCCACATGGGCTACTCAAGATGACACTGTCAAAAACATTTCCAACGGATATTTCCCCTTAGAATTTCATTCTGCCACTTTCAGCCTTAAATTGTTCTGTTTGTTTTGTATTACATTACAGAACAAAATAAGCCAAAAGAAGAAAATAAATTCAAAACTATCTGAAGCTCCAAGTACCAAGAAATGGTGAGTTCAAGATCAAAATGAAGTTGACCTCAAGGGCTAGATCCTGGGCTCTCAAAACCTCAGGATCCTCTCTGTGACTTGGATTCTGTTGGTCATTTATCTGTCTCATGTTTTCAGATTTTCAGCTTGTAGAAGTAATGCTGGCCAGAGCTTTGGGTTCCATGCTCATAAATTATAATCCCAGGGGAAAGGACTCTACTAGGCCAGAGAGACAGGCTTTTGATGCAGGTAGAGTATCTGGAAGGGGATCCCAGGTGAAAGTGCAATCAGGGGTGGGGGGAAAGAGTATTAATGAGTTGCCACTTTGGGCAACTGGAATTCAGGCTCACTGGGGTCCTTCCAAGGTATCACATAGAACAGACTTCTATGCCAGAATTCTCCCAGACACAGGGAAACTAGATTTGTCTACTGACTTCAAATCTTTACTGACTGAGGACTGTCCCTGAGGGTGTCCAATCCCTAGCTCGCATATGTGCTTTGCACTTGGGCTAAGCAAGTTTTCATAGCAATGGAGAAAGTTCTCTATTAGAGAAAGACAGAGACATGCTTGGGAAGCTATTAGTGTGCTAGCTAAAACTCAGAGATAGGACAAAGTAATGTGGGTGGGACATCAATAGCAGCTAGTATTCTCCGCTTTAGTTTGATCTCCACACACACCACTCACCAATATCTTGATTAGTTCAGGCTATGCCATATTCACATCTCTCAGGGTTGGTGGGACAGAATACCATGAATGGAAACCCCATCAAAGCCACATGGAGAAATAATTACTCAAAGAAAGGCTGAGGTAGGGCCTCCCCTGGTGGCGCAGGTAGTTGAATGCCACGTTGTGAGGCTGTCCACAGCCTCTATAGCGCCGTTTGATCCCGGCCGACCAGTGAGGTTCCCACATGTCACAGCAGACCTCTCCTGTCACACCGGCTGCTCCCCTCAGCAGTGTATTTTGTCAGTCTGCCTGTTCTGTTCCCCGTTCTGTCTCTGGTGAATCCTCTCACCCTCCCACACATCTGGCCTGTACCCTGGTTCTTGTATAAAATAAATAAATAAATCTTAAAAAAAAAGAAAGGCTGAGGTATTTAATTACAGTTATCAGAGTAAGTGCAGGAGAGAAGACAGACAGGCAAAATAGTAACTATAATAATAAAGAAGATTTTCATTCCCAAGCCTTGAGATTATTAGAGGGCTATAATAACTGAAGGTTTTGGTTAATATCCTTCTACATTATATTTACTTAAGCATTTTTCCTTTGGAAGAAAGGAAACCTGAGACCATTCCATCTACAGATGTTATATTTTCATTTTTTCCTTGATAAATTTTATTTATTTTTTATTTTATTTTTTAAAAGAATTATTATTTAGTTATACAAGCACTGGGTACAGTCAGAAGTGCAGGAGGGTGAGAGAATTCATCAGAGCCAGAGTGGGGAACAGACAGAAGGACCATAGCACACTGCTGAGGGGAGCAGCAGGTGTGGCAGGAGAGGTCTGCACACCATGTGGGACCCTTGCCGGTGGCCAGGGATCTGCGCTGCAGAGGCTGCAGGGCAGCTTTGCAGCCCAGCACTCAACCGCTGCGCCACCAGGGGAGCCCCCCTTGATAAATTTTAATAAATACTTCCATATACAGTGAACATTTTACTACATATAAATGTCATTTTACCATATATAAATTTGTCATATAGAAAGTATATCAGTCTAGGACTACATCAAATTAAAGAGCTTCTGCACAGCAAAAGAGACAATAACCAAAACAAAGAGAAACCCCACTGACTGGGAGAAAATTTTTGCACACAACACTAATGATAAAGGACTCATCACAAAAATCTACAAAGAGCTGATGAGACTCGACAAAAACAAAGAAAATAATCCAGTCAAAAAATGGGCAGAAGAACTAAAAAGAAACTTATCCCAAAAGGAAATGCAAATGGCCAACAGACATATGAAAAAATGTTCAACATCACTTGTAATCAGGGAAATGCAAATCAAAACTACAATGAGATACCATCTGACACCAGTGAGAATGGCACATATTAAAAAAACTAGCAACAACAAATGTTGGCGAGGGTGTGGAGAAAAAGGAACTCTTCTGCATTGCTGGTGGGAGTGCAAACTGGTCCAACCACTATGGAGAGCTGTGTGGAGATTTCTTGACCTACTAAACATAGAGCATATGATCTAGCAATTCCACTCCTAGGTATTTACCCAAAGGATGCGGAAACAATTCCAAAGGGCACCTGCACCCCCATGTTTATAGCAGCTCTATTTACAATAACTAAGCTATGGAAACAACCCAAATGCCCAAAAATAGATGACTGGATCAAGAAGATGTGGTACATATACACCATGGAATATTACTCAGCAATCAAAAAAGATAAACACATGCAGTTTGCAGCAACATGGATGGAGCTAGAAGGGATCATGCTCAGCGAAATAAGTCAGAAAGAAAAAGAAAAATACCGGGTGATCTCACTCATAGCAGGAATTTAGAAAATCTAAATAAGGGACCAGGAAAAAGACTAATAAATACAAAGTAAAAATAAAAATCAACAAGCAACTATAAACCAGAGACACATCACGGAGTGGGGGGAGGGAAGGGGAGAGAAAGGACTAGGGTCAATATAAGGGGGAGGTGCAATTGTATGGGGAATATAACAAATGAAAATGCACACATTGTGCAAAAATGAAAAATGATGTAAGAATTATATAAAATAAATTATTAATTAAAAAAGAAAGTATATCAATCTATTAAATTTGTGGGTACTAAGTATCTCTTGGTTTAAAGTAAACTGGGAGGTAAATATATTAAATCCCCCGGAATACCTTTGCCCAGGGAAAAAAGTTTTAGTGGTAGTATTCCAGGCATCAAACAAAACTATGTTAAAAAAACAAACAAACAACACCAACTCTGGTGTATTGAGGCGTGGGGTTTGAATTCTAGTTCTTATAACTAGTTATGTGTCCTTTGTCCATGTATTTAATTTCACATAATTTCATATCTTACTCATAGTGCCTTGTGCCCAAAGAAGCTTCCAAGATGAAGATTTTCACTCTTCACTTGATCCTCCAGAAACTCCACCAGTTCAAAATTCAGCTAGAATCATAAAGCAAATTCTTTTTTAACATTCTTCTAGAATCACTAGCAGGCATTAACTTTATTATATTACTTTTCTCCTTATACCTAGCTGGTACTTGAGGTGTCCATAAATCAAAACATTAGTAAGTGAAAAGATGATGTTTCTAGACCTTAAAGTGGTCAGAAGAGAGGTACCAAGATATGACAAGATGTCTGAGAAAGTTAGCTTTCTCTCTTGTTTCTCAATTACTTTTTAAATTTTTGAATAGAAAGACTAGGGTGTAGGCCATAGGTGTGTGTGTGTGTGAGAGAGAGAGGATTCATCAGAGCCAGAGTGGAGAGCAGAATAGGCAGATTTACTGAAATACACTGCTAAGGGGAGCAGTGGGTGAGACAAGAGAGGTCTGCTGCACCATATGTGGGTCAGCTCAGTGGCTCGGGATCAAACTCAGGACTTAGCAGTTATAGTGCTGAGACTTAACCCCTAGGCCACTAGGGAAGTCTTGTTTCTCATCTACTTTTAATTACCACTTCCCTAGAATTGGTGATGAGAATGAATGAATTTGTTCCAATTGAACTGAACTCCAATTTCCAGTCTATTTCCCAGGCTCTAGATGAAAATAGTCCTAAATTAGGTATCAGAGGCCCTGAGTCTAGTACCTGTGAATTGTTTGACCTTGGACAAATGACTAGTTTCTCTGAGACTCAGTTTCTGCAATTGTAGTGGAAATGTAAGTAATGTCTTCCTCTGAAAGCTGAGAGCTAGCTAATTGTAAAATATCAAGCAATCATAAGAACTTGATCTCTATTATTTTAATCTTGGTAGATCTGAGACCTACAGGTCTGTTCTGAATCATGCACATGTCCATTTGTGTGTGCATTGCAGGAGTAGGACATTTGAAAATTATCAAGAAGGTCACTAACCTAAGGATAAGACCACTGGTAGGTTCCAAATGAGACAAAGATCTCATGAGCCAGATATCACAATCTGCTAACTGTATTCCCTACTCTTTGTTCTCTTCCATAATAACTGAGCTGATCTTGGCATATGCCAGTGCAGTGAAAGATGATATAACCACACCCTTCTCACAGCTGAGTTCTGATCACTAGGTTCTAGTCAATGGATTATTAACAAATGTTGTGTATGTTCAGAATCTTGCCTTCAAAACTCAGACTAATCCTTGTCTAGTTTAAATGACTATCATTTGAAGTTTCTTTTATAGCAGCTGAGACTTTACCCTAACTAACATACTGGTTATTCCATACAACATCAAAGAAATCCTGTCCCAGGTGGGCACAAGAGTCTTTTGTCAACTTGAGGCAGTGTCCATACAGCCATCTAAAGGAGTTCCTCCACAATGACAGCCTGGAAGACCAATGAACCATTTTTTCTTAAAAACCATTTCTGTCAGCTGGACTTGCCAAGGTCATTTACATGAGGCAAGTGGCATCTGTCTCAGCTTGAGAGCAGAGCATGAGTCACCACCACTACTTATTTATCCTGTGCTGCTGGCTTCCAAAGGCAGAACAGAGTATGTCTTCATTAGCTGTCCCCCACTTGGAATGAGAATAGGTGTCTGCATGAATACTAGGACCCACAGCCTTAAGTAGACCACTAGAAGTTGCCTGAGAGGTTCAGTGAGTTACTTGAAGCAACAAAGAGCCTTTATGTCAAGTCAGATTGGTATCATTCTACAGCCTGTGCTCCTTCCACTACATGTGGTACCTTCAAGATAAGCTGCCTACTTAAAGCGGTTTCAGGTTCCTAAAGCAAAGCTGGCATTTGCACATTGAGATAAGAATCCATAAGATAAATCTGTGAGATAAGAAGAATCCATTGAGGGCCTCCCTGGTGGTGCAGCGGTGGAGCGCTGGGTTGCGAAGCTGCCCACGGCCTCTGCAGCGCCAGTTTGATCCCCGGCAGCTAGGCAAGGGTCCCACATGGTGTGCAGACCTCTCCTGCCACCCACCGCTCCCCTCAGCAGTGTACTTCCACAGTCTGCCTGTTCTGCTCTCCGCTCTGGGTCTGGTGAATTCTCTCACCCTCCCGCACTTCTGACTGTACCCAGTGCTTGTATAAATAAATAAATAAATAAATAAATAAATAAATAAATAAATAAATAAATAAATAAATAAATAAATAAATAAGAAAGACTGGGTACAGTCAGAAGCACGGGAGGGTGAGAGAATTCACCAGAGCCAGAGCAGGGAGCAGAGCAGGCAGAAGGACTGAAGTACACTGCTGAGGGGAGCAGCAGGTGGCAGGAGAGGTCTGCGTGCCATGTGGGACCCTCCTCCGGTGGCCAGGGAGTGGCTGGGGATCGATCTGGTGCTGCAGAGGCTGCGGGCAGCTTCGTAACCCAGTGCTCAACTGCTGCGCCACCGGGGAGGCCCTTGTATAAATAAATCTTTAAAAAAAAAAAAAGAAGAACCCATTGAGGTAAAACTCCTCCCCAAACCATTCATTAAGAGTTACCCACATTCTGGGCTTTCATCCTTTAAAAGAGTTTTCAATTTATGTAAGCAAGTATGTACTGGATACTTAAGTGATCTGAAGAAAGCTCTGAGAATATCCACATTTATAGATTGAATTATGTCCTTTCCCAAAAATATTTTGGAGTCCTAGCCAGTAAATCAGAATGTGACCTAATTGGCAGATAGGGTCTTTACAGAGGTAATCAAGGTAAATTGAGGTCAGTGGGGGTGAACCCTTCTCTAATAGGACTTTTATCCTTATAAAAAGGGGAAATTTGAATAAAGGGAAGATGATATGAAAAGACAGAGATTCAACCATCTATAAGTCAAAGAGGGAGAGACAGTTTTCCCTCGCAGCCCTGAGAAGAAACCAGCCCTGCCAATAGCTTGATCACAAGCTTCTGGGCATCCAGACCTATGAGAAAATATATTTCTTTTGTTTAAACCACTCAGTCTGTGGTACTTAATAATGGAAGTCTTGGCAAATTAATACATAACTGTGTGGTACATGCAATATACATGGCAAATTTTCACACACACTCTGGGAATTTTTATTTCATTATATAACATCCATGTACCCCTGTTGAAGGGCCCCTGACAAGTTTTATTTCCTGAAACATTCCAATGTCCATAATAATGATAATACTGACAAAAAAAAAAAGCAGCTACCATTTTAAAGTACCATTCTAAGAACTTTACATGATTTATTTCTCCAAACAACAGTGGCCATAAGGGAAAATGCTCAGCGAAATAAGCCAGAAAGAAAAAGAAAAATACCGCATGGTCTCACTCATAGCAGGAATTTAGAAAACCTAAATAAGGGACCAGGAAAAAGACTAATTGCAATAAAGTAAAAATCAAAATCAACAAGCAACTATAGACCAGAGACACACTACAGTGGGGCCGGGAGGAGGAGAAGAGAGATTAGGGTCAGAAAAAGAGGGTGGGAATTGTATGGGGAATATAACCAAAATGAAAATGCACACATTATGCAAAAATGAAAAATGATGGAAGAGTTATATAAAATAAAAAGAAACTAATAGATTTGGTGCCTCGGTGCCACTGTAACAACTTTCTAATAAACTTGGTGGTTCAAAGCAAGTGAACTTTATTGTCTCACAGTTCTGAGTGCCAGAAGACTGAACTTGGTGTTGCCAAGTTCAACTTGGTGTTGCCAAGGTGAATGTAGAGCTGTGCTTCCTCCAGAGATTCTGGGAGAGCACCCATTGCTGCCTGCTCCAGCTTTTAGTGGTTTCCAACATTGCCTGGGCTGGGGCTCTATCACTCCAATCTCTGCATTGTCTTCACAACACCTTCTGTCTGTGTGAAAATCTCCCTTTGTTAGGAAATCCATGATTGCATAGGGCTTCCCTGAATAATCTCACCATCTCAAAATTCTTAATCACGCCTGCAAGGATGTATTTTTTTTTCCATGTTACATGACATTCATAGGTTCCAGGCAGTAGGACATGGTTATTTTTTTAAAGATTTATTTATTTATGCATACGAAAGCTGGGATGCTGGCCTGAGGTGCGGGGTGTGACAGGATCCACCAGAGACAGAGTGGGGAACAAAACAGGCAGACTGACTGAAATACACTGCTGAGGGGAGCAGTGGGAGAGACAGGAGAGGTCTGCTGCGCCATGTGGGTTTCTCCCTGGCCAGCCGGGGATTGAACTCGTGCTGCAGAGGCTGCGCATTGCCTCACAGTGTGGTGTTTAACCCCTTGCACCACCAGGGAGGCCCATATGGCTATCGTTTTTGGGGCATGGGGCAAGGGAACATTTTTCAGTCTACTGTTACCTGCCTCTGGCCCCCAAAGACTCACATCTGTCCCATATACAAAATACATTCACTCCATTACAACATCTCCCCCAATTTCTACTCATTAAAGCAATCAATTCAAGCCAAAATCTCAGGAAATATCAAGTCTGGAATCATCTAACATCAAGTATAGAGGAGACTGTACAATTCATCTTAGAGTGTTCTCTTTCCAAAAGGTAGAAAATGAAAAGAAAGAGGTCACCCTTATGAAACTTCAAAAACCTAAGGGCAAATTCCATTAGGTTTCAAGACTTGGAATTAACCCACATTGATTTCAATCTCTGCCCTCTAGGCCGATGAATTGAAGATGGTACTATTAACCTCTTTAAACTTCAGCTTCCATTTCTAAAAATGAAGTACTAGAACCTACCTCATGAATTTGTTGAGAGTGAATGAAGTAATGTATATAAAGAACTAGCACAATCAGTGATAAATGAAAACTGTTGTTAATATTATTGTGGTTTTTGGGCCTCCCTGGTGGTGCAGTGGTTGAGCGCTGGGTTGCGAAGCTGCCAGCAGCCACTGCAGCGCCAGTTCGATCCCCGGCTGCCAGGCGAGGGTCCCACATGGCGTGAAGACCCTTCTGCCGCCCACTGCTCCCCTCAGCAGTGTATTTCGTCAGTCTGCCTGTTCTGCTCTCCACTCTGGCTCTGGTGAATTCTCTCACCCTCTCGTGCTTCTGACTGTACCCAGTGATTGTATGAATAAATACAATAAATCTTG
The DNA here is from genome assembly GCF_964194135.1 of Talpa europaea. NCBI lineage: Eukaryota > Metazoa > Chordata > Mammalia > Eulipotyphla > Talpidae > Talpa > Talpa europaea. The sequence goes on from NC_140073.1 coordinate 30,732,978, forward strand.
AAAAAAATAAAATAAAATATCTGAAATCAAAAAAAAATATTATTGTGGTTTTTGTCATTATTTATTACTATGGAGTGATGTCTGGAGCTGACATCTTCCCACAAAGGGAGTTTAAAGTCTGATCGACCCAGAGGTTACACATTTTTAATACATGTTTTAAAGGAAAATCCCTCCCATGGTTTCATCCCTCTGTTATATAAAAAACAAATTCCTATGCTTATTTGAGATCTTCCTGAAAAGTATTAAGCAGAAATATTAAATAAATTCAACGTTCACCCTTCCAGATATCACTGAAATGCATACCCTCCCTCTATCTCTTCTCTTTCCTTTAGCTTTCTGTGTGATGGAAAAAAAATCTTTAGGGAAGAAAAAGTTACTAGATTTGTAAACCAGTTTTCCAATTACAGAGCCTCTGCAAAAAAAGATGGCACAATTTCTCAAGGTGAAGGGAAGAAGAGATAAGAAAATAAATTATCATATGGATCAATGGTAGAAGCTTTCTGAAGATCCAGGGAGAATTTCCCCAGTCTTACCTGTCAGCAAACCATACACTCACCAGAAAATACTAGTATGCTATCATTCTTCTGCTAATTTTCCTTCCCTACTTTCACACAACACACACACTATAGAACATACTGTCACGAGGGTCCACCCCAATTGAGGAAGAAGGATAAGCTGAAAGCCCAGAAAGTGGGAGTTACTGTTTGTGGTATAAGTGGCAAGAAAGAGGCATGGAAAATCAAAGTGAATAGAGAGAGCTGTTGGAAGAACTGTTATCTGGAATTTGTACACCTTCGCACATTTAATACATCCTCTCTTTGATTACAGACTTTGTCTTTTAGAAGGCCAGATTTGGACAAGGCCAAGGCAAAATGCTTGTGGACAACTGACTCAACACTGGCTGTTGGACATCTTTTAGCTGATCTGTGATTTTTTTCTTGATTGAGTGAGGCTCACTAGCTGGCAGCCTTAGGAGAACATGAGTCTATTGTGCTTTGGCCAATGATGAGAATTTTTCCTGCAGTAGCCTTTTAGAATTCAGAGTTGCTGGTTTCTACCTTCATTCACAGGTTTCAGGAGGAAAAGCCTTTCCAATTGGGTTAATATTTGGCTAAGTTTACTTTTTGTGTAATGTTCACATTGTATATTATTTATTAAAAAATGTTTACTATTTATAAACATTTACTGGGCAGTATCTGTAAGCCAGCTATCCCTGAGGATATAGCAACAAACCAGAAAGATGTAATCTCTGGGACGAGGACTGTTAGGCTACTGTATAATGAAGGCTATGTTAATAACAGCAAACATTAACTGATGATTATCAGGAGCCAATTACATTATATACATGACTTCATTTAATCCCAATTATCTTAGATAAGGTTAGTAGTAATGTCTTATTCCCATTTAATAGATACGGATACTAAGGCATAGAAAGGATCCAACTAACAGATAGTCAAGTTGGGCTATGAACCATGACACTCTGGCTTCAGAGCTGGTGCCTTTAGCCATTATGCTATAAAGAACCTCTAGGTGCACAGAGTCAGAAAATGGAATCCTTTAATGTGGCCCAGATGGTATAGGTGGTAACGTTGCTGAGTCCCAAAAGATAAGGAGGATTTAACCAGGGAAAGGTAGGTATAAACATTTTCAGCTCTGAGGTACAGGGGGTGAGAGGATCCACCGGAGACACAGTGGGGAACAGAACAGGCAGATTGACTGAAATACACTGAATAAAGGGAACCCAGGCAGCAGTGGTTTCTAGCTTCCATGCGGAGATTCTAGGAAGTCTGGGTTCTAGTCAGTATCCTCTTCCTTTCTCTTACTGGTGTATTGCAGGTCTAGGTCTCACAATCAATTTGGGGGGAAGAAAGCTAAGGAAACACAGGGTTGAGAGTTTTGCTTACATACCTCCCTTCCCAGGAAGAGAAAATCTTTCCAGATATTCCATGGAAACTTCCTCTTATAAAAAATAATAGCCAGAACTAGGTAATATGCACATCTCTAGAAGAGCTTAGGCCCATTGTCCCTGACACCATAGATTTCTAAGATTTTGTAGGCAAAAAGAAAAGCGTGAATCTTACGTAGGCAACCAGCAGGGTCTGCCACAGCAGAAAATAGTACTCTAGACAGAGGTAATCTCATAAGCAAAAACTTGGCAGAATATCAGAGCATGACAAAAGTGAGGGATGGGAAGAAGTTCAGAATGGTTGGAGATAAGCTAGACAGGTGGTAAGAGATGAGACTGAAAGGACGCTCAACATGAGCACCCAGAGAATGAAGGGAGAGGCATGACATCTGAAGGCATTTACACTTTGTCCTGCTAAGGAGGGGACAGGGCCATGACCTGAGATTATTTGCTTAGAAAGATCATTCTGGAAGCTCTGTGAAGAATATTTGAAAGACAAGAGGCAGGGAGCCTCATTGGGGAGATGCTACAGTGGTCCAGGTTAGAGAGCTCGCTGAGCTCTCACAGAGGCATGGTGATGTAGAGAGGTGGATGACTCTCTATTTAAGAGGTAGAATTAAAGACAATTGGATTTGGAATATCATTCCACTCTTCTGAATTTATTAGGCAGTATCTGTAGGCTATCCCTGAATTATAGACTTGCTTGATGTCCTCAATTTCTGAATATCTAGAGATCTATAGCACAAGCCAGCTTCCTTCTTAGTTTCCTCCATATCATTCAGTTTCCATTTTTACTGGTCTGTAAGTCAGCCTCACTAGCCCACCCACTTTAATCTCTCTGATCTACCTTTGACTCTACATACCTGGATAGCAATTCTATTACAAGAGGTAACAGAGACATGGTCATCTTACTTGGCAAAGATGGTAAATGTGCTTCAGAGGTTGCAGAAGATTTCTGTAGGGATGTCCCCAGAATGAATAAAAGTACCTGTGACCTCATGTAGATCCCTCCCATATTGAATTTGGGCTTGGCCACATGACTTACCAATGGGATATTAGTAAATGCCAGGCAAGCAGAGGGTCCTTTGGTTGAGTATACTCTGACTGCTGGAAATTCTGAGACCCCCCTCAGCTGAAAAGGATGACTAGACTCCTCGATGGTGAGGGAACACATGGAAGTAGACGCCAAACCACCCCAGCCAACAGAGCCCAGGCACAGTTGTAACAGCTACCAGCAGATGACAAATAAATGAGCTCATTAAAAACCAACGGAAGATTCACCTACGTGAGCCTAGTCCACATTCCTTACTTATACCAACTGTGAGCAAACAAAATGATTTCTGACTTAAATATTACATCTTGGGGTGGCTTGTTACTGCATGTGATAACTGATACTGAGGGGTCACCTTGAAAATTTTCCTTTTGCTTCTTTTGAATTTACAGATCACATTGTCAAGGCTATGCTGTTTGTATTCAATGTGTCCTTGTAAATTTACATTTATCCCTTTATATCATTTATCCCTTTATTATCATTTTAGTGTAGTTTGGAGAAGGAGTAAAAGTCCACATACATGTCACATCCATCAAATTACCTGAAAGACCCCGCAGCTTTCTCCTTCACCAGTCCAGCAAATATTTACTGGGCACCTCATAGGTACCAGCAGCACCGGGCACTTGTAATACAGTTCTCATTTAATCTTTTTTTTATGCATACAAGAACTGGGGTACAGGCCAGAGGTGTATGGGGTGAGAGGATTCAACAGAGACAGAGTGGGGGACAGAATAGGCAGATTGAATGAAACACACTGCTGAGGGGAGCACTGGGTGTGTCAGGAGAGGTCTGCTGTGACATGTACGCAGCTCCCTGGCTGGGGATTGAACTCATGCTGCAGAGGCTGCGGATAGCTTCATAGGTTGCATCTTAACCCCTTGCACCACCAGGGAAGTCACCTCATTTAATCTTTACAATAATACTCGAGTCAGGCATTGGTTTCTCTCTTTAACATATGAGACAACCAGGACACAGTGAGGGTAAGTGACTTGCTGGAGATCACTCAATGAGGAAGCAACATTTTTGGATTTGAACCCTCAGTTGAGTGTCAACAAACCCCCCAATGCTTCCAATACATGTTTTGAAAGTAGGAAATGGAGAGTAGAGGTACAAAAGCTGGAATGGATGTAAAACTCATCACTGAGGAAACATGAACTGAGAGCAGGATAGGAGAGGTAGGAAAGAAACACTTAGAAATCCAGCACCACTGACCTATGTCAACTCTTTGATTGCTATTAGACAGCACCACTAACAAAACAGACAATAGAGGCATGCTTTCTTATTTGGGGAAGATGGAAAATTTGCTTCTGAGGGACAATCTTACATCTTTCCCTTCTTTTCTCCATCTTCAGATTAAAGCTCTGCTGAGCATGCTTGTCAGCAATGCTTGTGATCTGCTTTTATTGGGAAAGATTGGTTGGTGCTACTTAAAGGCATTTTCCCAGGGTAAAAAGTAGTTTCTGATCATGCTCATCGGTGGTGAGTGGGGAGCTAAGCCTTGTGGGGCTCAATGTGGTTAACGGCTGTTGAATGGTTAAAATTCCAGGCATTGCTTGGGAAGTATTCTCAGAAGATTGCTAAATGTTTTTTGCTCTCTGAGTAAGGGAAATTAAGTGCCAAGAAAAGTGTGTTCAATTTAGACCCATCTGGTCTGTGTTGCTTCTTACTCTTTTCTCCTGCAAAGAGTCCTATTCAAAGGTACTTTGTGATCACTTTAACCTGTTAGGAAGTGAGAGTATTTCTAGCTGAGCACATTGAAGAGCAGAGAGAAAAACTGCTCTAATTTTAACTAGAAGTAATCTCACTTCAGAGAAGAGCATCATCCCAAATGCTGGCTACCCAGCATACAGAATGTGGGAGGAAAGAAAGGGTGTCTGCTTTAAGAACATTACGTCTGACCAATTACAATTAGCGAAATTGAAATGGTAATCAAAAACCTCCCCAAAAACAAAAGCCCAGGACCTGATGGATTTACAAATGAATTCTACCAAACATTCAGAGACGAATTAGTGCCTATCCTTCACAAACTCTTCCAAAAAATTGAGAAGGAAGGGACAATACCAAACACGTTCTATGAAGCCAACATTACACTAATACCAAAACCGAACAAGGACAACACAAAAAAGGAAAACTACAGGCCAATCTCCCTAATGAACACTGATGCAAAAATCCTCAATAAAATTTTAGCTATCAGAATCCAACAATGTATCCATAAGATAATTCACCACGACCAAGTTGGATTCATTCCAGGGGCACAAGGATGGTTTAACATCCGAAAATCAATCAACGTTATCCAACACATCAACAAAAAGAAATATAAAAACCATATGATAATATCAATAGATGCTGAGAAAGCTTTCGACAAAGTGCAACACCCATTCATGATAAAAGCCCTTGAAATTCTTGGGATACAAGGAACATACCTCAACATCATAAAGGCCATCTATGACAAGCCAACAGCCAGTATCATTCTCAATGGTGAAAAGCTGAAAGCAATTCCATTAAGATCTGGAACAAGACAAGGATGTCCACTCTCACCATTGCTTTTCAATATAATACTGGAAGTCCTAGCCAGGGCAATAAGACAAGAGAAAGACATCCAAGGAATCCAAATAGGAAAAGAAGAAGTCAAACTATCACTATTTGCAGACGATATGATATTATACATAGAGAACCCCAAAAACTCCACAGAAAAGCTAATTCAACTCATCAATCAGTTCAGTAAAGTGGCAGGATACAAAATCAACACGCAAAAGTCAGTAGCCTTCCTATACACAAACAATAAATCTGAAGAAGAAGAAATCAAAAAGACCATCCCTTTTGTTATTGAAACAAAAAAAATCAAATATTTGGGAATAAATCTAACAAAAGAGGTAAAGGACCTATACAAAGAAAACTATAAAACACTGTTAAAAGAAATAGAAGAAGATACAAAGAAATGGAGAGACATCCCCTGCTCATGGATTGGAAGAATAAACATTATTAAAATGGCCATCCTTCCAAAAGCAATATACAGATTCAATGCTATTCCAATCAAAATTTCAATGTCATTCTTCAAAGAAATAGAACAATTATTGATGAAATTCATATGGAATCACAAAAAACCCCGAATAGCCAAAGCTCTCCTGAAAAAAAAAGAAGGGAATGGAGGCATCAGACTCCCAGACTTCAAACTATACTACAAAGCCATAATCATCAAAACTGCATGGTATTGGAACAAGAACAGACATACAGACCAATGGAATCGAATAGAAAATCCAGAAATAAACCCACAGGTTTATGGTCAACTAATCTTTGACAAAGGAGCAAAGACTATGCATTGGAGCAAAGAAAGTTTGTTCAATAAATGGTGCTGGGAAAACTGGGTCGCTACATGCAAAAGAATGAAGCTTGACCACCACCTCACACCATACACAAAAATCAACTCAAAATGGATTAAAGAACTAGACATAAGACCTGAAACCATAAAATATATAGAAGGAAATATAGGCGAAACACTACGTGATTTGCACATCAAAGACATCTTTACAGACACATCACCCAAAGCAGTGATAGTGAAGGCAAAGATAAACAGCTGGGACTATATCAAATTAAAGAGCTTTTGCACAGCAAAAGAGACAATAACAAAAACAAAGAGAAACCCCACCAACTGGGAGAACATTTTTGCACCCAACACTAATGATAAAGGACTGATCACAAAAATCTGCAAAGAGCTGATGAGTCTCAACAACAACAAAGAAAATAATCCAGTCAAAAAATGGGCAGAAGAGCTTAAAAGAAACTTCTCTGAAGAGGAAATGCAAATGGCCAACAGGCATATGAAAAAATGTTCAACATCACTTGTCATCAGGGAAATGCAAATCAAAACTACCATGAGATACCATCTTACACCAGTGAGAATGGCACATATTAAAAAAACTAGCAACAACAAATGCTGGCGAGGGTGTGGAGAAAAAGGAACTCTTCTGCACTGTTGGTGGGAGTGCAAACTGGTCCAACCACTGTGGAAAGCTGTGTGGAGATTTCTGGACCTACTAAACATAGAGCTTCCATATGATCCAGCAATTCCACTCCTAGGTATTTACCCAAAGGACACAGAAACATCAATTCCAAAGAACACCTGCACCCCTATGTTTATAGCAGCACTGTTTACAATAGCTAAGCTTTGGAAACAACCCAAATGCCCAAAAATAGATGACTGGATCAAGAAGATGTGGTACATATATACCATGGAATATTACTCAGCATTCAAAAAAGATAAACACATGCAATTTGCTGCAACATGGATGGCGCTGGAAGGGATCATGCTCAGCGAAATAAGCCAAAAAGAAAAAGAAAAATACCGGATGGTCTCACTCATAGCAGGAATCTAGAAAACTTAAATAAGGGACCAGGAAAATGAATAACTATAAGAAAGTGAAAATCAAAATCAACAAAAAACTATGAACCAGAGACACTTTTAGGGGGGCGGGGGCGGGAGGGGAGGGATTGGGGTCAGAATGGGGGGCTGCAATTGTATGGGGAATATAACAATAAAATTTATAAAAAAAAAAAAAAAAAAAAAAAAAAAGAACATTACGTCTGAAAGAAGGAAGACATGATCCTTGCTAGAAAACGGTCTCTTACAGTCCCCGCAGGTTAGTATGGGAACACCAGCACCTTCAATGGACAGTGTCACTGGGTTCCAAATAAGAAACCAAAACCAGGCTACTTTCCAAGTAGCCCCAATACTCAATTTTAGTTATGGGTCATGAATTTAAAGAACTGGTCAGTGAATCTATAAACCACATGGGTTATAAGTAAAAGACATCCACACTGGGGAGCCTTATGTAATTGTTACTAAAAAAATGATTGATCCTAAATATTTACTTTTATTAAGAATTTAACCATATGCCAGGCCTCCCTGGTGGCCTACGGGTTTAATCTCAGCTCAATCACCACTAAGGCCTGAGTTTGATCCCTAGTCAGGGAGCTGACCTACATATGGCACAGCAGACCTCTCCTGTCTCACCCACTGCTCCCCTTAGGAGTGTATTTCAGTGAATCCACCTGTTCTGTTCCCCACTCTCTCTCTGGTGAATACTCTCACCCCCTGCACCTGTGGCCTACACCTCAGCTCTTCTACATAAAAATTAACAAAAATGTTAAAAAAAAAAAAAAAGAAAAATGTGCCCAAAAAAAAAAAAGAAAAAGAAAAAGAATTTAACCATACACCAAGCAATATTCTAAGAGCTACACTATCAACTTTTAGTTTTTTCCTTGCAGTAACCTCATGAGCACATAATCCTTGTTCTATAGATAATTATAACAAAACACAGGGAGGGTGGTTGGATTGTTCAATACCTACTGCTAGTAAATGGTAGATCTGAGGTCTGGACCCAGGTGACCTGCCATTAGAGACTGTGGCTTACCTTAAGTCAGACTGCCTATCTAGTTTGCCTCTGGAGAGAGGGGCTTGAGGGCTTTCAAATTCTACTTTACCAAATGCTGTATTTTTTTTTTGAGATTTTTTTTAACCCCCCACATTAAACATGTGATACTTGTTTACTTTAAATATATCAAAGGCAAGGCAAGGCTAGGCTAGGGAAGATGGTAGGACAACTTAGTTTTTTTTTCCCTTTTATATTTATATATTGTCACTTTTGAGTCAGGACAAGGTACTCTCCTCATTATGCTAACAGTAGGAATTTATTTAGGCAACAGGCAAGTCTAGATGGGTGAAGAAGAACTAGGATAGAAGTCAGACATCTAGGCACAAGTACACAGGCATTAAATAATTAAATTATCTTCAAAATCCCTATAAACCACCTATGGGGCAAGTAGAACTATGGAGAGGCGGAAAGTGAGCCCTTGGGAAGCAAGGTAATAGCTACCTAGGAGAATATAGAGTGGAAGCTGGGAGACCCAGGGTAACCAGAGGAGTAGAATGGGCTGAGGCTTACAGGGAAACAGACTGAGGAAAGTACACCTCTTCCTCAGCCAGAAAGTCTCTTAAAAGAGTTTCTGGTAGGGCCTTGAAGGCCAAGGAAGGAATACCCCTAGCTGAAGTGGAGTTTGTGGAGGCAGAAATAAGAGTAAGTCCTGCCATGTCCATGCCATTCCTATATGCATCATTTAGTAAGGTTTTCCCTTTAAATTTCTGAGCAGGCAGGCCTCCCTTTCAGCTTAGTGAGGATACCTTTCAGAAGGCTGGGGTGGCATGAGGTTTTCTAGGACAGTGGATCTCTACATTTGGCATGTCTAAGTCTGTCTCACTCATCACTATAACCCTGCATTTAGCATTAGCACTGTAGAGGCAGGAAGGCCACCGAGCAGGTTTTCTGATCCAGCACACCGGGTAAAGGAGGAGAGAGTCCTGGAACCCTCAGTGGCTTTTCAAGCATTTTTTGGGATTTACCAGGCACACGGCAGGCAGGGGTGCTGGGGGACCAGGAGGCTGGCAGCCCTCCCAGCCCCCAGCAAGCCTTCACTCTATCTGGGCTCTCCTGCCTTCTCTCACGTTCTCTCTGCTTCTCTGCTCCCTGCTCTTCTCGTGGTTCTTCTCGTGGTTCTTCTAGTGGTTCTGCTCGCATCCACAAGATGCCGCCCTTATAAGCACAGTCTCTCTCAGCCCAGGTGAATCCCATCTACATATGCCCACACCCTACTCCAGGTGCCCGCCATCAGGCATGCATTCAGGATTGCAGGGATCCGTCATCTATCCTAATGGCGGGAGGGCAAAAAAGCCTGATATCATTTTCACTTACCCTACAGCACATAGTAGGAACTCAATCATTATTTGTTAAATTAATTTGATGCAATTATGAAATATATAAATACCATTCTTGAGCTGAGGAAGTCAAATTTTCTTTGGGCTTTGATTAGTAATCCTCTTGATCATAATGCAAATCGTTTGTATTGCTAGCATTATTGAGCACTTAAATATGCTAACCCTTGATGTTTTAAATTATAAGAATTCCGACTCAAATTTTACTTTAAAAGACCAGGGACAGGTCAGAGGTCAGGTCAGTTCCAATGTGGAGTCTGCTTGGTTTCTCTTTCATTTGACGCTGAGACAAGATTTTTACTGAGACAAGATTTTTTACTTGTCGATGCAAAATGGCTACAGACAGAAGTGGAGTCCATATCCATGAGGAGAGAATCACATCACATGCTGATGGTACTGCCTAAGCAATTATACCAGTAGTTCCTTAGCTTGCTTCTCGGTGGTGAGTGGAAAGCTAAGCCTTGTGCGACTCAATGTGGTTAATGTCCATACTGAGCCATTAACAGGTCTGGGATTATCCTGAGTGACTAGATCAGTCATAGACTATCCCTGGAGCTTGAGATGAGGGCTCTCCTAACTTAAACTGCAGGAAAATTTTCAAGTAGGGAAAAGAGGAAAGGATGGTGAAAAGCCAGATTGATGATCATTCATTTTATCTTCACAACACCCTATGAATTAGATCCTACGAAGACATGAGAAAAATGACCTCTGAGAAGTTAAGCAACTTGCTCAAGATCACTAAGTGAGTAACTAGCAACTCTGGGATCCAAACCCAGGTCTGACTCCAAAGGCCATGCAATTAGTCACTGGTCTCTACTGCTCCAAATCTTAGACATCGCATAAGTCCCTCTGGTTGCCTCTAAGAGGAACCTGTTCTTACGATCACCTCTGGTTATACTGGGCAACAACTTGGGTTCAAGATGAATCTCCTTTACTAAGGAGTAAGGACTCTCCAGAGAGCACAGGCTATGAGATCAGCTTTGAGCCTTCAGATTCCAGCTTAACTTTGGGAGCAGAAATTGGGTTCAGATCAAGAGGTCGCTATAAAACCAGAACAGACAGTCCCTGTTCTTTCATCAGTGGTCATTCATCAAACAGTTAGTTAGCATCTGCTCTCTGAGGACCCATCTGTCTAAACTAAAACCTAAAATGCTGTTTCGAGTGTCTTTTTCTGGTCTTTGGTTTTGGTCTCTTTCTTTGTTTATCGCACCCAGAAGTCCTCTCCTCCTCCCCTGGGTTGAATGCTTTGGACCAATTTTGGCTCCTTGTCTCAGATCTGCACCTAGCCTGTTTCTTTTCTCTGGACCCAGCATGAGTAACCGCCTCTTCTTGCAAATTTCAGTTAATTGACAAGGACTGCCTTGAGGAAAAGGCAGAGTCCGCATCCAGTCTCAGAAGGTGTGCATGCCATAATCAATCAGCAGCGTCTGCCAAGGGAGAGGAGGCTGGAAGTGCAGCCTGCATAATGGATATCTGATACCCCTGGGTCCATATGCTCATAGAAGCTTTTAGTTTTGGACTCACAGAACCAGTTCCCGCTGCCACTCTATTGCTTGAATTCCTTGAAGGTCAATTTCATGTGGTAACATAATACTGACAAGCTATGGACCCCTGCCTGCCTTTCCCATGCTCTGAATGAGATTGAGCTGTGTAGGGTAAAGGAAAAATGTCAGGTTTTTCTGCCCTCCTGCCATCAGGATAGATGATGGATCCTTGCAGTCTTGAATGCATGCCTGATGGCGGGCACCTGGAACAGGGTGTGGGCATAGGTAGATGGGATTCACCTGGGCTAAGACTGTGCTTTTAAGGGCGGCGTCACGGGGATGCCAGCAGAAGCCGAGAGCAGAAGAGGCCGAGAGAGAAGCAGAGAACATCAGAGAGCCCAGATAAAGTGGTGACTTGCTGGGGGCTGGGAGGACTGCCAGGCTCCCGGCCCCCCAGCACCCTTGCCTGCTGTGTACTGGGTAAATCCCAATAAAAGACCTGCATAAAGCCACTGAGGACACTGACTCCTCCTTTACCCAGTCTGCTGGATTAGAAAACCTGCGCAGTGACCCTTCCTGCCCCTACAATGACCAGCTGCATATTTCCTGTGAATAACAATACTGTATCTAGTCCAGCCCAATGAAGAATTATCCCACACCCTGAACAACTACCACATCCTACTATACACTCATGTAGATGACAAACTTACAATTGTCTGACATTGGAAGCTAGCTCTGCTTTAAATACTGACACAATTCACCTTTGTGCAACTGGTGTTTAGTGTACATTAAACTTGAAAAAATAAATTACCGTCCGTAGTGGCACAACCAGGAGGAAGACGGGCAATGGGGGGCGGGGTTTCCCAGCCTCCGGAGAATCTTGACTCTTTCTCTTTGGGCTCTCTCCGTCGTAGTCTTGTGGTCCTGCCTCTCTAGTCATTCATCCTCTTGTAGCTGTTTCACTGAAGCCACTTCATCTCTGAGAGATGCCATCCGTATACCCTCAGTCTCCAGGGCCAGGTGTTCACACTCACGCATGTCCACACCGTACTCCAAGTGTCCACTATCAGGCATGCATGCCCTGTGCCCATGCTCCCAAGCACCTTCTGCATTCAAGGCCACAGGTGATAGGCACAGAGGCTAGTGCATGAAAGTCTGACCATCTTCATTTACACCATGTAAGTTAAGAACAAGGCAAAACTTAAAAAAAAGTTTTATTGAGTCATGATTTATATGCCACAATATTCCCTCACCTTGGAAATATTATCAGTTCAGTTTAGTGTTTAATCAATTCACAGATTTTGTAATTTTTTTAAAGATTTTTTTATGTATGCATACAAGAGCTGGGGTACAGGCTAGAAGTGTGGGGGGCTGTAAGGTAAGGAAAAATGTCAGGCTTTTCTGCCCTCCTGCCATCAGGCATAGATGATGGATCCTTGCGGTCCTGAATGCATGCCTGATGGCGGGCACCTGGAATAGGGTGTGGGCATAGGTAGATGGGATTCACCTGGGCTTTTAAGGGCGGTGTCACAGGGATGCCAGGAGAGGCCAAAAGAGAAGCCGAGAGAGAAGCAGAGCCATGAGAAGAGCAGAGAGAATGTGAGAGAAGGTCGGAGAGCCCAGAGTGAAGACTTGCTGGGGGCTGGGAGGCTGGCAGCCCCTCAGTGCCCCTGCCTGCCGTGTCCCTGGTAATCCCAATAAAAAACCTGCAAAAGCCACCAAGGACTCTGACTCCTCCTTTACCAGGTCTGCTGGATCATAGAAAACCTGCACAGTGGTCTTCCTGACCCCTTACAGGGGCTGAGAGGATTCACTAGAGACAGAGTGGGGAACAGAACAAGGCAGACCGACTGAAATGCACAGCTGAGAGAAGCAGTGGGCTAGACAGGAGAAGTCTGCTGCACCATGTGGGTTGCTTGCTGACTGGCTGGGGATTGCTTCATTGCAGCGCTTAACCCCTTGTGTCACCAGGGAAGCCCCGATTTTAAAAATTTTTTAATTATTTCTTTTATTGTGGTAACATTAGCTTACAACATTATACATGTTATCTGGATCTAGGTTCACATCTCTTCAAACATGTATTACCACAACATGCCCATCAATAAAGCACCGATATAACCCCCAACGAACTCCACCATAAAGACGTGATTTTACGGACCCTGATGCCTTTGAGTTTTTAAATCCTGTGCTCAGAGAGACTTAATTAGAAAGGGGAATCTAGATTTGAAGCAAACAGCAAATCAAAGCAATCATCTTGCACCAGTTGCTTTGATCATTATGGTCCAGTTCTTTCAGGCAAGCAACAGAGAGGCGGTGAGGTATAAACAAACCCAAGAGAACCATCACAAAAATGGACAGGAAGAGGTCAGATTCTATCACTCAACCTGGATTTCACAAAGCACAGACTTTGGCTATTCCTTCATATAAGGCTTAGTTTTCTGCAAAGGAAGGGGTATTCTAAAGGAGAAGCTGGTGCCCACAGTGGTGCACTGAGTTTCAGTGACCAGTAACTGGTGAGTGCTGCTAGCACTCATAGATGGTGTTAATCCCTCCAGGACACAGTACTGTGTGGACTATAAGGGAGAAAAATCTGTCACCCCAAAATATGTCTTTTTGACAAAAACTTCATTTAAGGAAAGGTCACTGAAGACTGGGTAGAGGTTATTTTTGGCATTTATATGTAAACTTTCTGTAAGTGTCTCTCTCTCCCAGAAGACCTAATCTCTTTATTCAATGGAGAAGGCAGAATTTAAACCCGAATATCTATTTTTATAGTATTTTCCCCAGTAATCTTAATTTATCACCTCTGCCCCCAACCCCCACAGGTTCTGTCTTAGTTGATTTATGTAAGCGGGAGTGTAAAAGTACATAGACCAGTTACTTAATCATGTTGAATCTCTCCTATGTATATAGAAAGTATACATGTTATTATTACACTTTTTTTTTTCTCTTTCAAACTATCTGATGCCTGTTCAGGCCATTTTTAAATGTTCATTTCAATGCTTTTTAGGATAATTAGTGATCAATATCACCATAATCTAATTTTAAATCTTTTCATCACCTCCATCCCCCCCAAAACCCTATACCCATGGGTGGTAGTTTACACTTTCCCCTAACCCTGTCATTCCCATAGGAGTTGCCATAGGCAACTACTAATCTACTTTGTGTCTCTATGAATTTGTCTATTCTGAAAATTTTATAAAAACAGAATTAGATGTGGTCTTTTGTGACTGGCTTCTTTCACTGTAATGTTTCCAATGTTCATCATCAGTTGATGAATATTTGATGTTATGGTATCATTAATAAATTTAAAATCTAAGCCCCCACTCCTTGCCATGCAAGCAAGTTTGGAAGGCTTGAATGGCTAAAGAGAGTGAGTTGGACTGCGATGGGAACTGGGGAATTAAGCTGATGTCCTGTTATGCTAATTTAGATCATCAGGACACTCCCAAGACTAGACATACTAACCAATCAGTGATGCCTGGAGTATAAATAGAGCCTCAGAACCCTCACTCTGTGCAGCAGACCTCTCCTGCCTTGCTTGCTGCTTCTATAAGCAGTATATTTTAAGAAATCTGAATTTTTTGTTCTCTACCCTGCCTTTGGTGAGTTCTCCATACAACCTTTGGGCACTTCTGTGTATTCTCTGTTGGGTCTTGGCTTCCCCTGGACCAGCCACCTAGGCCACCACCCTGGACAAGAAGAGTTGGGCTGTGGAGGGGCAAGTGCCAATGCAGCACAGGTTCTGACATCAGGACAGTTTGCAGACAAGGCAGGCTCTGCACAATTTGTCATCTCCTGCTGCTCACTACATTGCCAGAGTCATTTCCTTGTGTTTATGATGGAGGAATCATTGGCTGTGGAGCAATTACTGTGTTGCAAACAAAGCATTATGGCTGGAGGTGAGAGGAAAAACAAATAGCAGGCACTATGAAATCTGGCTTCAGGGCTTCTATAGCAAAATTCCAGGTGTAGAGCAGTCCTGAGCTCCAACAGCCCGCTGGGAAGCTGCTGGATTACAGACATTTACAAAGGAAAAAGAAAAAAGAACAGACAGCCTGGTTTAGTAAGAGGAGCAAAGCTAGCCCTGGGAAGCCAGGGGTGTGTGCCTTGCAAGCAAATTGCAATGCCTGCCTGAGCATCAGAGAAGTGGAATTTGGGACTCTAAAAAAGTGAAATGATCATACCCCCTGCTTTTAAGAAGCAGAGCAAGAAATGATAAGGTTATTTTTAATTCAGTTATTTGCTCACTGCTGATTAAGTACACAACTTCCTCACACTAATGTAGAGAAAGCAATAAAGTATAGAGAAAGCTAGAAAGGATAGAGAGAGGTGACGGCCATAGGCCTTGGAGTCAAGCCTTCTTCATTTGCATCTGACCCCTCACCATCCTATCTTGTAATCCTCTCAGGCCTCAGTTTCTCCTCTGAAGTGATTAAATGAAATCCAGGGGAAAAGCTTAGAGCAGAACCAGGTATATCTAAGTATCCCATCAAACATTAGTAATCACTAAGCACTTGACCACCAATTCGCATGAGTGGCGTAGCTTGTGAATTAGCTGACTTTATTGAAGAGTTAATGGGATTTTATCAGGCTCACAGGCTATGTCACCCAACTTCTCTGCTTCTGTGCTTTTCCTTGTGCACAAAAATGAACAGGTTCATTCTTTTCCTATAGTCCAGATCTATTTTAAGATGTGCTTCTAGTCCATAAAACAGTAAATTAGGCAGGATCCAAATAAACCATCTCATCTAGACCATTTTTAAGCATTAATTTCAATGCCTTTTAGGATATTACAGAGTTGACCAATGTCACCATAATCTAATTTTAAATCACTTTCATCACCCCCGCTCAAAAGAACCCTATACCCAGGAACAGTCATTTACATTTTTCCCTAACCCTGTTCCTCCCAGCCATAGGCAACTACTAATCTATTTTGTGTCTCAATAGATTTGCCTATTCTGAACATTTTATAAAAGTGGAATTATATGTAGTCTTTTGTGACTGGCTTTTTTCACTAAGTTTAATGTTTTTTATTTATTTATTTATTTATTTATTTTTATGGAGGCATGTTTTTATTTATTTATTTGTTTGTTTGTTTGTCTGTTTTTGTTTATACATGCACTGGGTACAGTCAGAAGCGCGGGAGGTGAGAGAATTCACCAGAGCCAGAGCAGGGAGCAGAGCAGGCAGAAGGACCGAAGTACACTGCTGAGGGGAGCAGCGGGCGCAGGAGAGGTCTGCACACCATGTGGGACCCTCCTCCGATGGCCGGGGAGCAGCCGGGGATCGAACCGATGCTGCAGAGGCTGCGGGCAGCTTCGCAACCCAGCGCTCAACCGCTGCGCCACCGGGGAGGCCCTAAGTTTAATGTTTTTAAGGTTCATCATCAGTTGATAAATATTTGGGTTGTTTCTACTTTTTAGTTATTATACATAATGCTGTTATAAATATTCATGTGCAAATTTTTATATGGACATATGTTTTCACTATTCCAGGTACACAGGAGTGGAAACTGCTGGGTCATATGATAATTCTATGTTTATTCTTTGAGGAACTGTTAGATTGTTTTCTAAAGTGGCTGCACTATTTTACATTTATATCAGCAGTGCATGAAGACTCCAAGCTCGCCATATATTCACCAAAGCTTATTATCTTTTTTATTATAGTCATCCTGGTGGGTATAAAATGCTATCTCATGATGGTTTTGATTTATATTTCCCTGATGACTAATGTTGTTGAACACGTTCATATTGGCCGTTTGTTTTGTCTTCTTTGGAGAAATGTCTCTTTTAAATTTTTGACTATTTTTATTTTCATTAAAAAATTTTTTTTTGAGGTTAAGATTTTTTTAAAGATTTATTTTATTTATACAAGAGCTAGGGTACAGGCCAGATGGGCAGTAGGGTGAGAGAATTCACCAGAGACAGAGTGGGGGACAGAACAGACAGAATGACGAAACACATTGCTGAAGGGAGCAGCCGGCACGACAGGAGAGGTCTGCCGTGCCACGTAGGTTCTCCCTGGCCGGCTGGGATTAAACCCGCGCTGCAGAGGCTGTGGACAGCTTCACAATGCTGCGCTCAACTACCGGTGCCACCAGGGAGGCCCTGGTTAAGATTTTTTTTGAGGTCCTCTCTGGTGGCGGTGGCGCAGCAGTTGAGCGCTGCCTCTGCAGCGCTGGTTCGATCCCCAGCCACCAGGTGAGGGTCCCACATGGCTCGCAGACCTCTCCTGACGCCTGTGCTCCCCTCAGCAGTGTACTTTGTCAGTTTGTCTGTTCTGCTCCCTGCTGTGGCTCTGGTGAATTCTCTCACCCTCCCGCGCTTCTGACTGTATCCAGTGCTTGCATAAATAAATAAATAAATCTTTAAAAAAAAAAAAAAGATTTTTTTTTTTGACATTGTATTGTCACTTATTTTTTTTTAAACCTTTTTTGAGGTAACATTGGTTAACAACACTGTATATGATTTAAGGGAATAGGTTCATACTTTCTCTGACCATTTTTAAGCACCTATATAGTCTTTAACTACAGACTATGTGCCCCTCCTTCCTTGGTTTCCACCTCACCCTCCCTCCCCTTCCAATAGCCTCAATTCTGCATTTGTATTTCTAGGGTTTATTTTCAGTTTTATCAGTTCCTTTGTGTTTTTTTGTTAGTTTACTTTATATCCACTTGAGTGATGTTATCTCACATTCTACTTCTGACTTATTTCACTTAGCACCATCTCCTCAAACCATTCATGTTGCTGAAAATGACAAGAGTTCATCTTTTTTTTTTAAATAGCTGAATAGCACTCCATTGTGTGTATATGCCACATCTTCTTCATCCACTGCTCTGTCAATGGGAATTTAGGTTGTTTCCATAACTTGGCTATTATAAATAATACTGCAATGAACAGAAGAGTGCATCTGTCCTGTTAAATTAGTGATTATTCTTCTGGTGGATACCTAGGAGTGGAATTGCTGGGTCATATGGTAGATCTATGTTTAACCATACTGTTTTCCATAGGTATTGGGCCAGTCTACATTCCCATCAACAGTGTGAGAAGATTCCTTTTTCTGCACACCCTCATCAGCATTTGTTTGTGTGTGTGTGTGTGTGTGTGTGTGATGTGGACCATTCTAACAGGAATGAGAATGTGGTTTTGATATGCATTGCCTTGATTATAAGTGATGTTGAATTTTTTTCCATGTACTTGTTGGCACTCTTTATGTCTTCTTTAAAGAAGTGTCTATTTTTTTTTAAAGTGTCTATTTAGTTCTTCTACCTATTTGGGATCTCTTTGTTTTCTTTTCATTGAATTGTTACAAGTTATTTGTAAATCTTGTCAGATATACGATGTGCAGATATTTTCTCCCATTCAGCAAGGTGTCTTTTTGTTTTAATGATAGTTTATTTTGCTGTACAGAAGCTTTTTAGCTTGATGTAGTCCCATTTGCCTAGTTTTGCTTTTGCTTTTCTTGCTGTTGGAATTCAGTCCCCAAAGACATCCCTGAAGCCAATGTTATGGAGTATTTTGCTTATATTGCCTTCTATATATTTGATAATTTCTGATCTTAACATCCAAGTCTTTAAACCATTTTTAGTCAATTTTTTTCCTATAGTGTGAAAGAGTAGTCTAATTTAATTTTCCTGCATGTGGCTATCCAATTTTTTCATCACCATTTGTTGAAAAGACTTTTCTTTTTCCATTACATAATATTGGCTCCTTTGTCACAGATTAACTGTCAATATAAATGTATTTTACTTATTTTAGATTGGGTTGCTAGTCTTTGTTGTTGTTGTTGTTAGTGTTGATTATATATTCTGAATTCATGTCCTTTACTAGATATGATTTGCAAATATTTTCTGCCATTCTGTAGGTTGTTTTTTCACTTTCTTGATAGTGTCCTTTGAATTACAAGTTTCTGACTTGGAGATGTCCAACTTGTCAATCTCCTCTTTTGTCACTTGTACCTTTGTTGTCATATCTAATAAATCATTCCTTAATTCAAGGTCATGAAATGTTTTCTTCTAAGAGTCTTAGTGCTTAGAAGAGTTTAGCTTTGATTATTTCATTTAAGACCCAGTGAAAGTAAGATTTGCTCTAAATTACCTTCGTAATAAGTGTCAGATCAGTAATTTTATAAAAACAACTTAATATTGTACAACCCAAAATCAATATAACTTCAAGAACAAAGAGGGTCTCAAATCATATTTAAAAAGTCAGGGTCTAAAATCTAATTTATATTCATCCTGTAATGGAAGCAACATTTAATGTGAGGTAAATAATGATAAGAACAGTTCCCATTTCTTCAACAATTAGTCTGGGTCAGTCGCAGTGTGAAAAGCATTCTCTAATTCTCAAAGCTGTCAATAGGAATATTATTATCCTTATTTAAAAGATGAGAAAATGGGTGCTCAGAAAGCTTTTAAAGAAACATGTCCAAAATAAGTCAGTTAATAAGAGGTAAAGCTGTTACTTTTACTATTTGCACGCCACTGTCATGCCCATTCCTTGTCACGTCTGTGGTAATTTCTCTTGGTGAGGTTGTGTTTATTTGTTGTGGTGACAACGCAGACACCTGGGTTGCAGTGAATTCCTGATCCTTTTTCTTTAAATCCAATTTTCCACTTGATTTGGCTAGGGCAAGGAGATATTGAACTCTGTGGCAAAGGTCAGTCCTATAAGGTGTTTATCTCTATTTACATAATTCATTGGAACATTTCAGGTGAGGAAAATTCATCTCCACTGACATTAGCTTTGGGATCTCACCCTGGGATGAAAAGAAGCAATCCCAAGCTTCGATTTTAGTATTAGCTATGTACAGAGGTCTAAATTTGCAGTTTCAATCAGGAATATTTATTTACCTGTGGAAATTCCCGGTGGGAAGCTGAAGAACACAACTTAGGAGTGTTCCCCAAGTGGGAAATTGAGAAGTACACTGAGCTCCTTTTATTTCCATTTAATTCACCATCAGTATCATTACCATTATTTTGTTAATCATTTCACTAGCAATGATGTAACGTGGGACTGAGCTAATTGCAGCGAAATGTGGAAGGTGCTTGTCTACAGTGTTTAGTTAGCCTTTCATTCAACTTTTTAGTGATGGGTATTAGCTCTTTCTTTTATTCATAGAGCATGGCACTGTCTTGAAATGCTGAAGATATTAAGGACTCCCTGCAGCTTGATGAACGCTACACTTTCTTGAAGTGAGGTTTGTCATTTTCAGCTTGCTGTTGCCTAAAACTGTATCACCAGGCACAGTGAAGTGGCTGCCAGAGATGCTAACAAGTCCATAGGAAGCAGTCCATGCCTGCCTCATGGTCTGAGCAGTATGAAGTGAATGATCAAGACTTTATGCTAGAGACCCGTGTCTGTTATTTGAAAATTGTGTGATTTGGGGGAACTGACTTCTACTCTCTGAATCTGTTCTCATTTATTCAAAAGAACGTAATACTACTCATCTCATAGATTGTTGGGCAGTAAATGAGGTAAGATGAGTAAAAGATTCAGGACATTCCTTGATCCAAAATAGGTGTTTAGTAAACACTATTTCTATCCTCAAAAGAGGCTGATGTGGAGGGCTGGTCTGCTGACTACTCAATTTGGGAGCCAAAAGCAAATAAAGTCAGGAACAATGGACTGGAAGGGAGATACTTTTGCGTTGACAAAAAATGAAGACCTTGGAGGGGCTACAAAAGTGTTTGTGAGAAGACTTAATTGCCACACTCACTTTTGGACTACAAGGATTATCTTTGTTTGAGAGCTAGAGACCCCTGGTAACCCCACCCATGCACCTCCAAAACTTCACCCTGTGTTTTCTGCTCTCTGGCTACTTTGATTTCCTCTGAAGTCCTTATTTCCCTCCTCAGTGTCTTTCCATAGGCGGCTCCCAGTGCGTGGTTCATTCTCTTCTCTAGTCTTGTTCACTTGACTGGTCTCCTCCTACCCCCCCCCCACCCCACCACACACATAATCCCACACTCCATCTTGGTTTTTCCAGTATTTCTTTGACATGTCTTTGTCCGACTTGCCCAATAGCAGCCCTCAGATCAACCTGTGCTTTCTCCGCACAGCAGAGATTTGTTTTGCTAAATAGGCTTCTGTTTGTGTGGAATTTTGAGTTAAAATTTATTTCCCACCACCAGACAGCAGGTACCTTGAAGCTTATGCCTGGGACTATTTCATCTATACCTTCTCCCTAGGAGGTATTCAGTAATACTTGTTATATGAAGGAATAAAGAAACCCTTGGGAGAAATGAAGAGAGGGCTTTGGTGCTGCCAGTTGAATTCTCACAATCAAAGATTTTTAAGCAAAGGCAAAAAGAAGAAAGTATTGAAGTTAGCTTCCCACTTGCCAGGAGCTCCTCCAAGTCCTTCTGTGCATTAACTTATTCATGATAACCCTATTATTACTATCACCCCCCCCCCATTGTAAATATGAGAAAACTGAGGCATAGAGGAGTCATCCTCAGGAAATAAGAGGCAGAACCATGGTTTGGACTAAGACAACCTGATTCTAGAATATATACTCTTATGCACTACTACATTATAATTTTCAACACATATTCCTTATCTCTTAGAATATGCCCTCTTTTTATGATCTTTCATTTCCTACCACATTCACATACGTTAGGTCTCAGGTTCCAGGTTAAATAGCATTTCCTTCCTTCGAGAGACCTTTCAGACCCCTATCTTAACTCATGCCCCAGTCATCAGTACTCATAGCACCCTGAACTTTGTATTCAGAAATCCTGAATGGCGAATTTCTCCCCAATCACAGGGCAGGTCATGCAACTTTGGACACTGTAGCAACTAGCACAAAACTCAGTATATAATATGTAACTCAAATCTCTTGGTTAAAATGGAACCTAGCTGTTAATAATGCATGTTATTATGTCATGTTAATTACATGTGTTATGTCATTACATGTAAAATAAGCATAAGCTTGACCCGGCTGTCCAGAGCTAGCATTTTACTCTGAGATAATAATGCAAGTACAAATGATGTTAAAACAAAGACTGTTGATAAGGTGTAAAATGAAGAACAACTAAAGATGATCAATAGGGATCAGTTACATTATCTTCTCTCCCCATAATGGAATCTTATGCAGCCATTAACAAGGATAATATAAGTAGATTTATAGATAATGACACTGAACCATATACATGTTACATTTTTGAGTGTTAAAAATGAAAAAGATTAATGCTCCTTTATTAAGAATTTATTGTTTGGCACCTGCCAAGCCTTTTTATATGCATTAATTTGTTCAGCCCATATAGCAGTTCTATAGGATATATTTGTTCTAATTCTAATTTACAGACAATTAAACTAAAGTGTAAGAAAATAAACCAGATTTCAAACTATAGTTTTCTCCAGAACTTGTAATTTTTATCATTACATTATCCTATCTCTGTGATCCTGTTATGTAATTTCACAAACACTCTTGACAGAGACAATTTGACATTCACAAGGGTGAATATCAATTTCACCCTTCTTTTATGGTAATGGGATTTTTATCTGGACAAATGGCTGCCAGAACAAGTACTACATTTCCCAAAGTCCCTTGCAGCTAGGCATGGTGATGTAACTCAGTTCAGGCCAATGGGATATTAGCAGAAATATCATGTATTCCTTTTGCTTCTCTCTCAGTCTCTCTCTTTTTGCTCCTGCCTCTTTGTTCTCTAGAATATAAATGCTAGCCTTTGGACCATGATGGGAGGCCATATGCAATGTAGCAACAAGATGAAATGACCCTGCATGACTGACTCTGGAGTCAGTCAGGCTCTGCATGTCATCCTGGCTCATTTGTCAGTTCGGAAACACTCTCCAGACTTCTACATGAGAGAGAAATGAGCTTTATCACGTTTGCATCAATATTCTGGCAGTCTGTCATTGATAGCTGAATGTAACTTAACACATGCACACATGTGGGTATGTACAAGCAGAGCGATTCCTGCAAAGTGCTCATCATGTTAACAGTGGTTGCCTCAGGATTGCTGGATTTGTAGTGATTTTACATTATCTTCTTAATTCTCTGATTGCATGGGCTACTTCTTACAAAAACAGTAAATTAAAAGAAAAACCTGTCATTATCCCCCACTTCTACCCTACAGTTTCAGTTCAATGGCCAAGTTCTCATTTGCCCTCAGTCCAGCTAGAGCACTGTGACTCTGGATGACAGCTCACCCTGGTTCTCTGGGGTGCAGTTCTGACTTGCTGACATTGAGGTTAAAGCTTACATCTGCAAAAATGTATCTGCAGTACACCCTTCTGTTGCAAGAGGGAAAGAAGCTTAGCTCCATGCCCTCTGGAAGGGAATGAGAATCAGAAAAACAGTCCATTTAGTCTCTCTGGAGGGAAGACAGATGGAAAAATAACTATAGTTGTTTCATTTATTCAACAAATTTTAATGGAGGACCTATTATTTCAAGCTGTGCTCCAGGTATAAGGATATAGCAGTAAAC
The DNA here is from genome assembly GCF_964194135.1 of Talpa europaea. Taxonomy (NCBI): domain Eukaryota; kingdom Metazoa; phylum Chordata; class Mammalia; order Eulipotyphla; family Talpidae; genus Talpa; species Talpa europaea. Next base: position 30,756,639 of record NC_140073.1, read on the forward strand.
AAGGAGTATCTGTTGCCATGAAGCATAGAGTTCAGTGGCAGGGACAAGCATTTAGATGTCCCAGTTGAGCTGGTCAGTGCCTGAGCCCATCTGTCAGTGAGAATTTCACTTCCCAGAAGATTTCAATGTCCCACTGCCTCATTCATTCACTTTGCAAACATTGTCTGAGTGTCTAAAAGTGCCGGGCTGTGAACTGGGAATTTAAGGACATGCAAGACAGTCTTTTCTCAACATTCAGCCAGTCTGACGGGAGTGCCAGTTTTATAAACGGTTGCCACCTAGTCATAAAGGAGTCAGATCCTATAAGGGCTTCTGTCTCAATATCAAAAGGAGTTCCCAGCCTCGCTTGGAGTAGGGGTATAAGGAAGGCTTTGAGGCCTAAACAGCTGAACTAATTTCTGAAGTGTGAATAAAATTGCCAGCTTATGTCTCAGCCTGTGAAAATAATTCTTTCTGAAGTGCAGGCATCAGCAGCAATAAAATTCATGGAGGCCTTTTAAATATTTCAAGTACACCAGAGGTCTTAGCTAAAGTCTAAAATGGGATTCAGATATGTGTGATAAACGGATAAGTTGGTTTTGCTGATAAGTGGCTGGAATTAAAGGGTGAAAGGCAGTGTTGGGCAGACACGTAGGGTATCTCCTACTGTTACTTTGGTCAAAGAACACGTAAATTGTATTGTTATTCCTTTTAACAAATATTAATATTTATCAGACAAGAGTATGTGCTAAGACCTTAGTGATAAGTTCTTTCACTTAACATCACAACATCCTTTTGTTGTATGTTATTAATCTCTACCATGCAGTTGAGGAAATTGAGGCAGCACACCTCTTCCTCCAAGGCACACAACTTGTATGTAGTAGACTCATGCTGCCTTCTTTTGAGGGAGTGGATAGCAGCCTGGCTCTAGGGGCAGAGCATGCATCTCTGCTGCCCCAGTGCCAACTGTAGTTGACTTCCTCCCATTGAGACATTCCCATATTATCTTATTTCAAGTCATATGGACACATCAGGGAAAGATCGAGAATCATTATCCTTGAAATCTGAAAACCTGACTCAAGGTCTGACTCTGTCACTAAATTACAGGGTGGGGAAGTTGGGTGAGTATTACATGTTGCATCCCCTACTTGTGCCTCCATTTCAACCTCTATAAAATAAAGTGATTAGACTGCAGATCTAAGATCACTTCTGGCTTTGCAACTAATATTTTTTTGATGCTAAAATGACTGATATCAAAGATAGCTTATATAAGTGGGTCCAAAACAGTTGAACATGAAGATGAAGTCTCTCTTAAACAAGAGATAGAAACAGCCTTAAAAGAAGGTTGATGCATTAGTTTCCAAATTAAAAGACTTCTTCATCTTAAAGGACACCATAAACAAAGTGAAAATAAAAAATCTTGGGAAGTATTTGCAAAACATACTAAGACAAATGTTTCTTGTTTGGACTACATAAAGAACTCCTTAAATCAATAAGAAAAAGTTAATTAGACTTTCCTCCATAGCATCATCCCCCATCCCCCCCAAAAATAAATAAATAAATAAATAAAGATGAGCAGATTGTGGCTAGGAAGTTCACAGCAAAGAAAATGTAAATGGATAACAGGAGTATGAAAACATGCTTAAAAATTTACTAGTAAAGAAAGAGATGAAGATTAAAACATGATTGAAATACTGTTTTTCACTCATGTAATATTTGATATTAACATATTTTGGTATATTTATAAGGAAGCAGTGACCCCGTCTGTGGGAGCAGGAGGGTGAGTTGTAATATCTGTTAAAATGTAAAACCTTCAAATACCAGGACTCGATGGTTCTGATAGGACGCTTCCTCATACCAATGAGCAATTTTCAAAGACACCAGCTGGGTGTTCAAGAACTCAACTTGGTTGTGACACTGTCTACTCAGAAAAAGCATCAGATCTTACAACTTAAGGGCTCAGTCCCCCGACACTGTCCCCCAATTCGGAAACCAGTCATCCAGCCTAGGTTGTAACCCACACTTCTCACCAACAAGCTCAAAATGAGAGGTTCGTTCCCAGGACACCCTTCCCAGGTTCAATTAATTTGCTAGTGTGATGCACAAAACTCAGAAAACCAGTGTACACACTAGATAATCTACGTATTACAAAGGATATAAGTCAGAAACAGCCAGATGGGAGAGATGCATAGGGCAAGGTCTGGGGGGAAATGCACGAACTTCCATGCCCTTTCCAGGCCAGCCATCTCTCCAAATCTCCATGTGTCTCTCAGTCCAGAAGCTCTCCAAAGTCCCTCCCTTTTGGGGGCTTTTCTGATTACATCATTGGCCATTGACAATTTGATTCAAACTCTAGCCCCGCTCCCTTCTCTGGGAATCAAAGGATAGGACTGAAAGTACTACCCTCTAGTCCTGTGGTTGCCTGGGCAACCAGCTCCACCCTTAGTTGTTTTCCAACCTTGCCTTCATTAACACAGCCAGAGGTACCCACTTCACTCCACAACACTTAAGAGATGCTAAGGTTTTTAAGGACTGAGACCCAGGAATGGTGGTAAAGATCAAATATGTATGAGAAACACATATTTTGGTCATCTAGACAACCAAAATACATATTTCTTGTAAATCATAATATCATTGGGTTTCTTTCTCAATATGTACCTTAGAGAGCCAGCCACCTCTGCCTACAGGAAGGCACATACAATAATGATTACTCCAGCAATGTTTGCCATCACTGAAAATCACATCAAACCAACAACAAAATTGGGAATGGAGGAAGCAACTTAAATGCCTGTCTATGAATAAATCTCGTTAGCTCTATGTTATGCAATAATAAGTAAAAATTAAGAAGACTGCGGTGACATGGAAAAATCCAAAAGAAAAAAGAAAAAAAAAGGTAAATTGGAATAACACAGCATATGATACTTTGTCAGAGAACAGTAATTAATTGTGGCTATAGAAACTGTATAGAAGAGGGTCTGCAAACACAAATGCCAAGTTGACAACAAATTATTTCTGGGAAGAGACCACAAGAATTAATTGTTGGGGCGACCTTATCTATGCTATTTCAGTTTGTTCCAAAAGATAACACAATCATTACTTGCACAATCTTAAAAATTTTCTTATAGCATTAGGGCCTCCCTAGTGGAGAAAGGGGTTAAGATGCAGCACTATGAAGCTATCTGCAGCCCCTGCAGCACAAGTTTGATCCCCAGTAAGGGAGCTAACCTACATGGCCCAGCAGACCTCTCTTGTCCTGTGCACTGCCCCCCTCAGCAGTGTATTTCAGTCAGTCTGTCTGTTCTGCTCCCCACTCTGTCTCTGGTGAGTCCTCTTACTCCCTGCACCTCTGGCCTGTACCCCAGTTCTTGAATGCATAAATAAATCTTTAAAAAATTTTTCTTATAGCAGTAAAAAGATTAGTGGTTGATGGTTAGCAGGTTCCCCTCTCCCCTTCTCAAGGAACAGAATTCCTATTCCATAAATTATAGGATCACCCCACACCAACCCTCTTGCATGCAGCAGGACCCACGTCTGGCTCTGTACTGAAACAGTCATCTGAATCTTGCTAAGATTTTGGTGTCAGAAACCAGGCACTCATCTCTCTTCAAAGATTCCATTAGAGTTGTTTATAGAGCTTTGACATTTGTTCACTCAGAAGTAACTGCAGGGCAATTCTACAATTACATTGGTGGTTTTTGTTTTTGTTTTTTTCTCAGTAAAGAGAAAGGTTGAACATGTAATGTTAACATTCAACCTGGTGTAAAAACATTTCAACCAAAAGACTTTGGAAATTGATTTTGTGGTGAGCTACCTGAAAAACATTTGTTAAAGCTGCTCGTGTTTAGTTCCATTCATTGGAGAGAGGCAGCACGAGTTTGTGGAGAAGCAAATATCTGGCATGCCCAAATATGTCTTTTTGGCAAAAGGTTATTTTCCTGGGAAGGGCTCTAAAGGTTGTCTTGAAAAAGATGTAAGGCTGTAGACCAGCACCAGCAAGATCTAATCTTCATATCTCTTCTCAATCAAGAAGGCAGAACTTAACTCTGGGTGTCTTTTTCTTCTGTGCCCTCCCCAGTAACCTCCCCAATTGACTTTCCCTTTCTCCTCTCCAAAGTCCTTCTGTCTTGGATGACATCTAAAGCCAGCTGGATGAATTACTCAAGCATGCTGGATCTCTCCCACTGATAGAGGAGGTATGTGTTATTATTAAATATCTTTTTGGCTTTTTCTCATCAATCTGTCTGGTATTTATTTTATTATAGCTATGTGGAAGAACCCAGAGGAGCACAGGATGATTTCCTTTGCACTTCAAAAGGTGTTGATGCCTCACTCCCACCTTTACCACCCCCAGATCAACATTAAAGCAATAGCAGCATCCCCTGGCACATCTTAGATACACACATTTTGCACTACCCCTCGCTCCCTGAAACTTACTGAATCAGTAACTTTGGGGTTAAAACCCAGCAGTTAGTGTTTTCACAAGCTCTCCATATTATTCAGGGTCACACTCAAGTTTGAGAAGTCTGATTTACATGGCTAAATATAAATTGCCTCTGGGAACGCTGATGTACACATCCACAAAGTAACAACCTGATACTAAACTCTAATTTATTCTTCAGATGTCAGCTGAATCATCACTTTCTCAGGAAACATTTTCTGGTTCTATGCTTCCATCAGCCCATATATCTCTTCTTTTTGCAATAATCACAGGGATATTTTACACCTATTTGTATGATCATTTGATTGGGATTTGTTCTCATTAACATACATGATAACCCACTCGAGTACACTACAGTGCCAAGCATATAGCAGGTCCTCAGGAAATATTTGTGAATGAATGAATGAATGAATAAGTGAGCAAATCTTTTATAGACTTTTATCCTGGCTCCTAACACATTTCCCAAGAACTGCTAATGAAACTTTCTTCATCAAGATCATCACTGTTTTTCCAAATTTGAAACCCTGGGGAACTTTTTAACTTACCACTTTCATTTATCTCCAGGTACCAGCAATTCTTCAAGTCCAATGGCATCTTCCATTGGAATGTCTCTGCTGCCCGACCATCATTCCCACCTCCTGGCCCTAGCCAAGGCTCTATTATGTGATAGAGCAGTATGTGATCAACTCCAAACAGCTACTCAGCCCACTTGATTAATTTCCTTTAAATATTGTTTTCACTAAAATTGTAGATTGCCACTATTAGTATACAATCAGCATTTTATGGTTCCTAAGTAATTTTACTTATATTAAAACAATAGCACTATTTATTGGTGATTTACATGCCAGGCACTGAAGTGATTAGTTAGCTATTAAGTGCAGAGGTAGGATATAACTTCTGATTCTGGCTTATTTTGTGAGCTGCCCTCTGTGTTATAATGCCCTCCATCTACCCTTTATCTACAGTCCTCAACATGGAAGAGCTCAGCTATTTGGATTCCATACCTTGTGCTTTCTTGACCTCCTCCATGTCATTCCTTCTGCTCAAAGCCATGCACTGTGAATAGGCATGTGTACTGGAAAAAAAGATGGGCTCTGGAGTCAGACAGGCCTGAATTCAAATCCAACCTGGGTGATCTACAGCAAAACTATTTGTCCTCTCTGAACCTGTTTCTTTCTCTGTAAAATACGGAAAGTTGAAATTATAACCTCATATGTTTACCTTGAAAACTAAATAAGATAGTGCTCTTACCAGCATACTCAGAGTAAAGTAAGTATTAACCAATACAAACTATTAAATCTACTTCTAGTTCTTTATAAATGAAATCTGAACTCTATCCACCTTTCAGGGCCACATTTAATCTGGGTTCTTCTTTTTCTCTCTCCCTGCATTTCTCTTTTTATAATAAGACAAGTCATTTTGTTCCCTCCCTGCATTTCTCTTTTTATAATAAGACAAGTCATTATACTTCCAATTATAAAAAAGATGGGTGCTCTTTGAAAAATAAAATCAAGCAATACACAAAACTACAAAGATATGAAATAAAATTTCTGATTCCAACATCCAAGAAGTAACTACTGCAAAACATCCTTTTCATCTCTGTGTGTGTGTTTGTATGTGTAACTGTACCTACATAAGTTATGTTCTGAAATCTAATTTTTCCACTTAACAATATTGAACAGACATCCTTCCACATCAGAAAATATAGATTGTCATTTAGAACAGCTGCTTAGCATAATATTAAATGTTATATGTTCTAATGATGGACTGTAGGACTGTATTGGTTAACTACTGCTACATAACAAATCACCCTCAAACTCTGGCTTAGAACAATTTAAAAAATATATTATAGGGGCCTCCCCGGTGGTGCAGCAGTTGAGTGCTGGGTTGCGAAGTGCGAAGCTGCTCCCAGCCTCTGTAGCACTGGTTCGATCACCAGCCACCGGGTGAGAGTCCCACATGGCGCACAGACCTCTCCTGCCGCCCGCTGCTCCCCTCAGCAGTGTACTTCGTCAGTCTGTCTGTTCTGCTCTCTGCTCTGGCTCTGGTGAATTCTCTCACCCTCTCACACTTCTGACTGTACCCATGCTTGTATTAATAAATAAATAAATAAATCTGTAAAAAAAAAAAAAGAAGCTATTATCTAAAAAAAATAAATATATATATAGCTACATATATGTGTGTACAAGTATATAACATTCTATAAAAATTATGCATATTCTATATAAAGAAAGCAATGCATTGGAGGGGGTTCATGTATGTATTCTTATATATATACACAGACATTCCACATGTCTGCAGGTTGGCTGAAGTCTGGCTGGTCTAGGCTGGCCTTATGTGGGCTGTTCTGCTTCAGTTTATAGGTACTGTCTATAGGCTAGCAAGGGTGGCTCTTCTCCACGTATCTGTCTTATCCTCTTTATGGGGCCAAGGAACCAACTGGAGCATGCTATGGAGAAGATAGAAATACAAGAGGGAAAGCATTTGACGTCTCTTAAAGTTAAGGCATAATGTCACTTCTTCCTATACCAATTGGCATACCATTGGCCATGGCCAAGTTCAAAGTTAAGGGATGGGGAAACAGACTTTGCTTATAACGAAGACATGTGAATGCAGACTAGGGTAAAGAAATGAGATCAACTACTCACTCTACCACATAGATAACAGATAATAGATTTGCTTCATTTCTTATTAGGATAAGGCATTTTGTTTCCCTTTGAATATATACTTTCTCTTGCTTATCCAATTTTATCTTTTTATGATAAGCTTCTAAGGTCAAATTGCTATGTCAAAGAGTATATATGTGGAATACTGACGCATATTTTCTAATAGTATTGCAAAAAGATTATATATGCCTAATAATTGTGCAAGGGAGCACAGTTTTCCTTACATTTTGCTATTGTAAAGAACTGTAAAATAAGAAAAAATCTTTGCCTATCTTAATAGAAGAAACATGGTATCTTGATGTTCTTACATTTCTTTATTAGTGAGATTAGAAATACTTTTATGTTTGTTAACCTTTTGTATAATTTTTGAATGACCTCTTCATCTAAACTCACTTTTTCAAATAACATGAAATTTTCACAAAACTAGGCCAGAAAAAAGCTAGCTTCTTCAACCTAACTCCTGTGTAAGTCTGTGTACATCCAACTCACCACCAACCCCAGTTACTGAGGCAGAATGCCAATGCTAAGTTGGCAAAAAGGCAATGAATGCATTGGAGGGGTTTATGTCCTTCACTTGACTGGGAAAAAGCCATGGATATGCCATGGTTAAGGAAGGTCAGAACCTGCAGTCAGTCTTCTGTGAAGGGTGACAATCACTGCTCCTGAAGATGCTGACTCAGAAGGAAGGTCCATTACAAAATCACAATTTTTTTTGATGGCAAGAGAAAATTCCTACATAACCCATGCCATTGGATATTTAAGTGGTGCCTAGTTGTGTGTATTTTTATATAATGTATCCACTTCTAAAAATCTCAGTACTACTTGGAAGGTTCTGGAAAGAAAATGGAAAATACTAAATCCTACTCTGGCTAGAAATGCCTTCAAATAACAGAACTTAACACAAGACCTGAAACCATAAAATATATAGAAGAAAATATAGGTAAAGTGCTACATGACATACATTTCAGTAACATCTTTATTTATTTATTTATTTATTTTTCGTGGGACCCTTGCTCGCGGCCGGGGAACTAACTGGCGCTGCAGAGGTTGTGGGCAGCCTCGCAGCCCAGCACTCAACCGCTACGCCACCAGGGGAGGCCCTCAGTAACATCTTTAAAGACTCATCCCCCAAAGCAAAGAAAGTGAAAGAAGAGATAAACAGCTGGGATTACATCAAACTGAAAAGCTTCTGTACAGCAAAAGAGACATTAACCAAAACAAAGAGATACCCTACTAACTGGGAGAAAATTTTTGCACTCCATACAACTGATAAGGGATTGATCACAAAGATATACGAAGAACTCACACAACTCAACTAGAGAACACAATCCAGTCAAAAAATGGGCAGAACTTAAAAAACAATCCTCCAAAGAGGAAATGCAAATGGCCAAAAGGTATATGAAGAAAGGTTCAGCATCACCTGTTATTAGGGAAATGCAAATCAAAACCACAATGAGATACCACCTTACACCAGTGAGAATGGCACATACTAAAAAAAACAGGCAACAACAAATGCTGGTGAGGATGTGGAGAAAAAGGAACTCTCTACTACACTGTTGGTGGGAATGCAAACTGGTCCAACCACTATGGAGAGCTGTGTGGAGTTTCCTCAGACTACTGAAAAATGGAGCTACCATTGACCCAGCAACTCCACTTCTAGGAATCTACCCAAAGGACACAAAAACATTAATTCAAAATGATACCTGTACCCTATGTTTACTGAAGCATTATTTATAATAGGTAAGACTTGGAAACAATCCAAATGCCCAAAAAAATAGATGACCAGATCATAGAATTCTGTTTGTCATTTCTACAGGATGGCAATACTTGTGTATTCATGTGCATCTCTTCCTATCTCCACACTCAGTGGTGTCACGTTGGTAGCTCGAAACCAGCCATGATAAGTGTATTTATCCCACTGAAATTGGAAAAGGTTCCAAATTTGGGTTTCTCCGAGGGGAGGAGCTATGTTTTTAAAGAACTGGATATTCAACATTTAAGAGCATACTCCTACAGATACACATGCCTAAAGTACTGACTTAACTATATGTGTGATTTTTTGGAAAACAACTCAATGTTTTTGAATCATAGTATTCTATTTCTTAAAATTGTTGTGAGAGTTTCATATATGAGACTGGATTAAAGCAGTTCCCACATGGTTTCCACATGTAGCTTAACATCAGAATCACTACAGATTCTAAAGGCACTCAAGACATAAGGCATGGGAATTTCTTTGGATGGTATCTATGGATAAGCACTGTAGATAAAATCTGCATTTGGGAACAAATGGTTAAAGTCAAGTGGTACAAAAGAATAAGATTTCTGGACTAACAGAATAAATATGCCATGAAGACATTTCTTTTACAACTCCATAATAGACAGAACAAAATCAAGATTTCTCTTCCTGAAGTGTGATTTGCTACACAGTTGAGGGAGTGAAAGAGTCCCTCTAACTACTAGAGCTATTCTGTGTCTATAATAGGTTTCTTGGCAAGGACAGGATGGTTTCTCTAGGCCAACCAACAGCTGTAGAGATAACTCAGTGACAAAATCGTATTTTACTAACATGAGCTTTTTACCTTTCTTGCATCCAAATCATGACAATGGGGCACAGACCTCCCTGAAATGTCCAGTACAGGCTTTCAAGAGTCACTTTGGCATGTGGATTACTTCGAGTTGAGGTTAATCATTTGATGACAATGATTAACCTTCAGGCTTACAAAAACTTTCACAACTACCTTAACTACCTAGAAAAAAGAAAGTTGGGGATTACCCAGAATTAGGACTTTTACTAGAAATAATCTTCCTATCAGAGAAAATGATCTATTTGATAGGATAAACATGTAATTTCAGAATATCTGGTCAGCGAATCCCTCTCCTCTTTCCTTGAAGCCCCAGGCTCCTGCCTGTTCGTTATCTCAGGATATGTATGTGGGTGCACACATATACACACACACACAATCTTATATATCATATATTGATATATCGTTTTAGAATTTATGCCCAAATTTAATGCATGTAATTAAATTTGTTCTTTTCTCCTAATCTGGCTGATGCTAAGTTGATTGTTTGATCAGCCCAAATAAAACCCAAAGGGTTAGGGGGAAATTTCCTTTCCAGTTCTATGCTCAGTTATAGCTTTCAAGTTCTCAATCCCTAAGAAAAATTTCAGTGCTCTCATCAATCCCTTTGACTTTTCCATACCCACCCTTGTCCCTACCCAGCTAAAATCTTCTGGCTTTCCACATTATTAAGACTAAATGGACTTCTGTGAAATGCATCTGCCCAGCCATGGCAAGATGTTGAGATTAAGTTGGTACAGTGATCTTCCTGGCTCAGCATATTCAGGATTGTCATCAAATAGTCACATAAAATGGCAGGAAACAGAGTATAATTTTGAATTCCTTCAGTTATACCTTTGCCTATTTAAGGAAAAGATAGTCCCCCCGCTCCCCTTTTTCTAGGAGTTGTTTCATTAAGCCAAACACCATAGAACAACATGAGAGCCAGGGCAGGAAAGGTGTAAGGGGAAGAAATCCTATTAGGGTTCTCAGCAGGCGGTTCATTGCCTACACACACACTAATGAAAAGAAGACCTGGAGCTCCATTCTTGTTAATGTGGTCTGGCTCTAATTCCAAAGGGGGATCAGGGGAGGAGGGGGAATTTACTGCTTGCCTTCAGAAATCATTCCAAAGGCACTCCTTAAACCACATAAAAGCTTTCATTCTTTCAAATAACATTTAGGATAGAGGTAAAGGTAAAAGCACCACTAACAAAGAAAAAAAACAAAACCCTTTACTATCAAAACAAAACCCTTTACTATTATGAAAGGTTAAGATTTAAAATAATCTAATCACTGAGAGTTCACATTAAAATATTCCTAGTCATTAATATTCACAAGGACAAAATAAAGCAATTCATAGATGAAACAATAATTGAGGAAAACTGCTATAGTATCATTTGTTAATTCTAGCAAGCCACCAGTCTAGATTATTGCCCAATAGGTACTGCATTTTTTCACTCAAAAGATATTTACTGAGCTTCTACTATTTGCCAATGCTGATTACAACAGTAAATAAAATGGGCAAAATCCCAATCACCCTGGAGCTTCTATTCTTGTGGAGGGAGAAAGATAAACTGGTTAAAAAAAACTGCTTATATGTAAAAGAACTTATGTATGTAAAATATATATGTAAAAATGTATATGGTAAAATGTGGATATATGTTTTAGATAACAGTAAGGACTATGAGAGAAATTAAGGAGGAGGGGAGGGGACTAACAGTGTGAATGTGGGTTTTACAAGCTTAGAAGGGTCAGAGAAATTTTAAGAAATTGCTGTTTTAGCCTAGAGCTGAAAATATGGGAGTGTGGTGACCATCTGGGGGAAGTGCTTTTTAGGAACAAAGCCTAAAATACTCTAAATATTAATAGAGGTGATTTTACATATACATGTGTCAAAGCTCATTGTCCAATATATTTAAAAAGTGTACATTTTAGTGTAACTATACCTGAATAGGTGTTTAAAAATATGGGAAGGGCCTCCCTGGTGGCGCAAGGGGTTAAGAGGCAACCTATGAAGCTAACCGCAGCCACTTCAGCATGAGTTCGATACCTGGCCAGGAAGCTACCCACATGGCCCAGCAGACCTCTCCTGTCTCACCCGCTGCTCCCCTCAGCAATGTATTTCAGTCAGTCTGCCTGTTCTGTTCCCCACTCTGTCTCTGGTGAATCCTCTCATGCCCCTACACCTCTGGTCTGTACCCCAGTTCTTGTATGCATAAAAATAAATCTTTGAAAAAATAAAAAAATATATGCGAAGACAGCAGACAGTGAACACAGAGAACTTTGAGTGGTCTTAGTGTAGAAAACTGGAAATGTGACAATAGCAGGAGGGTAAGTTGAGTCATGAAAGAAACAGCCTATTTATAGGCTACTTAGAGCAGTAGAGGGAAAAGCTGATGTTATAGGGGAGACCTACAGAAGCAGTATCTTTCAGCAGTTGAGAGTGGGATACATGTAGGGAGAGACTGCATTTGTCCAGAAGTATTAAAAGATTACTCAACTTGGTGGGAACGCAGGATATGGCAAAAAAGGGGGTTGGGAGTGTAGTAAGGAAACCTGTTAAAGTTCTCCTCAGATTGGTTTTCTCAGTAAAATAGGAAAAAAGGACTTCAATTGATAGCACAAGGGGAGAGGGGCTGCAGGTTGGAGGAGAGAAGCTGTAAGCACTGAGAACAGATGTTAAATGGAGCAGGAAAATAAGGAATGACAACTTGACATTTAAGATTAGGGGTCATGAATTTAACACTGAATCAAATAGTGTGGTTGAGTGTCTTTTTCCAATTTCACTGAGGTGCACAAGCAGTCATGGATTTGGATTTGAGACAGAATTATGATTCAGCCAAGACTATAGAAAGTGAGAAGCAAGGAAGGTGTAGCTCTATAAAAGGAAGTGTTTATAACGTTCATCCATGGATTTTAAGCTGGGCAAGGAGAGAAGTGTAAACTTGAAGTTAGAGACAGTGAAGACGTGATATGAATCAATGGATTTTGGTCTTGGTGGAGTTGAAGGATTACCAGAGAATAGGATATTAAAGAGTGAGCTGGAAAGTTAGATGCAATACTTTGAAATTTAAGCAGTAGTTAAGAGCAGAGCTCTGGATTATGGTCAGTCTTCTTGGATGACCAGGAATGGTTGCAGGAAGGAAGAGGGCGACAACATTGGATGAGGTTGGATGTGGTCAATAGCCAAAAAGTCACCATTCACAATCAGTGAGACTTTTTTTAAAAGATTTTTTTATTTATGCATACATTTTCTACAGATACTTTAGATTGGTTCCTTTATCTATCTCCATGATTGGTGGGCAGTTTCCTGCCAGAGACTGTAGTGTGATCTGCAATCATCAGGTATCTCTTGACAGGCCAGAGGTGCGGGGGTGAGAGGATTCACTAGAGACAGAGTGGGGTGAAGAACAGGCAGACTGACTGAAATACACTGCTGAGGGGAGCAGTGGGCAAGCCAGGAGAGGTCTGCTGAGCCATGTGGATAGCTCCCTGGCCGACTAGGGATTGAACTTCCACTGCAGGCGCTGCAGACAACTTCACAATGCTGTGCTTAACCCCTTGCACCACAAGGAGGCCCAAACAGTGAGTCAGGAGTTTGTTTTCAAGGAATAAGAGGGAGTGATCTGGAGGTAGGGAGATGGTAGGAACAACAAGGTATTAAGATGTTTGGTGTCACAGTATTGATGACAAGAGATTAAAGACACTGGGGGGAAGTTGTGGAGTGGTGGTGGTAGGATTTCAGGGTACCCAAAGAAAGGAAGTTATCTACTTCATATCCAAGTCTAGGAGGACAAGTGGTGTAGGAGAGTACAGCCATTTAAGAAGTCTGCAGCAGAATCAATGTCCTCAGAAGAGTAAAACCCTTTTGGATTTTGGCTAGAAAGGGGGAAGACACAAAGAATTACACAGGGACTAGAGATAAAAGATGCAGAATGAATTGGGAGGCCTGGGCTTCTCATGGTGACTTACATTGTGATAAAGAACATTGTGATTAATCCTGATGGTCCAAAAACATGGTTTAATGGCTAGAAGTATTAGCAGAGAAGGATAGTAGTGTCCTGCCGGAAGTATACAGAGTTCTTGGGCTTCCACATTCTATTTAAGCTGATGGAGTAGCCCATTAGGTTCACTTCTCTTATTAAGACTGCAAAATTATTTTGGCTATTAACATTTGTTTCAAGATTATATTTTAAAATGTATTGAAGTTATAAAACAATACAGTAATTCTACCTATTAGAGGAAAATGTCACCCAAAATTCAGGGAACCTTACAAATTATTTTGTTTCCTCTCTCACTATTAGGGCATATGTAGGCGTTATCTTATAATGTTTCTCAAGTTTTCTTGTTTTATTCAACATTTTTATCAGAAAGAACACTTGTATATTGACAGGATTTGACAATTTTTACTTAGCAGAATATAATTTGCTTAATTTCAGTCTCCTTTAACTTGTTAGACTACTGCACTTTAGCTTCATTTAAAATAACGGTACCTAATTCTGTGATAGACCTTTTCGTGTGTATGTAAAATCAGCTATACTCTAGAGTTAAATGAATGCTAACAGCTCCACATTACCCAAATTTGTTGAGGCAGTATATGAAAACTGCTTCCTTTGCAGGCTTTCCCCACTTTATTGGAAAGGATAAGTGAATCACTAAGACACTTTAAAAGCACTTTGCTTATTCATCATTCTGTTTGGAAAAGTTCATCCAAACTTTAAAGCAAAATTATTAAAAATACACAAACTTTGATGATAGCTGGGCAGGAACTTTACATACCTTCCTACGAGCCTTACTGCAATAGTATGCTGATGCAAGAGAAACAATCAGGGTGTAATACAGTCAGGAAGGTGTTTCTCGGAGGAGTCATGATTCAAGGATGTGGCCAAGCATCAGTCTCAAGGTATATGATGTTCTGATGAGGGCATAGGTGATTTTAGGTATCTGTGTCAAAGTCATTTGCTAAGGATACTTTAGATTGGTTCCTTTATCTATCTCCATGATTGGTGGGCAGTTTCCTGCCAGAGACTATAGTGTGGTCTGCAATCAGCAGGTATCTCTTGTTTTTTTGCAGTTGAAATGCTAAGTCAATCTGTTTATTTTTCACCTAGAAGTCTTTTAACATGGCATTAGAGAAAAATGGAGTCTGTTTGACTCAAAGCAAGTTTCACTGCTTTTATCATGAAATGCCAAAGTCCTTTCAATGATTGATCCAGTTGTTGCTAGAATGGGGATGATTCCTCTGCTCTGGTTCCCTCCAGTCTCCACATTGGTCCGGTGGAGATCACTTCTTATTGCTTCCCAAAGGGAAGGTCCATCTCCTATTGGGGGCCCATCTAGGTCTCTGGTGGGCAGTTAGTAAAATGTTTACATTTTGGATATAGGATCCTCAAGGAGCTCTGGCCAGCACAATTCTTACATACTGACAGTCTAGAAGTACATACTGAAAGTGTAGAACATAAGTTTAGCCAATAAAATTATGCCAAGGGCAAGTAATGACAGCAGGAGTCCAGCCTGAACATTTTAAAACCATGAACCAATGTTTCCTGGCAGTTATCCCAACAAATTATGCAAAGAATCTATTTTTTTCTTACTTCCTGTAGATAATGAGGGCTTTTGCTGGTTTTTTCTAAGCAAGTTTCTACTTCTGAGGAATTAATTCACATATATCAAGTATTAGTAACTACAGCACATTTCTAATATTTTAGAAATGTGGCATTCAGGATAGAATCAGTTAGTTATATGGACAGTTAGGGGCACATAATGATCACAAACAGATTGAGGATTTAGGTGACACCCAGTAGTTATTAAGGGTAATTTCCTAAAGTATATGCTTGCAATCCTAATAAAGCAAAGGTCAGTAGGGCAACTAGGCAAAGACTTATAACTTGGTATAGTAAGGCTACTATTTTAAGAAAGCTAATGAATCGAGTTGAGTCTGAATAAGATGAGAATGATCTAGAGGGCTGGTATGGTGTCTTGAGTAGTCTACATCAGACGTCTGCTTTGTCAGATGGAGGGTTAGGTCCTCAGTTGGATGTCTTTTCTGAAATTTTGTGTCTAGGGGCCTTCACTGAGAGAGACATGGATCCAATAGTTCATTCCCTGTAATTTAATTGCTCAAAGATTGAGGAAAGATGACCCGATGGGTCCCCTCCATCTCTGCTGGAGATGTCTTTTTCAGTAAATAAAGTCTCCTGGCTTTATCTCGTGGTAGAGTGTTCAGTCTTCTAGAGTTAAAGCACTATGGTGGGCATAAATGACTAAATTTTACTTTCTATTAACCAACTTAGTTGTTTACAGTAGATGAGGATGTCTTCTTTTATAAGGTTAGTTTCAGTGGCTGCAGATGCGTAAGTTTTCTGGTATAAGCAATCAGGTATTTAATAAGAGGCATTTCTATGGAAATGAAAAAAAAAAAACAAAACAAAAACAATGCTTAATGATTGAAGTACTATAATCCCTGCTTCTGAGTTTTGAAATAGTCAGCTGAGATTTTTGAGAGGTAAGGCTCTAAGCATCTTCAAATGGACTGAAGGCATATCTTGGGTTGTGTAATTTAAGTGTCTCTAATGGTACTTCTGACTAGTCATAGAAGAAAGCCACAAGAATTACACATGCATATAGCCATTGTGGTGATTTCTCGGCAGTTTATCAAGTTTTCCAATTCTGTATGGCTTCAGAAAAAAGTTTTAATTTTCAATAATTCCAAATCATCAGGATGAGGAAAAAAACTGGAAACAAACATTAGGACAGTTATTCAGCAAAGATACTGGTTCATTTTTCTATTTGTATCTCACCTAAAACATTTTATTGCTATTTAAGTTATTTAAGTCTCAAAGTAAAGGTTTTGGTATCAATTATTACTACTAAGCATGCATTGCCATATATTTTAAAGTTCTGAGTATATGTGCTTTGTATAAAAGTTAATTTATTTTTGAAAGTGGTTAGATGATAATGCTTAGGTAAATAAACTTAAAATAGGATACTATGACAGTTCAATAGTAAAATAAACCATTGCTTAGAAGAAAAAAATAAATGCATATCAAAACAAAAATACAAAGATCTAGTTTTCTATTACCCCAATTTTTAAAACCAAAGTTATGCCAACACAGTACTCTAAATATCTATAATCCAATAGTAAATAGTCCAAAATGGACAGTATATATGACTTAATTTAGACACAAATTGATGGTTTTAAAAACACTAGATTTTTAAGCAAGATTTAAACAAGAATATCTCATTCTTCTAAATCTTAATTTGATTAATTTGTCAGTACATTAAATGGAGCATATGCATGTACAACATTAGAAGAGTGTATACACTTTTTCTATACATAAATTCTTGAAAAAGATTAAAATATTTACTTTCTCATATCTAAAGGCTATTTTGTGTTTTAAAGTTCCATTTATACCATAATGATCTCCCTGCAGCTAAACTTATGTTACATTTGAAGTTATGAAAATCATTAATTGAAATTACATATTAATTCCTAAGTTAAAACAAATCAGTTTTAACAGTACTTTTTAGCTTCTTACAGTGGTTCTTTATTATATCCTAATATTCCAATAATACAATTAAAATCCACCAACCCTCAGAGAGGATATCTGCAATAAAATGTATAATACCTGTGTGAGGCTACTAGATTAACAAAACATCATTCAAATAACTAATCAATTACTTGTGTTTAAAATTTATAGTAAGAAACATTAAAAACAACAAAGACTACCCCTGTTCTAAACTTAGGCCAATTCAAATGATTTTCAATACAGCTAAACTCAGTGAAGACCTCACATTTGGTTAAATCTACCGACCAGACTTTGAAAAATGACATAAGTGGACCACTAGGATCGGCTGGTTCCCTTCCTCAGTTGAATTACATCAGGTCCCTCTCTACCTGCTTCTCTTGAGGAGACTCATTGGAAAGAACACATCATCCATCCATGTAGTCACATAAAACTTCTCCCTCCAGCCCTCCCCACCCCGTCCCCACATAAAAAACTTGTGCTTTTTCATTGGAGACCATAAGTTTGAGTTGAATTATTCAAGAAGAGGGTCACAATAAGAGAACGTGGATCTTTCTTGTTCTTGTGAACTGTGATCTTTCCTTTCACAGCTTCACCTATAGAAGAAAGGCAGAAGAAAATGTGTTTAAGAATTCAAAGAATATGGTCTAGAAATGTAATAATCGGTACACCGTACTTTTATGCTCATGTGGTTTGCTATTTTTTTTACCTTTTTAAAGTAATAAATTTAATTTTTAAAGCAATTTTATATTTACATTTTGAAAAAAAAGACAGTCCTAACACATATTACAGGTGCCAAAACCTGGAATGAGGGAAAGTATAGAGGTCAAGTCATATAGGTTGTTGGGAGAGTTGTTTTCCTGGACTTCTGAATATGGGGCCCTAAGGTTGTCCCTGGGCATATAGTAGAAATGAGGACATGGTTCCTGCACTCAAAGAACACAGGAAGAGAAACAGTTACACCAACAATCATACGCTAGGTATGTGCCTAAAATGTGCTGGAGGTGAAAAATGGGGGTGGTTGAAAGCAGTGAAAGGCAAGGTTTCACAAAAATGAATGAACCTGAGGACTAACATCATGGTTAACCAGGGTTAAGTAGTGCACGTGGATGGCATTTAAGGGAGAAAAAACGTGTAGGGAGCCTTCAGGGAACGGCATTTTGGGGAAGTGAAAATTAGTTTGGCAAACTTAAACCCATATTATATGGAGGCACACAACAGGCATTGGCCTTTAAGTTACTGACACTAAATGGAAAACCAGAACTTCACATGAAACAGTGAACACAAAATATATTATGTTTGTTTCAAGACAATAACTGATTACCTACAATTTTTATTATATTCTAAAATGGAATTTTATGTGCTTTTCTGATTACAAACACTTCTCACTTAATTTTGTATTTATTTACCAAAAGCCTTTAAAAATAAATAAGAGATCGCTAAGTTGTAATTGAATACCATTCTTTCATTTAACAAGAGTAAGTTCTTACTTAAGTAAGACCCTTAGTATAAGGGTCAAAATAGAAATGTTCTATGGTGCTTATAAAACAGGTTATCAAATTCTTCATTTCTAGTTTAAAGGGTTTAACTATGAGTTAGTCACATTCCTCCATTTAGAAATACAGCCCAAGATGAGCTAGTAATGGATACTTTAGTTAAATTTTCTTGAAAGAATGTGTCAAAATTAAACAAAATATCTGAATAATTAAAAAGTATTTATTAATTACTTTTTAAGATGGTACTATAATTTTCATGCCTTGAAATGCAAGCAAAACAATTATTTCTGTAATAATCTTAATTTCAAACAGCACTCACTTAAGTTAATTAAATAGCATGAAAGGTCAGAGTAATAAATACATAATTTACTCTGCTGAACTCCCTTCAATTGTTCAAGCCCGAGTAAAGTGGCAAGGCAGTGGCTGTGATACCCAGAGTAGATCAGAGTAATTAATCAATGTCAAATAGATATAAAATGACTGATGTTGTTAAGCGTGCACATTGTGGTGAGTCCTGCAAAGGGCACTCCTAGAGAGCTGAGCTGTATCACCTTGTTTTTATCACCAGCAGACGGCTATTAGTATACCACAAAGCAGTGTAGCAGTTCAATCAAGAACAAAACTGATTTCATTTCATTTCTGTTCTGGTGATTTTTAAAATTAATTTCTTCCAGAGCAATGAAATTTCCTTTCCTTGGAAGAGGTAAAGAAAGGAAATCATTATTATCACTATTGAAATTCAGCATTAAAATATGAAATAAAAAAAGGATGAATTTTCCATCATATAAAAGTTTAGTAGACATATACAGAGAAAGAGAAGTAAAACTCTGATTTTAATCATATTTTCAAAGCCAAATCATGTGGAAGATGAGCTGGAGTTTTATTTTTTTTTATTTTTTTATTTTTTTATAAATTTTATTGTTATATTCCCCATACAATTGCAGCCCCCCATTCTGACCCCAATCCCTCCCCTCCCGCCCCCGCCCCCCTAAAAGTGTCTCTGGTTCATAGTTTTTTGTTGACTTTGATTTTCACTTTCTTATAGTTATTCATTTTCCTGGTCCCTTATTTAAGTTTTCTAGATTCCTGCTATGAGTGAGACCATCCGGTATTTTTCTTTTTCTTTTTGGCTTATTTCGCTGAGCATGATCCCTTCCAGCGCCATCCATGTTGCAGCAAATTGCATGTGTTTATCTTTTTTGAATGCTGAGTAATATTCCATGGTATATATGTACCACATCTTCTTGATCCAGTCATCTATTTTTGGGCATTTGGGTTGTTTCCAAAGCTTAGCTATTGTAAACAGTGCTGCTATAAACATAGGGGTGCAGGTGTTCTTTGGAATTGATGTTTCTGTGTCCTTTGGGTAAATACCTAGGAGTGGAATTGCTGGGTCATATGGAAGCTCTATGTTTAGTAGGTCCAGAAATCTCCACACAGCTTTCCACAGTGGTTGGACCAGTTTGCACTCCCACCAACAGTGCAGAAGAGTTCCTTTTTCTCCACACCCTCGCCAACATTTGTTGTTGCTAGTTTTTTTAATATGTGCCATTCTCACTGGTGTAAGATGGTATCTCATGGTAGTTTTGATTTGCATTTCCCTGATGACAAGTGATGTTGAACATTTTTTCATATGCCTGTTGGCCATTTGCATTTCCTCTTCAGAGAAGTTTCTTTTAAGCTCTTCTGCCCATTTGTTGACTGGATTATTTTCTTTGTTGTTGTTGAGACTCATCAGCTCTTTGCAGATTTTTGTGATCAGTCCTTTATCATTCGTGTTGGGTGCAAAAATGTTCTCCCAGTTGGTGGGGTTTCTCTTTGTTTTTGTTATTGTCTCTTTTGCTGTGCAAAAGCTCTTTAATTTGATATAGTCCCAGCTGTTTATCTTTGCTGAGCTGGAGTTTTAAAGTAAACACTGACGTACAGGTTTGAACAGTAAAACTGCATATTATTTTAGAAGGAAAAGGAAAATGATCATCCTGAATTTAAGGTTGAAAGTAAGTTTTCTCAAAGGAACTCTTCTGCACTGTTGGTGGGAGTGCAAACTGGTCCAACCACTGTGGAAAGCTGTGTGGAGATTTCTGGACCTACTAAACATAGAGCTTCCATATGATCCAGCAATTCCACTCCTAGGTATTTACCCAAAGGACACAGAAACATCAATTCCAAAGAGCACCTGCACCCCTATGTTTATAGCAGCACTGTTTACAATAGCTAAGCTTTGGAAACAACCCAAATGCCCAAAAATAGATGACTGGATCAAGAAGATGTGGTACATATATACCATGGAATATTACTCAGCATTCAAAAAAGATAAACACATGCAATTTGCAGCAACATGGATGGCGCTGGAAGGGATCATGCTCAGCGAAATAAGCCAAAAAGAAAAAGAAAAATACCAGATGGTCTCACTCATAGCAGGAATCTAGAAAACTTAAATAAGGGACCAGGAAAATGAATATAAGAGAGTGAAAATCAAAATCAACAAAAAACTATGAACCAGAGACACTTTTAGGGGGGCGGGGGCGGGAGGGGAGGGATTGGGGTCAGAATGGGGGGGCTGCAATTGTATGGGGAATATAACAATAAAATTTATTAAAAAAAAAAAAAGAAAGTAAGTTTTCTCTAACTTCTTCAAAAGTATTCATTCATTCTGGAATGCTCATGTCTTATTCTCACAATACTGGAAGTGCTCAAATGTTTAAAGCACTGCTTTCAAAATTATTATTAGAACTAGGTTGTGAATAAAATGAATTAAAAAACAAGGCAAGGTCATTATTTTACATTATTTTACCCTGTTGTGAAGATTCTTGTACACAGACTATGGGCAAGATTGTTCAGAATACATAGCTGAAAAGAAATTGTGTGATTATAGGGATGATATACCTGTCCTTAACTGGGTGTTATCAAGCTGCTCTATCAAGTTCTTGTACCAATTAGAACTACTAGGAGTTTAAGAAAATTCCATATGTCTACCTTATTCCCTGTACTTGGCATGGTTCAACTTTATGTATTATTTTCCTTTAGTGATGGATGACAGAGTTTTATACTTCAGCCTTTCCATATTACTGTTACTGAGTATCTCTCCATTGATGTTTGTTATACATTCAGCTTTCCTACAGTCAGTGAAGGTGGGATAAGAAGACTTACATGTACCAAGCAGTTTAAAAAAGGTTCCATAATCAAATTATAATTTTTAGAGTTAAGAACTATAGGTGCTCATATAAGTGAGCAACCTATGAAGTGTAAAACAAAGAAATGTGTAATTGAACCAGACTTAATGAGGTAGAAACAATGGAGAACTTACTAGACAAGCACATTTTGAATACAATAACTACTGAATGACATTCTCTTTAATTTATATTTTACCTCTATAAGTGATATTTCTTTTTAGTCATTTAGGAAATAAAAATACTGTCTTTTAGTTATTTTAATAAAATAATATACCGTCTAAAATTTACGTAGATAGCAGCTTTAAGAACATCTTAACATCTATTGTATAACTTCAAAACCAGTGGGCACATAAGAAGTGGTTGTAGAATGAATGAATATTGCTTACTTCAGTATGAATAAGACATTTTTCCCCCTTGACTTTTCTTTCTTACCTGCTTTTACTGAAAATGGCTTTTCCAATAGAAATACTGTTTGTTTCCAGTGTGTTTTGGTACTCTGGGGGCCCGTTGAGAACATGACCTGCATTGGTAAAATTTAAAAGTATTTGATGAAGTACAAGATTTTTAATATCATGGTACATTAATCTACTATATCAAATACAAGCTTCAATTGCTTACAACAGCAAAATGCTTATGATCAAACACCTTGGGGCACAAAAATGAAATACAATGTATTTCACATAATTAATTCTTAGAAGACAAGTCATGATACTCACCCTGTTGTGGCAATTCTTCTCAAAATATATATCAAAGTAGCCAGCAATTGCCTGTTTAATAATATATATATAATTATTAAATTACTTAAATGATATAACTATTAATTATGCATTTTTTTAAGACATGGCAAACAAGAAACAGACATTTCTTAAACTTATATGGCAGGCCACTATTTTTCCTGGAAAAGATGTGATATGCAAAAATAAACATAATCTGGTTTACTCCCAAACAAACATACAATAAGAGTACAAAAGGCTAATCAAATAATCAATATGTGTTTTATTAGAGAATAAATAATCATGATAGACTACTGAAAGATGAGAGACTACACAGAGAGAAAGAAGGGTACAGCTGGCCCCAGTCAATCCAGACTCTCCTGCTGAGATATTGTCTTGTAAGGAAAGCCATCTTGGGCCCACTTATTTAAGTTAAACCTCCAGACAGCTGCATCAACATGAGACCACACTCAAAATATGTGTTTAAAAATTCGTGTTTCTCCCAGAGAAGAAACTCTGAAGTAACTAAAGGTTACTGTGATAGTACAAAAAGATCTATGAAAAAAACCTAATAAATTCAGAAGAACATATAACTTTCATTCTTTGGTAATAAAATCCGAATTTTTGCTTTTACTTCTGGGATGGGTTTGACTTTTTCTATTTCGATTGTTCAAGGGTAAATTGATAGTGGGAATTTTACAGGGAATATACAATGATGTAAAAGATTTTTTTTTTAAAAACCTGGCATTGTATAAAGTCTATAAAGCTAACTCTGTACTCTGTTGCTTTTGTAGAGTTAATATGGACTGGGTCTAAACCAAACTCAATTTTTAACCATAAGGTTCATTATAGTTTAGACACCAAGAGAGAATGAAAATACTACCTATAATTCTCTCAGATAGAATCATAAAGCAACGTAGTACTCAGCGACAGGTTATTAGAGAAAATCATACAGTTAATCAGTACATTTCTAAGACATAACTTTATTCAATTGCTTTCTGCTGCCACTTCACAGGCTAATTAAACTGTTTTCTTAAATTTATTCCTGTATGTCAATCTTGTTCACCACTGTATCCTTAGTGCCCAGAACACTGCCTGGTACATAGTATACAATAAATATTTGCTGAGTGAATGTGCATACTAGATACAATTCTATCACAATACTTACCACATGAGAGCAGAGTTTATCTTATCAGAATATAATTAAGAGCAAAGCTTACATGCAACTCATATTTCTATTCCCCTTACCCAGTCCAAGTTGACTATATAGCAGATTCTCAATGAATTTTAGTTAATATTTTTAGATAAATTTTAAAATATAGCTAGCCCTATTATGTAGTCAGTATAAATTCTTAAAACACTGACTAAATATAGATGGAACTAAAAATCTTTCAATGCAGCAAAATTGGAGAATCTGGGACAAACATGGGGAGAAGAAAACTAGAGAAAAGGAACCCCTAATTCTCTGTTTGAAATGACACCAAAAACTCCCGGGCTAAATTGTAGAATGGAAATGACACCAAATACTCCTGGCTGAATTGTAGACTGGACACATCACAAAAAAAAAAATCAACGATTTTGAAGGTAGAACAATAGAAATTATACATTTTGAAAAACCAAGGGAAAAGGATAGAAATAAAACTCAGGGATCCTCAGGAACCTATGAAGCTAATATACATGTGACATGAGACCTAGAAAAGACAAAAAAAAAAAAAAAAAAAGATATTGAAGCACAGTGGGAAAAAAACAAACCCCAAATTCTATATCCAGCAAAAATATCTTTTATGAATGAAGGCAAAATAAAGACATTTTCAAGTGAAGGAAAACTTAAAAAATTCATTACCAACAGACTTGTTTTACAAGACATTTAAAAGGGAGTTCTTTAGGCATGGGAAATAATACCAGAAGGAACCTGAAACATCAAAAATAACAGAACAAAGAAACTGATAAACAGCTGTGCAAACATAAAAGACTACTTTTTACCCTCTGAATTCCTTTAAAATTGTTATGATTATTTAAGGCAAAAGCTGTAACAAAATCTGGTGGGGATTTCAATGTAAGTACATGCAATCCCAAAGATGAGTGCGCAGAATTTCATAGCAGGGGTTTCACTTTATAATTATTCTACATGGTGTGTGTGTGTGTGTATCTTATGTGCTCCTTATATCCTGTTACCAAAAAAGAATGTGGGAAGAAAATCCTATACAGTACCAGAACCTGTAGAAACAACAAATTCAGCTTTAAAGAAAGCTCTTAACATCATCAGTCTTAAATATATAAAATAATTTTTATGTATCATATCTTTAACTGGGTAATAAAAACAGATGAGTAATATTGATATTGTAGGACAATTACAGATTTATAGGTATAGAGAATAGGAATTAAAAAATAAAAAAATTTAAAATACTGAAAAAAAAAATTGAGAATACAAAGATTCAACTTTGAATCTGTTCTCCAATCACTAAATCTCACCATATGAATTTCAGCTAATAATCAAAGACGAAACCAACATTCCCTTAACCCCTTCAAGTACTACAATGAATGAAACACTGGGAGTAACCAAAAAACAAATGGTAAATAAGCCTAAAGGCAATTAAATAAGAAACGAAAATGAACGATATAATTAATTTTATTTATGAGTACTTGGCAGGGATCTGTGACAAAGATACATCCGAGAACACTTCTTTTTCAGTTCCCTTTCAAATGTATCATGGGATATTTGACTCCTCGTGGAGAATTTCCTTCCTAGTGATGTTTGGTTATAGATATTAACAATATATAAATATATAACAATATATAAACACACATTTTTCAGAAGCATGAGGAGTTAGATAGAAATTTATACAGAATTAGGGCCTCCCCTGGTGGCGCAGCAGTTGAGCGCTGGGCTGCAGGGCTGCCCGTGGCCTCTGCAGTGCAGGTTCGATCCCCGGCCGCCAGGCAAGGGTCCCACATGGCTCACAGACCTCTCCTGCTGCGCCCGCTGCTCCCCTCAGCAGTGTGTTTCATCGGTCTGCCTGCTCTGCTCCCTGCTCTGGCTCTGGTGAATTCTCTCACCCTCCCGCGCTTCTGACTGTACCCAGTGCTTGTATAAATAAATAAATAAATCTAAAAAAAAAAAATCTTAAAAAAAATTTCATACAGAATTAAAAATTACATTCAGAAAACTTACTCATGAGATAGCATTCACGTAAGTGAGAAAATGGAAGACTCTTACCATGAAAAACTAAGAGGAATTATGGTTTTCAAATGGGTACTTAACGCTCAAAACAAAAGTTCCAGAATGTCACTTACAAGGGAGAGGGCTTTTTTTCATGTAAGTTATCCTTAATAATTAAAAGATTTTTAAAAAGAAAAAAAAAACCCTCAAAATAGTTACACAAACCAGTAGAATAATGATTCTTGTTTTTATTTCTGCAAAGCCTTTATAACCAAATATGTCTGCTGATTGGAGGACAAAACAATCTGTTTTGCTGCTGAACATAAATGTGTCACTATCTTTCATCACAGTTTCACTACCTTGTTTGCCATCACTTTGACAGGCTATCTTTAGGTCTTCCCAATGTTAATTTCAATGAAGCTATAGTCTGTCTGTGGAAGTCATTCAAATATAAGAATAAACAATAACCACAGGAAATTGAAAATAATGACTAACAGGCAATGAAATATAACTGGAGCACAACTTGACATGAGCCTGCAAAAGATCAGATAGGCTAGAAGGCCTGACCACAAAATAAATTTCTCTTTTGTTCCACATATATATCTTGTCAGGGGTGAAGAGAACTGCTGAGGAAAAATATAAGCATTAAAATCAAGGATCTGTAGCAGCAGATTTATCTGCAAAGGCAAAGTCATAACTAAATATTCACTGAATTGAACCACAAAAAAATTTTACTTATGCAGTCCTATAGATGGAAGGAGATTAAGTGGTAATTAACAACAATAATAGTGATGATAGAAGAAAACAGAAAAGTAAAATACATAAGTACATTTCTGAGATAATTTAATCATGCTTGTAATTTAGTGAGAATCCTCCACAATTACTTTGAAACACATAGAAAAATAATTTTCTTTATTCTTTTGTGTGTCTCTTAATTATTTTTTTGTGTAGCTTTATTGTGTATCTTAAATATTCCTAAGTATTAGAATACAGCTTCAGAATGCGCCTTGGTGGATTTCATAAAAGAGAAGAAAATGAGTCATACTATTTGTCAACTCAATCATTGAAAAATCTGTTTTAAGCCACATTTTGTTTGTTTATCCCATGTATGAAAAGGTAGATGCAGTTCATTTTACACATGCTCATTTGGAAAAAACAATGACTTGGAATAAAAATGAATTTCTGTGTATTTTGGTATAAATATTTCTTTAAAGAGCACATGCCATGTGTGTATGTAACAAAGCAGCAACCAATGAAATAAGAACAGACTAGACCTTCCAAAGAAGAAAATTAAAAATTATCATTATCACTATCACCTGCAGGGAGTAATTTATCATTTCTGTTCTTCATTGGTATCATGTTCCAACAGCGTGTGGTTACAGCAGATATAATTAGGCAGCTGGCCACAGAAGTAGGAGGATAATGTGCTTTTGATGGAGTTTATCCAAGCATAGAGATAGAGTGCTTGTAATCCATGCAGCAGAATCACTATGACAAAAATGCAATTCATTTCTTTGTTGGAGTATTTCTTTCAAAATCTTAATGTGGAATTCAAAAGGCAACTGATGACGAGTTTGAAGCAAGTAAAGAGAAAGAAGATAATGCATAAAAATGATTATTATAGCTCACATCATTGCATATAAACCAGCCAGATGAAAACACAAACATAAGCTGAACAAGTCAGTGCATAAGAGCATGAACTCTTCTAATAGTGATAACTGATATTCAAGCTTGAAGACATAATCAACAAATATGAAAATTACATATCATGATTTTTTCCCAGTGTTAAGCTTATCTTAAATTATGAACTCATCGTTTTCCAATTAATTTTCTATTTTATCCTAGGAGAAAACATGCGTTTTCTTTTTCTGATGATTCCTCTAGGGAACAATACATATTAAGTACCATATACTTCTCAAGGGATGTTGCCAAATTGAGTGGTTTTTAGAAACAGACCAACCAATATGTGAAGAAGCAAAAGAAATAATAGGTCCTAAATATATTTTTTAAATTGAAAACAATATAATTTTTGATTTTTCAGATTATAACTGAAATTTCTTTTAAATTCACTTAAAATTCCTTGTCATTTCAAAATTGCTTATTATACCTCCCCATATTCTAAAACACAAATACCTTAACTCTGACATTTCATAAATTAGTACCTTACATATTCTAATTGCTTTACATTTCTTTGTAGCTATAAACACTGAATACTGTTTTATACATTCATTAAGCTGTGCCAATATTTTCACTTTTATAAACCTTTTGAACTATAATACACATCTAGAAAATTGCACAGGAGTACATCATGGTGAATTTTCAAGCAGAATAGAGCTATGAAACTTATACTCAGTTCCAGAAATACACATCCCAGCAGCCTAGTAATGTCCCTTACATACCTAGTTAATCACATTACAGTTCAACCCTGACAAGTTAACCACTACCCTGATTTTGGGGTCAGTTTTACTAAAATATAATTGATGTGCAACACTGTGTAAGTTTAATGAATATGTTGATCTGATACACTTATAAACCACAAAATGATTACCATCACAGCCAGTTAATACCTCCATTACACCACATAATTACCATTTATTTTCTGTGGTGAGAACATTAAAGATCTACTCTCAGCAACTTTCAAGTACAAAATGCAGTATCATACTATGAATATACTATATTATACCATAATTACCATGATTACCATTGGGTCCCCAGAACTTACTCATCTTATAGCTGGACGTTTGTGCCCTGTGACCAACATCTTCCCATTTCCCCCATCACTTACGTAACTACCATTCTGTACTGTGTTTCTGAGTTCAGCTTTTTTAGATCTCACATATAAGTGATATCATACATTATTAGTTTTTGTCTGACTTACTTCACTTAGCATAATGCCCTCAAGGTCTATGCCTATTATTGTAAATGGAAGATTTCCTTCTATCTTCACCAGGATGATTTGAAGTTGGACTGCAGTCCATGCAAGGCCTCATTTACCTCTATATTAACCTTTTTTTAAGTGCAGTCTCCGGGGTCCCAATGCAAAGCACTGGGGAATTTAAAAGGTCCCATTTTCGTATTCCTAACCTTGTGAGACTATTAAATAGTCTAGTGAAGGCTGCTGCTTCCAAGTTGGCAAAGCCTATGAGGCAAATGCAGTCCCAAATGTCAGTCTCATTTCTTTGACTTTCCTTCTTTTCTGAGCCTTGATTTGACCATATTTTACTACTTTTTCTCTCTGACACCTTCAAACAGGGTATTTTTTCAGCTTGTATAGTTCTCAGCAAAAGGGGTTGCTCCACTTTATGTAGTCGACCATTATAGAAAGAAGATCTTTCACTGCATTATTTTCCCCTACTGAAGGTCCCTTGCCGTATCACGTCCCCATTCTCTAAGCTTGCTGCTCCTGTTATGTCTCAGTTTAAATGCTACTTACTCTTGGCGCTCTTGTAAACCCCACAGAGAAGATTATAATAAACCAATTAAATGATCCTGCATTCCCTATAACAAAACTCACCGTACTCATAATGCTTTTTGTTCAACTGAAGGTCCCAATAGGCCCTTAAGGCCACTCTCACCATGTCTGTGCTCATGTCCATAGCCTCACTGCCTAATCACAATGCCTGGGTATTCTATCTAAACAGTGAAAGCAACTGTGCAGTTACAAAGGCATGAAATAGCCTGGGATGTTCAGGGACTAAAAGAAATTAATAAAGACTTGTTAATTAAGTAAACAAATAAATGAAAGATGAAGTGATATAATATGCTCGACTTTTACTAACTAACCTTTGGGAAAAGGAAACCATGACGCTGTTCTTCTAACTTCCTATTTTTTATTCAAAACTGATAACATATGCCAATTACTTTGGAGAAATATTCTCTGACATCAACAATTAATCACTTTCCACTAATATAATACAAGCAGTATTAATTAAGAAGGTTTTCAGGAAGAAGCCAGACCTAAGGTAAACCCAAGAAGTAAGACAGTGCCAGGTGAAGGGTACCTGCCATATGAATCCATTATTAAATTCTGTTACATGATACTATATTGCAACAATCTATTTATATATTAGCCTTTAGTACTAATGAGGATCTTTGGGGCCAGAGATCCCAAATACATTCTTTGTTACATTCACAGTGTCTTGAAAAGAATTACTTTGGATGTGCTTGCAATTTAAAACTCTAGATTTTTCTTTCTCACTGCTTCATTATATTCCTCTCTTCCTGCTTTCTCATAAACATCATCAGTTTTTCACTGATAGAGTTATTGATATAGTTATTGAATACTTATTGTTTCCTTGTATTCCATTTTTCAATGCTACTTTTGCTAAAAATCATCCACAATCCATACAGGAGCTATCATCCAGTTTTAGTTTTTGAAAAGGCAGAAAACACTATCATTGGTAAGTAAATATATTTCTAGGAACAAAATCATGATGATCACCTCCCAACTAATTCCTTCTATAAAATATCCAACTCTGAGTGGAACCAAAAATCTAGTAGTATTCATTTATGTCTGTCATTTAGAGGCTGCAGCATGTTAAAGAAGGTAATTATATTAGCTATCTTAAATTCTGGGGTAATTTCAGGTGTGTTTTAGTTGCAATCTTTGCACACTGCAGTGTGAGACAGTAATTTACATATTTGGAACCCAGTATTTAGTCTGTTCCATCTCTTATTCGAGGGGTTGGATGCTAAATGAAAAGAAGAGGAAAAAGAAATCAGACTGAACATTATGGTCCAACCTTTGGGAACAGTCAGAATATATCACTTGTTAAAGGAAAGTACATTCTACAATAGTTATGTCACTGTCTCAGTGATTTAGAAATTAGAAACGTAAGCCTTTGCAAAACTATAGATAAGAAGAAAGTGATTTTGCTTTGAGAAGTAGCTGGTTTGTATAAATGCAGCATTTTGAAAGGTCTCATTTCTTTAATACATTAGATATTCAAGCATACAGTTAGATCAAAGAAATTTCAATGTACAGCTTGGCCTGCAAAGGTGTACAAAAGGTCAAAACAAAATAACAAAAACAGTCTTTGAGGGGGTAATTATAGCCATATTAGTTATGCTTATTCAATCTTCATGAAATAACTAAATATCATCTATGAAATTACATAAACTCTAAATTGCTATTACCAAATGAATAAATTAAAAATGTAACAAAACAACCCTTTTGTTGAAAATGCAGAAGATAGGAAAGTGATTGGAAATATCAGATGGCTCATTTTTTGAGCATATTTTTATGTGCCAGGCAGAGCGGTAAATGCTTTTATGCATTATCTCATTTAACACTCAAAATAGTATCTAAAAAGTAGGCACTGGTGGTGTTATCATGATTATACAGCCTCTAGGTAATGTGGAGGAGTTAAATACTACACTTAATCTTAGACAAAAGGTCAAGAAGCGATGTGGAGGCGTTAAATACTAATACTAAGGAGCTAGATACCTCCTCTAAGGTAATACTGGTAAATTCAGTCCATTGGGTCTAAACTAGCTTTTATCCACAATGCAACTTCACCACTGCTTAAACTTTTCTTTGATTTTAACCATTTTTAGAAAACTCTATCCTATTTAAAGATTAGTGCTTTTCTCATTCAGTTTCCTAGAAAAAAAAAGATAGAATCATTTTGGTAAATCTTATTAGAGAGCAAGTTCTGAGACAGCTGGTGCATATATTCAAAATCAATTTTTCCACCTTGACTCATCTTTCCGTGAAGACTGATCCTTCCTGTGACTACATACATATACATCAGATATCTGGAAACATTAGATGCTATAGAATTTTTAGACGATCTGGACACCAGTATTCATGATGGTTTTTGCCAGACCTTAATTGCAAAGGAAATCTGAATTGGGAAGATTATTTTCCTTACAGGTCATTACTCCAGAGATAACTGCCTGAATCAAAGAAGAAAATACCTGGTCAAGCTCATTTATTATCACAATCTAATAATGCCAATTGGCAGCCTCTGAGATAGGACTAGGGAAAACTCCCCTGACATCTCTAAATCAAGAGTTCACTATTATTGATTATTTGACAACTAAACCATTTTATGCTTATTGCTGCGCTTGAGATAAGTATTTTAGGCCTGTTTAAGTGTGATTACTTCTCTCACAATTTATGGTGACCCTCAGCATTGCTCATTTCAAGCATGACCCTGTATCTAGAATTAAAGTGATATGTAATGTAGCATAAGAAATTCAACAATCTACTCAAATTATGTTTTAGAACAAGTTGATGTTCAAATTCTATATAACTCAGTTTTAAAAAATGCAGATTCACAGGATTTACTTACAGTTTGACTTTTAAAAATGGGATGAAAAGCATAGGAATCTCTACCAACTCTATAAGTTATTTTACTCAACGTCAGGTTTCTCATACTGTGGTCTTTGACATTCTCAGGTTTAATAATGGTATAATACTGCAGTGATTCCTCTCACTATCCTATTCAATGGACATATATCACAAAGTTAATATTTTTTTAAATATCAAAAATTTCTTAAAGGTATGGTTCAATGGCAAGTATAAAAAAGTAGGAAGGTAACTATGTAAGAAAGGTAGGTTGAAGAAATCCAGATTTTAAGAAGGTCAAAATCCTCTGGCATCCAGTTTAGAAGACTAAACTCTCTGTGGTTGGGGAAAAATGAATGGTAAAAGGCGATCAAGCGGAAGTGTTCAAAATTTTGTAAGCGATGCATAGGGTGCACTTGGACTTTAATTGAATTTTAAAGATGCCAACACTCAACAGAACTCCTCTGAATACGAGATGAAGCATTCATGTATTAGATAAAAGAAAAACCACATAATGGGAAAATCTCAGATAATCAAAATTACTCTATAAAATCCTGTGATAAGGTCATATTGGAAACAACATGAAAATCATACCTCAATAAGATCAATAATCATTTTTTTTTGGCAACGGCACACATCAACATTTCTTTGGATGTGTTCTAGATGTAGTAGAAGGTTTGTAACACAATGCCATGTTGTATTAAAGATACATACTTTACACAGATCCACCATTAGATATAGCAATTCCACTCCTAGGTATATACCTGAAGAATTCAAAAACACTAATTCAAAGGGATCTATGCACTCCTATGTTCACTGCAGCACTATTTACAATAGCCAAGTGATGGAAACAACCTAAATTCACAATGACATATGAGTGGATTAAAAAGATATGGCTGGGGAAAAAAAAGATATGGCTGGTGTGTGTGTATGTATGTATGCATGTATGTATGTATGTTTGTGTACACACACACACACACACACACACACCAGAATACTACTAAGCTATAAAAAAAAATTCAGCAGGGATGGAATGAGAAGGAATTATGCTAGCAAGATAAATCAGAAGGAGAAAGAAAAATACCATATGATTTAACTCATATGTGGAATACGAAAAGACAAAACAAAGGTACAGACACAAAATCAAAACAAACCCTAGAAATTTGACTACAGAACTGAGGCTATCAGAGGAAAAGAGAAAAGATTATGAGTACCTGGGTGGTGGAGTTGGTGTGATAATATACATCTAAAGAGGTGTGAACCTATACCCTAAATCATGCAGTGTTGTAAACCAAAATTACCTCAATAAAAAATAATAGTTTTAAAAAATCAAGTATATATACGTTTGGGGTCTCCCCGGTGGTGCAAGGGATTAAGCACCGCACTATGAAGCAAGCCGCAGTCTCTGCAGCATGAGTGCGATCCCCGGCCGGCCAGGGAGCAACCCACATGGTGCTGCAGACCTCTCCTGTCTCACCCCGCTGCTCCCCTCAGCAGTGTATTTTGGTCAGTCTGCCTGTTCTGTTCCCCACTCTGTCTCTGATGAATCCTCTCACCTCCCCGCATCTCTGGCCTGTACCCCAACTCTTGTATGTGAAATAAATAAATCTTTAAAAACATTGTTTAAGTGAAGTACACAAGTATACTATGTACAACACACACATAAAAGTCACCGGGATAGAGCTCAGTGAGCTTTTACAACATGAACACACTAAACTACTACCCAGATCAAAGAAAGAACCACTCCTAAGATTCTGGAGTTTTGATCATGTCCTCTTCCAAAGACTAAGTCCCCTTAAAAAATAGTAACCACTATTTTGATGTTTATAAACATCCTTTTTTCATATGCATTCTATTCCTGGAATTTATCCAGCTCCTAAGGTATAATCAAGGCGATCTTTTTTATAGATGTATAGTACTCCATAAACATACCACATTTATTTACCCGGTCTATTACTTATGAATATTTGCCTTCAGTTTACATTATCTGAAAAATATGAACATTTTCTTATCTAACTACAATGCCATTATCTCATGTAGCCAAATTCTCAATTCTTTGATAGTATAAATACCCATAAGGTGAATTTTATTTATGTTTAACTGATAAACATTTGTATTTATAGCATGTTAGATCAGAATGAATAATAAAGATTATTCAGCTAAGTGTAAGTTCCTTGTTTCACATTTAGGAAACTAAGACCCAGAAAAAGAAAACAATTTTCATAATGTTGGCCAGTGGCAAAGGTAGGACTAGAATCTAGTTATTCTGATTCCCAGTCTAATATTATTTATGATTTTTTATTGAGGTAAAATTAATTTACTGTATAGATTTCAGGAGTACAGTTTCTCACTCTCCACACTCATTACTAAATGCCCAGTCACCCCACCTACCCCCAAACAATCTGCCCTTTCACTCATTCTCTCCCTTCTTCCTCCCTCTGGTAACTATTATTATGTTGTCAGAGTCTATGGGCTTATTTTTCTTTTGTTTGTTTGCTTGCCTTTCTTCTTTATATCCCATGAGTGAGTGAAATCATACGGTATTTGTCTCTGTCCTTTTGACTTCACTTAGCATAATCCCCTCATGGTCCATCCACGCTGTTGTTCATGGCAAGTTTCATCTTTTTCCTATAATGTGCATTTTAATATGCCTACTGAAGAGAAGAACTATATGTTTTGGCTTGTTGCTATATCCCTAATGCCCCACAGTTCTCAGCACATATTACTACTCAAAAAAAAGTTCTTGAGACCAATTAAAGAGATTTAAGCATTCCCATGCCACCTAAGCCTACACAGAAAGGTTGAGGTTTAGGGAAGAACAGAAAGTTCAGGACCATCCTGTAGATCATATGATCATTCACACAAGGAGAAATCTGAAACTGACTATAGAGGTGGAATCACATAATTCGAAATACTCCCGTTCTAACACATAAAATTTACTTAATGAAGTCAATTAAAATATATACCAGATGTCCCACTAAAATCTATGATGCAAGTTCAAGACAAATCTTACTATTTCTAAGCAGCACAGATGTGTTTTAATAATTAGTTTCTTTAGCTGATTAGCTTTGCAAGGTCAAAATTAGGTCAATTTACACCCCAAAGTACTAAGAGCTGATTTAATACTCAGGAATGAGTATGGCATTAGTTGGTTCTATTGTCGAAGACTTTTCAAAAGCCTGGAAAGAAGATTTAAAGAACACAATTGCAATGAAATGGGTTTATCTTGATGCTTTTTTCTTAAACTATTAGAAAAATTTAAAGCTTAGTTGAAAAGTAAAATGAAAACAAAGAATGCTAAGAGCAAGGAATTACTAAAGTTTGAGTTGTAAACATTTTAAAGTTTCTTTTAAATACATTTAAATTAATTTTAAAAATTCTAACTCAGCCTTATTTCAACTCATCCAAAACTAAACATCAGGCCCTCTTAAATATATCTACCATTTAGCAAATATCTCTTTTAAAAAAGAAGGAAAGAACTGAGCTGCGGTTAACACACAATTTATATTTAGCTCACTGACAACTTTTGTTTACTTTCACTTACTTTTCCTAACTTAAAAAATTCTAAACAGATAAGCTAAGGTTTATTTATTTATTTGCTTGTTTATTTATTTCAGAAAAACTTTTGTGTTCCCAGGGCCAGAACACCCTTTGTGTATTTTTATATTTTTACATTCACACTCAAATGTTCTCAGCACTTGCCACTTCTCGGGTAAGCATCTTTTCAGGTCATAGAATAGGTTTTACTTGTATTTTTTCTTTGTGCCCAGAGATTTTAGAAAAGTATCTAGCAGATAGTTTTAATATTTGTTTATTAAACTGTTAATAAAAATCTAAATATTTTAAGTTTTGATTAATAGTGAATACAGTTCAAACTGAGGTCACAAAAGTAGTCTATCATATACCAATCTCAGTAGAATGCTCAAACAAAAAACAATAGAAGTAACACGTAAGACAATGAAGATGGAACTTAGACAAAATATAACAGAAAGCCCTTAAAAAGAATTCTTCAAAATCAAAGCACATTGTTAAACTCTTTGGATGTAAAATAATTATTGTATCAAAGTAAACTGAAACAATTTTAAAGAAACCATAAAACTTTTTGTATATCAATCTGAGTGTATAAATAAGAATCAAGTTGAAGAATCAAAGTTAATATGATTATAAATCTGATTCATAATTTCAATAAAAATTTATTTTCTGAAGATATAATTAGTAATCAAACTTATATACTTAGTTTAGTTAATATAAATATTTGTACTACTACCACCAATATAAACCCATCCTTATTTTTAATAAAGGCCCATATATTTTATTAATATTTAAGTCTCGGTAAAGGTAAATACTGTTTTGTTAGTACTAATATACATTTTGAAATTATTTAAGAATAACTATATCTTAATAACAATATTTCTGGCTCCAATGTAGGTGCTTTCACATATATTATCTCATTACTCTGTACAACTAAATTGACAGAATTATCACCATTTTTCTTAAAGCAGTTAATCTGAAAATACCGAGGTAATGAATATAGTAACAAAAGCAGTGAGTGGCAGAACCAAAGATGAATTTGGATTTGCCTAACTTTTCTAAAGCCCATATTTCTTCTATTATATCAGATTAGTTCTGTAAGAAAGGTAGAGCACTAGTTTATGATTTTTCACACATGAATATAAAAAATTACATTAAATAAACACATCTTATTCCACCGAAATTGAATGTTAAGAGTTACTAGGAGGAATAAGGCATGAACTTTGTCTTTGAAGATAAAGTTGAGTGGTCTCTATTAATTATATAATAGGTAATAATGAAGAATCAATAAAGAAAACTCATTATGTAAACATGGTTTCCCAATTTTTCCCTTTTGAATTAAACTAACTTTTTGAAGTCTACAGACCTATTAAAACAGATCTGTTCAATAACTTAACAAAGGCAAAGATAGACTGTCAAAGGCAATAGTCTTTTTCATTTATCACAAGTCTGATAATTAATTCATTAACCTGCCAATCAAATGTACTACTAGAGAAATTTGTCAAAGTAGAATGAAATAGCTTACCGTGCACAAGGATGTCTTTGTGATTTTCAGGGTAAAATCTGAAGAAAATTCCAAATCTGAGATAGATGTTGCATGGCAATCTATATGCTGCCCATCCAAAAAAAAAAAAGTGGGGGGAAGAATTTTGTAAAAACAGTAAAAAGAACAAAAAAATTGTGCTTCTTTATGCAAAAAGGATTTTGCAAACCAATGAATTGCAAAGCTTATTCATATCCCACATTTGGGATCCTTTCCAAATTTACGGGTACGATCATTTTGTTAATTTTTCTTTAAATGAAGTATTTTTTACTTAGACTTCTTGTAAGGTATCTTATATATCAATCAAATCACAATTCATATCTCCTAAAGCTTTTCTTCACACCAAAATACTTTTAAAATAAAAAAATGTCTTCATGTGTTCTAACTAAAATTATTTTCCATACAACACCAATTACACATTAGCTATAAATTATGTGTAATGATAAGTCAATATTTTTTATTAGAAATGACAACTTGAAAACATACTAGTGAAAAAGACAAGTTGTTTCAAAATTTATTTTTATAACTGCTTTTGAAGGTAAGTCTGTTAGACATTAGGGAAAAGCACAATAGTTTCAATCAAAGAGAAAAACCAAATATGAAGATTCAACTCAGGAAAAATGTACTCAAATATTCTATTTCTTATTCTTCTCTGGGTCAAATCTTTCTCCATTTCATTAAGGTAAACATATTCTGATCAGAAATATGTTCTAAAGGCTGTCAAAAGTTGAGTTGCCATGAATAGTATATAATCCAGGGAATACAATTCTTCTGACTATATGCTAGAGGTATTACTCTTTTAAATGAGAAAATTTAAAAGAAGTTACAAAGTGATTGTCTTTTACTTTTAGGAAGACTGGAATAGAGAACAAACTATAAATTTACTAAACAAATCATTAGTGTAAAAAAAGAAGAAAGGGTATTATAAACTTATTAAATATGTTCATTTTTCAGTTCTAATTAGATATTCACAGAAGTTTTTACATTAGATATTCACAAAAGTTTTTACATTAGATATTCACAGAAGTTTTTACATTAAGCAAAGAGATCACTAGAGAGAGAAACTGTTTCTGCACCCCAGCCCTGTTCCTTCTGTTCAGCCTTAAGTTGAGTTGGCTAACATGGTACACGCCTAGTCTGAGCCAAAGAATCCCAATAAAATCCCTTACTATCAGTGTACCAGAACAACAAACAGTCTTGTAATCTTTAAGCAGTCTGTATTTTTTTTTTCCTTAACAGCAGAATGCAATTTTAATCAGCTTGCTCTAGTCAAGGTACTTTGCATATTTATTATTCTATGCTAATTGTAAAGACTATCGATTTAAGAAAATTAATAAACATTTACTGAATGTCTCCTTTGTTCAGTGAATAATTATTAATGCTATAGTAATAGTGTCACTAAATAGAGGAGACAATATTCTAAACCTAATGTTGAACAAGCTGAATTTGTTTGATTATCTAATTGAAACAGACAAATTAAGGAGTTTTTAAGAAAAGCAGTATCACTTTTTATCAAAGTTATTACTCAATCCATGTAAATTAGACCCCTTCCTGAATAATTCACAATAAAACTAGAGATTAACATAGTAAACACAAAAGGCACAGAGATATCTGAGCAGAGTAGGACCTTAGTTTCATATGCAAATTCAGTATAATTATTTCATATGAAAAGTTTAGAAGAAACCTGAATGAAAGAAAATAAATTGTGTGGAATATATGATAGGAAAGCATAATGTGGCTGTAAATGAGAAGTTAGAATATAGCGAAGAAGTGGTGATGAAGCAGAATGACAATATAGCAGGATTTTTTGCTTTCATTAAGCCCAACTAAATGATTTAAACCTTCCAATTCATTATAAGGACCTACTCTCTCCCCATATAAAGAGGTGTGACTCCAAGATGATATAGTCAACTGGCAAATATCATGATCTCATGTTGCTTCTGTCTTGAAGATCAGCTTATGAAATCAATGTACTAATTTCAAATACTGAACTCATAAATGAAAACTAGGAAAACTGGAAATACTGTTAAAAATGAAATGAGTAAAATACCTACCTTAATACTACTAGGATCTGAAATAAGTGTCTTCGGATCCAAAATTTCCACAACAGCTTCTGGAATAACTGCTTTCTTCATACAGGACATATTGAAGCCATAGACATCATCCCAAAAAGCAATTCTATCAGCATGTTTATCCACATCACTTACTGCCACAAGGCTGATAGCACAAAGGTCAGGATAAACTGTAACAAATAAAAACACCCAACAACTTAGTATTATTTCTGTTTATGACAAAATATAACATTTAAAGTATAAATACCAAATTCATTACTATGGACTACTAGCAGTAGGAAACTAATGAAGATACAGATGAGGGAAAATAACCAAGTTTCACCTCGTAGTCTCTTTTGAGAAAAGATATTAATTATTGTGATGTTAAGATTAAAATAAGAGTTTCAATGATGGGTTCTTGTAAAAATAAAACAGATGAGATGAACAATAATAAATAAACCAGAGATAAATACACTCATTAACATTAAAACTTATGCTGACATTAAAAAGGTATAAGATCTTTATACATTCCTCTAAAATGTGTAGACAAATCATTTAAAAGATATGCAACATATATGGTACTGGAACAAGAACAGACACATGGACCAATGGAACCGAATAGAAAATCCAGAAATAAACCCACAGATTTATGGTCACCTATTTTTTGACAAAGGAGCAAAGAATATGCACTGGAGCAAAGAAAGTTTGTTCAATAAATGGTGCTGGGAAAACTGGGTCGCTACATGCAAAAGAATGAAGCTTGACCACTACCTCACACCATGCACAAAAACCAACTCAAAATGGATTAAAGAATTAGACATAAAACCTGAAAACATAAAATACATAGAAGGAAATATAGGTGAAACACTACATGACATGTACCTCAAAGACATCTTTATAGACATATCACCCAAAGCAGTGATAGTGAAGGCAAAGATAAAGAGCTGGGACTACATCAAATTACAGAGCTTCTGCACAGCAAAAGAGACAATAACCAAAACAAAGAGAAACCCCACCGACTGGAAGAAAATTTTTGCACACAACACTAATGATAAAGGACTGATCACAAAAATCTACAAAGAGCTGATGAGTCTCATCAAAAACAAAGAAAATAATTCAGTCTAAAAATGGGCAGAAGAGCTAAAAAGAAACTTCTCCAAAGAGGAAATGCAAATGGCCAACAGGCATATGAAAAAATGTTCAACATCACTTGTAACCAGGGAAATGCAAATCAAAACTACAATGAAATACCATCTGACATCAGTGACAATGGCACATATTAAAAAAACTAGCAACAACAAATGTTGGCAAGGTTATGGAGAAAAAGGAGCTCTCCTGTATTGTTGGTGGGAGTGCAAACTGGTCCAACCACTAAGGAGAGCTGTGTGGAGATTTCTTGACCTACTAGATATGGAGCTTCCATAAGATCCAGCAATTCCACTCCTAGGTATTTACCCAAAGGACACAGAAACATTAATTCCAAAGGGTACCTGCACCCCCATGTTTATAGCAGCACTATTTACGATACCTAAGCTATGGAAACAACCCAAATGCCCAAAAATAGATGACTGGATCAAGAAGATGTGGTACATATACACAATGGAATATTACTCAGCAATCAAAAAAGGTAAACATTTGCAGTTTGCAGCAACATGGATGGAGCTGGAAGGGATCATGCTCAGCGAAATAAGCCAGAAAGAAAAAGAAAAATATCGGACGGTCTCACTCATAGCAGCAATTTAGAAAACCTAAATAAGGGACCAGGAAAAAGATTAATTAATACAAAGTAAAAGTCAAAATCAACAAGCAACTATAAACCAGAGACATCACGGAGTGGGGGGAGGGAAGAGGAGAGGAAGGAGTACGGTTAAAATAAAGGGGGGGGGTGCAATTGTATGGGGAATATAACCAAAGTGAAAATGCACACATTGTGCAAAAATGAAAAATGATGTAAGAATTATATAAAATAAATTTAAAAAATAAATATGTATTTTATTTAAAATAAATTTAAAAAAGATATGCAACATGTAAAAAAAAAGTCGTGTCATAGAATTTTAGTTGTGCAGACCAGTTCATATTACTTTCTCTTGTTCTTTATACAAGGAAATATTTATGAGCATCAAGTATGCATCAGACAAATTTTTCTAATTTATAGACTTTGGATACATGGTCCCTACTCTCAAGAAGTCAACATTGAGACAATTTAGACAAATAAATGGGCAATTATTTGTGCAGTAACAAAAACTAAGAATTGGGAAGTACAACTTACCAAGAGAGTTCTCAGCAAAAATAGTTAATTCAGAATTGTCTCGAGCAGGGTTGTTAAGGAAGAGCCAAAGCCCAAGTAAGTTAGGAATGAGAAGGTATGGTCTCAGCAGAGCAAGCAGTCACAATTAACATACACTTCAATTAGGCAGAAAATAATGAGATATAAAGCTAGAAAGGTGAGTAGGGGCCAATGTGAACATGGCTCAGTAAATTTCATTAATTAACTGGATTTTATTCCAAGAATAATGTTATAGCCAGTGAAAAACTTTTATATAGGGTAGCAACATGATAAGATCGTGGTTTTTCAAGAAGCTATCTGGAATACAGTACGTGGAATAATAGGAGTGTGAGTCTAAAAACAGAGACAAAATAAGGGATAGTTGTACTCATTCAGGTGTTCTGAAGTAGAGAGAAGGTTATGTGAAGGGAAAGATGAAGATATATTCAAGGGATATTTAGGAGGTAGAATTCATAGCATTTTTGAGATTGGCTGCTTGTGGCAACTAGGAAGAAGAAAGAGTCAGGATGACAGTTTTTAGTTTTAGCAACTGTGTAGATTGTGGTACTAACCATTATAATGGGGAATAAATAAGGGTAAATTCAATAAAAATTGGAGAGTTTATGAGACAAATGGGTGAAAATATCCAATAAGCTGCTGAATATAAAGGCTTGAAATTCATGCTTTAAACAGCCCTAGTTTAAAGATATACATTTGGGGTTATGGGCAAATAAATGGAAAGGTAAGTAATGGCTGTAATGGTAAGTAATGAGGCCACGTAGTAGTAGTAGTAAATGATAACAGAATTTGAGTGTATTCATAAGGAAAGAAAATGAAGAAATAGCTGAGAGGCTAGGGTCACAGAAGATGTAAAACTAAAAATAAGCAGTAAGGAAGCTAGAGAATGATTCAGAAAGAAACTCTCCTAATAACCAACAAAAGACATTGTAACAAATTTTTTTTTTAAATACTGATTCTTTTTTGACTAATAAATAGCAAAATTGACTTTGTCCTTCAAATACCAACATTTAGGAGCTTCAAGCATGAATTAAAACATAAACCAGTTTTTTATATCAACAAACTGAAATCTAGTTCACATGAACCAAGGAAAAATTCAAAAAAGGGAGGTTGGAGGGGTGGAAGCAGACACCTGTAAAGGTATGACCCTATACACCTAAAATATACACAGTGTTGTAAATTAACATTACTTCAATAAACATTTTAAAAATAAATTTTTTAAAGAAATGCACAAAAGAAACAACTTCATGATTACTAACGAGCCTTCAGATTTAGAACAGTAGAGAAATAACATTCCCCCCAAACTTTGTTTCTATCCATAGCCTTAGGAATTTTATTATTCAATGACAGCAGCACTAAATTATCTTCCAAATAAAGCCCATGATAAGACCTGTTGGCATCAAAGCAATTGCTTCTTCCAAACCTGACATGTGAGATACCCAGACAAAATACCTGGTGTTATATCTCACTGATAAAATATTTTTAAATCTTCCCTAAGGGGGCATGTGAGGTAGATGTGATAACTGCACTGGGACTAGCATCTAGTGCCAGGTAAACTGTTACTTCTATTCTCTCTTCCTCACAGATACGGTAATTGTCTTGATTGCATTTAAATTTCTGACAGGTAACAATTCTTCAAAGTAACTGATCTGCTATGGAAACTGACATGTATTAGCTACAGGAAAGTTGTTCAGTTTCCTCAGATTAAGATGAGAAAACATGAAGAATTCTTTTTCTTAAAAAAGATTTATTTTATTTATACAAGAGCTGGGGTACAGGCTAGAGGCAAGGGAGGGTGAGAGGATTCACCAGAGACAGAGTGGGGAGCAGAACAGGCAGACGGATGAAAGCACTGCTGAAGGGAGCAGTGGGCGAGACAGGAGAGGTCTGCTGCACTCTGTGGGTATCTCCCTGGCTGGCTGGGAATCAAATCCATACCGCAGAGACTGCATATAGCTTCACAGTGCTGTGCTCAACCCGCTGCACCACTGAGGAGGCCCGAAGAAAGAATTCCTAATGACTTTAGATATTTGCTTAACTTCTTGATATATCCTTTGTGGTACTTAATAATCACAGATGCTTTCCCACATTATGCGCTGTAATTTTATCCTTAAAGAGGAACATACTAAGTTCTATAGATTGGGAGTCAGCAAAAATTTTCGTAAAGCAACAACTTTAGATTTTGTAGGCCATGTGGTCTTCTTTGAAACTATTCATCTCCATCGCTATAATGTGAAAGTAATAAGAGACAGTATTTAAATAAAGAGGCTGAGTATGTCCCAACAAAACACTGTCAACAGAAACAGACAGCAGGCCTGATACAGACAAGAGAGAAACAGATGTGGGGGTGATTAC
Source organism: Talpa europaea (assembly GCF_964194135.1). Taxonomy (NCBI): domain Eukaryota; kingdom Metazoa; phylum Chordata; class Mammalia; order Eulipotyphla; family Talpidae; genus Talpa; species Talpa europaea. The sequence continues at coordinate 30,800,410 of NC_140073.1, forward strand.
CAGGGCCACCCCAGTGTACCACTTTAGGGAGTACCATTCATAATATAGTTGATAGGAATCAAACATCCTCCAGAGTTGTACAATGCACAGCATACTTAACAAACTTAACATACTTCATAAAGCTCTTCTATTTAAAAAAAAATATTAAAAATTTTCGTCAAACATTTTAGTATCATCAGTCTCTTTCTAAAAGGTTGGCAAATTATGTTCCCTTGGTCAAATTTCATTCATTGCCTGTATCTGTAAAGTTTACCTGGAACCCTGCTTACAAGTATTGTTTACTTATTGCAGAGATCACATGGCCTACAAAGCTAAATATTTACTATCTGGTCGTTTAAAGAAAAAGTTGACTACCTTGAGTTCTGTGTCCAGCAATATAATGTATTAAGAATACTACTAAGAAATAGGGATAATTTTTTCACAAATGAAAACTATAATATTGAAACTAAAAACATTTTCAAAATATGTTGGTAGTAAGAAAAACAAATTAAAGAGGAATATGACTTTACTTTTTTTACTGTTGATATATATTTTTTAGGCTAATTGGGTTTCACAGCGACACAGAAAATCATATTTTTGCATTTTTAGAATTTACAAAGGAAATTATTTTTTATCTTTCAGCTAGCAAGACCTATGAATATTCATAAAGGACTTGTAATCAGTCTTATAGGTCAATTTGGGTATATATAACTACCTCACAGCTGTCTAAAATTTTGGGCTACTTTCCAGAATCCCGGCAAACCTTTTACCTTCGCATTCTGACACATTTGTCATTTGATTTTTGTCAGATAGAGGCATAATTGAATAATTATTTCTTCTTGTAGGAGAAATTAACAAAGCACTGATTGGACAAAAGCATCCTCTTAACAGACAATTTATAAATTCATGGCTTTGACATCTGTGTCCTTCTCGATTCACTGCCCCGAATTCATTTGTCACTAGAACAGCTCACATGGTGAATAAAGATGGGAAATCCTTTATCCCTCAGAATTGCCTCACAAACTTTTGGACACTAACAGAAAATACTGAGATTCATAAAGAAACAATTGCTAGTAAACACTAGCATCCTAGCTTGTATGAAAATAACCAGAGAGTCAAAAGGTTTAGAGCAAAATAAGATACTAAATATATCAAAATAAACTGTTCTTTGCACAATATATGTAAAAACGTAGAGATTTTAGTGAAAATACCCATTAATGAGAAAATGCTTAATATGCATAAAGGGAAATATACTCCAAAATCATTAAAATCAGCAGATACTTTGAAGTTGAATACACTCAAAACTTAATTTCCAACTTATATATTAAGGCTATCTTAAAAATTAATATTTATTTGGAAATCGGAATATCTGCCCATCATTAACTTGTAAATTGTGACTGGGTCCACTAAAATTTGGCTAAGCAAAAATGTAGCTGTAATATTCACTGAAAAATTATATACTGAAAAGGAAAATAAAGTGATACTTCTGCAATATCATAGAACAAAACTAAAATAATAAAAATGAAATAAGGAGATCTGAAAATTAGGAGGTAAGAGATGCATTATGGAAATACTGAAGGAAACCTATAAGCACTATGAACCAGTGTTAGAGGCTGGTTACATTGAGATAAATTATGTGAAAGTCAAGCGGTATACAAAAGGCAGGTGTTGCTACCATGATGCTTAAAGTTTTCTGGTGAAAATGCAAAATCAAAGACCTTTGGAAGGTACAGTTCTACCTACCTACCTACCTACCTACCTACCTACCTACCTACCTACCTTATAGAGTGTGTGTATATGTGTTTGTGAGTGTGTGTGTGTATATACCTATATAGTGTGTGTGTGTGTAGTTTATATCTGCCACTTTATTTTGTTGCCCCTTCTGAACTATTCATGTAATCTGCTATGTTATGAAGCAGGGCCTGCTTTCCTGTACTGAAGTTGAAAATGAAAGAACTTACCTTTCCTTCCTCCCTTTTAAGTTAAGTATCTTACAAGGCGTGGGATCCACTAATGATATGTACCTAAAGCTCTGTCTACTTCAAAGGCAGCAATGCCGACTGTTGGAGAGATCAGCAATGTCATTTGTGCCAGCTAGTGGACAGTATTAGCGTACTGGCATCATTTCTAAACCAGTTCCATAAAGTAATATTGAGTATTATTCCTGGATAGTTAGTTAACTTTCCAGCCTGGTTTTCTAGTTCTCAAAGTGATTTTCTATCCTACCCTAGCCTTTAAATAATTCCTACTCCCTCTCTTCCAACAAGAACACTGATTAATACAAAGGGAGATATACATTTAAAATAAATTACTAAGAACAGAACTCTTCCCTTAGTCCTTGGTTCAAAGGGGTCTAACAAGGGCCTGACCATCCACATTTCCTAACAAAAGCCCCAGGGATTCTGGTAGTATGTCAAGATCAGGAAATAGGTAACACTCATACCCCAAAATTAACCTAAAATGAATCATAGGCCTAAATGCAAAAGATAAAAAAACTTCAAGAAGAAAAACATAGGAAATTTCTATGTGACCTTGAATAAAGCAAAAATTTCTTAAATTGGACATTTTTTGCAATATGACAGAGATTGAACTTATACTTAAGAGTCATCTGCATTTATTCTTTTGTGAGTTGCCATTCACTTCTTTGAGAATTTTCAGTGGGGTCTGTGGTTTATTTGTTGATATATTTATATATTAGGGGTATTAGCTTATTTTTGGAGGCAGGAATTGAAATTTTTTTTAGTCTGTATGTTTTCTTACCATTTTATGGCAAATTCTACTATTTAGAAGTTTATTAAATGTAATCAAATTTATCAACCTTTTTTTTAAAGCTTCTGAATTTAAGTTCTAATTTGGAAGTCCCCTCCCCGCAAGTTTATCAAGTAATACACCTATATTTCCTTCTAGTATTTTTTACCATTTTATTGCTATTGCACCTTCAAAATTCACCTTCTGGGCCTCTCTGGTGGTGGAGGGATTAAAGTTTCAGCACTATTAAGCTATCACTAGCCATTGTGGCATGAGTTCAATCACCAGCTAGGGAGCAAACCCACTTATGGCACAACAGACCTCGCCTGTCTTGCCCACTGCTCCCCTTAACAGTGTATTTCAGTAGATCTGCCAGTTCTGCTCCTCACTCTGTCCCTGGTGAATCCTCTCTTCCCCCACACCTCTGGCCAGTTCTTGTATGCATAAATAAATAAAAATAAATCTTCAAAAAAAAAATTACCTTCTAAATTCTTTCTCTTTTCTAACTATACTAACTAGTACCTCTGATGTTTTAAATAACTATGTAATAGTGACCATCCAAATCTTGCTTCAATTTTAGAGAAATGCTTTTTGTATTTATCGTATAAGCTGGCATTCAACTATTCTAATTTTTTCCTTTTATAAAAATATCAAGAATGTAAGTTGCATTTTATCAAAAACCTCAAGTATCCATGAAGACATACACATATACAAAGCCTTTACTCTATGCCATTATATACAGTGAGACATACATATATATGTGTGTGTCTCATATGTATAGTAAGACATATACAAAAAAATTTTGGTTTCTTCATGTATATGTGAATCCTCAATATTCTTTCTCTCACAATACATGCATTCTTCCTAAAATTGTTCTATTACTAATTGCTTAGTAAATCTTTCCTACAGAAAAACATAAAAGGAAATTTTGCCCTGCAATAGGAAAATGAATATGTAGGTAGATGATTGGTGAGATTTGTTAAGGCATGCTCAAATACACAAATAGGTTAACCTACTTCATGTTATTCTGACTTTTCTTTCTTTTCTCTTGATTCAATTAAGCTACAACATTCAACAGCACTGCTTATATCACTCAATACACCTCTAGCTGTGAATATCAACTATATAAAATATGGAGAGACTTAGAAGTCCCCACTTAATCTCTCTGATGATGGGAAATAGCTCTGCTACTGTTTCATCAACTGTAACCTCATTATTCGCATGCCTCAAGTTCTTAATGAATTTCATGGAAAATTCAATTTAAATGTATTAAGTAGATGTCACTCTTTCAGTAAGATCAATGAATACCATTCAAGAAGGTATGGAAATAGTTTTTTGAATTTTCCCTAGGATAAATTCAAGGCAACAATTAGATTCAATAAAATGTACTTTAGTAGTGAAACAAGAAGAACAAAAAGAACACGAATGTTGGAGTCTGGCAGCTCTGAGTTAAAAAATATGTTACCCAGGACATCTTTATGAGGTTTGTTCTAAAATCTCAAAAGGCTATTGTGCGGATTACTTGTAATAACATAAAGGTAGAGTTCACTATTTGGCAGCTAGCTGAAAATCAAAAAGCAGATAACAGTTTTTAGTTGTTAAGCATAGTAGTCATTTTTTTTTTTTTTTTTTTTAAACTACTGCAAGTATAGAAGATACAGCCAATTGCTGTTGGGTAAAATGCATCTCAAAATTCTAAGCAGGTTCTCATCAGAAATCAGGCTTACATACTGATTTAGAAAGTACGGTGATAAAATAAGAAAAATTTAAAAAAAGAAAGCAATCCATTTAAATTATCAGAACTCTTTTGTACTGGAGAATTTTCTTGATGACTTATATTTTTGTCTTATTGATTTTTTTACTGTACCATAACTGCCAAAATAATTTCAGAGCAAAAGGCATAAATATGGTCAGGTGCTTTATGTCACTAGCTCAAAATGTCTCATCCTTTTCCTCCACCTTCATGTAATAGTTTTATCAACTGTACTCTAACCATGGAAACCATATGTTGATCCTGAAGCTTTAAGAAAGGGAAGGTACAGGACAGGTGGTAAAGGGAGACAGATGCTATGCAATTCAGTTTTAATGACTCAATTCAATAAACATGTACAATGTTTTTTCTGTTCCAGGAGCTGTGGTGCTCAACTAAGAGTCATAACCACTGCACTGAAAGACAACATTTTGTTTGTATACAGTTGTTCACAGCAGGACTGTAAAAACACAATCTCACTTGAACATGCGGAGTTCATATGATCAAGAGTTCACCAGGGACCTGAAAAAAAAAAGTCTTCTACATTTATTGGAATCCATTTAAAAATATAAATTGAGTATGTTTTGCTTTAAAAACTTTGCAGACACCAATTATTATTTAAACTTTCTAATTAAATCACAGAGAAGCGAGGGTTACATATTTAGTGATAAAAATTTTCTTCTAAAGCGAACCATCTCCAACCTAGTATGAAATATTCTACTCGAATAAAAGAACTAAATGTCCCAAATATTAAAAGTCAAAAGGTCTTTGTTAAATTTTGATTTGAGGGCCTCCCTGGTGGCGCAGCGGTTGAGCGCTGGGTTGCGAAGCTGCCCGCAGCCTCTGCAGCACCGGTTCGATCCCCGGCTGCTCCCCGGCCACAGGAGGAGGGTCCCACGTGGCGCGCAGACCTCTCCTGCCGCCCGCTGCTCCCCTCAGCAGTGTACTTCGGTCCTTCTGCCTGCTCTGCTCCCCGCTCTGTGAATTCTCTCACCCTCCCGCGCTTCTGACTGTACCCAGTGCTCGCATAAATAAATAAAACAAAATAAATCTTTAAAAAAAAAAAAAAAAAAAAAAAAAAAAAAAAAAAAAAATAAATTTTGATTTGAATTCAAATAGCTTCCAAATCTGATCTTTAGTATTTTTATAAAAAGTGTTCTTAAAAATGCCACTGACTTAAGAGTCCTGAACATCTTATATAATGTTCTACCATCAAATGTATAGTAAACGAATGTCTTAAAACTTCATCTAATAGGAACATTTTTCATCTCTATTGGGAACTTTCTCGGTCATGCATAGTTTATTTGAAATCCAAAGGTTCATGTGGTTCTGCCAGACTAAAATTAGATTAAAACTAGAATTTTATACTCACCTGATCCTCCTTTTGCCAAGTATTTGTTCTTTGCATAAAGTACAGAATCTAACATGGACTCAAAAAGAAGAAAATAGCCCTGCATGAAAGGGAAAAAGTGGACTTTAGAAATGAGCAATATCCTCATATGCAAATAAATTTAAATACCTGAGCTATTCTTTTAATACACAATGTTTTTTTGTAGTATGCTCCCCATATAGTACTTATTAGAATATCAGGCCAGGCTATAAAGTGGAACCAGAAAGTTTATTACAGTAAAATGGATTAAACCTTTTTTACCTGTACTCCCATTTTCTAGATGACTGTTCCATATAAAAATGAAATTTTTAGATAGAAATTATTAATATACCCATAATATTACAATATTTATCTAGAACAGTGATTCTCAACTACAAATCTTCCTTGACTTACAATAGGGTTACATCCTGATGAACTCATCCTAAATTCAAATTATTTTAAGTGGAAAATGAATTTAGTACACCTCTGCTACAGAATGTCATACTTAGCCTAGCCTACATTAAATATGGCAATACAACAGAATACCTTTATTAGCCTGCAGCTGGGCAAAATGATCTAACACAAACTATTTTACAATAAATTCTTTACTATCTCACCTAATTTATTTAGTATTATACTTAAAGTGAAAAATAGGAATGATGAGTATGACACCCAAACCACAATACCCCCCAAAATGCTGGTAACACAATATACTGTAGAGTATCAGTTGTTTGCACTTGTGATTGTGTGGGTGACTGGAAACTGTGGTTAGCTGCTGCTGTCCTGCACTGAGAGAGTATTATAGCATAGTTCACCAGCCCAGTAAAAGATCAAAATTTAAAATTTGAAATATGGTTTCTATTGAATGAGTATTGCTTTCACATTATCATATGGCTGAAATATCATTAAATCACAGTTAAGTCAAGACTATCTGTAGCTTCTGTCCCCAGGGAGACATTTGACAGTATTTAGAGATATTTTGGATTGTTGCAAGGAGGGATGCACTGGTACCTAGTAGGTAGTGGCAAGGGATTTTAATAAATATCCAAAAATGCACAAGACAGACCCCCCACAATGCACAACTGTCTGGATCCAAAGATGACAGGGCTAAGGCTGAGAAACCCTAGTCCAGGACACAGTTTCTCAAAGTGAGTCTCTCTTAGGTTTAAAAAAAAAAAAAAGATGGAGGTAATCTTTAATTACAGAAGTTTGAGAAACAGAGATTATATCCTCTTCTTAGGGATTCACAATGCACATTAGTACATTAAGAGTTCTGAGAAGTGTTACAGTAAAGAGGACTGTTGACCATATTTTAAGCAAGAATTACCCACTTAACCACAGGCCGTTTTTTTTTTCTTCCATTTAACATCTATTAATACCTTGCACAGCTAAGGTTGTTTGAAATATGGTTCATAAAACACCATCCCAGTGTTCTCAGATTTTAAAGAACAGTAATAAATCCTCTATGAAGGAAAGATAATCACAGAACAAATGAAATGAGAACTCGCCCCTACTGATATCACACAGTACATTCTAGTATGTTACACCGTTCACTATAGAAAAGATGAAGTCACAAGCAAGAGATCAAAGAGAGATCTTTCTCCTGCTAGACTCACCTCCCAACATCTCTGAGCAGTAACTTTAATCAACTGCTCAGCACATTATATGTCTTATGACTGCTTAGGGGTCAGTGAACCAAAATGAATTTTACCCCAATACTAACAATCTAAAGCAAAACTATTCTCACCCATTTGTTCTATATACAAATAACCATCTGATAGGATGAATAGAATATTCTTTTAACCACATGAACTAAAATATATTTCAAAGGTTTATCTACAGTAAGAAATACCTAGGAACTTGGAATGTAAATCTTGACAACAAATTAACAGCCAATTTAATTTTTTTAAGATTTATCTATCTATCTATCTATCTATCTATCTATCTATCTATTTATTTATTTATTTATTTATTTATTTATTTATTTATACAAGAACTGGGGTACAGGCCAGATGCGTGGGAAGGTGAGAGGATTCACCAGAGACAGAGCGGGGAACAAAACAGGCAGACTGAAGAAATACACTGCTGAGGGGAGCAGCAGGTGTGACAGGAGAGGTCTGCCACTCCATGTGGGACCCTCGCTGGCCAGCTGGGATGGAACCACCGCTGCAGAGGCTGCCGGCAGCTTCACAGCGCAGCACTCAACCGCTTGTGCCACCAGGAGAGGCCCAGCCAATTTAAATTACAGAAAATACAGTTCTCATGCCTGAATTACTTATAAAGGAACCTAATTAAACTGTCACTTTCAAATCTACATTGGCATTTACCTACTTTCCCTGACACACAAATTTATTGATAAGAAAATAATTGTTGACTTAGTGACAAAGTTCATTTATTAATGTGTTTACACAGGGAACAAATAAGGATTTGGTGGAAAGTACTGGCCTGGGTAGAGTACTTCAGTAATATGTCTACCTCTTTCAAGTCACTTTCCCATGAGTATCATCTTTGTGTTCATTAAAGGAACTTTCTGAATTAATATTTTTTTACCAGTCTTGACATAATTCATGCAGATCTATGCATACAAATGCTTATAAATAAACATAAATTCTTTGATTTAAATGAATATTAATTTATGCCAAGGAATTACTAGATGAGGAGGCATCTATCAACTTGTGAGAAAAAGATCAGCTGTTAAAGCATAGATAGTTAATAGATTGGGGGGCAGAGGAGAGCCCATATTTGAAAGATTGCTGTACATGAAAACAATAAAATTTACAATTTTATTATGAATTATTCAATATAATCCATTCTTTTTTGGAAATAGAGCAAAAAAGTTTGGTTTTGATTTCACAATGTTCGAATTTACAATAATAGTATCTTAATGCAGTTAGCTAAGTCTTTATTTTGCTTTCATATGCTGAAGTTTCATCATATTTCCAAATACTATGAACAAACCCACAAGTATTTTTGATCAATAATTGAAAGTAGTACCTTCTAGCAACATGCTCATTTGGTCATTCATCAGAGATTAACTTACACCACATTTTAGTGGGCTGTGGTCAATACCAACAATATAGTCATTAAGAGGATGTACACAAGGATTTAAATCCCAGAGTAGCCCTATTCCCTGCTGTGATCTTAAGCAAGTCAACAGCACTGTGCCTAAATTTCATCTGTAAAAAGACAATAACAATGGCAGTCTACTTCACAGGGTTATTGAAAGGATTAAATATGTTAATGCATGTTAAAAGGGTTTGGAACAGTAAGTCAGCTTCACCAAAAAAAATTTAAAGCTATTTTAAAATGTTTGTAAAGGCTAAATCAAAATTTTAAAATCACATTTAATAAACTGAGAAACAAAGAACTAAAGAATGAAGGATGAATTTAGTAAATTTAAGAATACTAAACTGCCTAGAATTATGTAACATTTTTAAGTGAAGGGTCCTTATTATAATCCATAATATAGGATAATTTTTTTTTTTTCAGGAATACATGCTGGGTCAGTCTCAGTCACTATTCATTGTGGAAATTAGCAGTTTAGAAAAATTAGTGCATAAACTACAATATGTACAGAAACAAATAGATGACATTTATGAGATATATTAATGTCTAGTTAAAAATATTAGCAAATGAAATGATTCATATTTATATTACCAATAGCTGTCCTTTCTCTCAACTTTACACTTTGCTAAACTTCACTTTACTATGGGCTTTTTATGTGATAGACTAGCCTTTAATTTCCTGAGAATTGTCCTTGGTTCTGTACCAAGTCATTTATTACTGATATCAGAAGGCACTGCTCCAAATGCCCTACTCATCTGCAGTGCAATTCAGACTGCAATTTCACAGACTGCTGCCTCACCTGTAGGGGTGCCATCTGGAAGAGAATTATACCTGATATTTTCTCCCACATTGCTCATGGGGCACTCTTATTTCCAAACTGACATTCACTTTTTAAAATTAAGTTTTTCATTTACACTTCAAAAATTAATTACAACAAAAGGAACACAATAGGTTAAACCTGGAATTAAAATATCAACATGATTCATTGAAATGGGCTTGCTTATGATATCTTCTTGGAATAAATTAATGATAAAAGAAATGTGTGCTACCTTCGGTAGCAGGTGCTCTTTTCGAATTTTATCTCAGTTCAAATAAATGAATTACTGACATACTCAGTAAGAATTAACTATTTTTTTTAAAAAGAGGCTAAGGAAAGGTACAAATAAAATTAGTTTCATCAGTAGAAACGTCTAGTGAAAAATAGTAATCTGGATTTATTTAAAGATAAATAAAACATAACCTCCAACAAGTAAATAAGTCTATGAATATAATTCAGAATACTTAGTTTATTTCTGAAGTACAATAAACATCTGATGATTTTTCCCCGAATACTAGTCTCAGTTCTGTAACATTTACCATAGAGTTTTATCCAATGTGAGTGGGACTAATGTGAGTTGTTAACTGAAAACAATGCATTTGAAATGAAAACACATAAACACAGTTTACCAATATACTTTGAGGATGGACCCATTAATTGAAATATCCATCATCTTCCCTGCCTCAAGCATACCCACAACAGACTGTAATTTTCAGTTTTGGTTATTTTAAAACAGAAAAAGAATCTAAGGGCACTTGCCAAGCAGAAAGTCCTTGAATTCAGTAATTTCTACCCTCTCATTCCAAGCCTTTCACAAATGTTTTACTCACTACTTTATTCACTAGCCTTTTTTTTTTTTTAAACAGTCTTGTTCTGTATTTTTGGTTGATACTGATTTTCTATAAATGAACAGACAAATACAGTAAGCTGCTTTTTAAATATAAGATGCTTACATTGGTTCCATTTATATAAATCTGAAAAAGTAAAAAATAGAAAGCACATTCTTTAGGGATGTAAACAGAAGTGGCAAAACCATAAAGATAAGCAAGGAAATTATCACCATAAAGGAAAGGAGATGGGTTACCTCTCTGAAGCAGGAAGAGAGTTATAACTGGGAAAAGATACTTGTGCAGCTTCTTCCTACATTTTGATCAGGCACTCTGGCTGATGATAGCACAAGTGTTCATTATGTAACTATTTGTTACAAGGCACCTGTTTATACCATTTTCTGTATAAATTTCACAACTTAAAAGATCATGAAAGAAAATTTTAGGGCCTCCCCTGGTGGCGCAGCAGTTGAGCACTGAGCTGTGAACCTGCCCACAGCCTCTGCAGTGCTGGTTAGATCCCTGGCCACCAGCGAGGGTCCCACATGGTGCGCAGACCTCTCCTGCCACCCGCTGCTCCCCTCAACAGTGTATTTAGTCACTCTGCCTGTTCTGTTCCCCGCTCTGGCTCTGGTGAATTCTCTCACCCTCCCGCGTTTCTGCCTGTTTCCAGTGCTTGTATAAATAAAAAATAAAAAAATAATAATATGCATTACTTGGAAAAAAAGGAAAACTTTACATGACTAATTACATAATGTGCAATAATAATTATATAATGTGCAATAATCTGGGTGAAAGCAAAAAGAACATAACATTCATCTATGTTTATAAAGCTTTAAAATGTCTAAAATACCACTTAGAAAATAAAAGTCTAAAATAGAATACTATCAATTAGAAAACTAAATAATAGGTCAATGGAACAAAAATATTACCAGGGACAAAAAAAAATAGCACTTAATGATAAAGAAGTCAAACTTTATGAAGAATGTATGACAATCCTAATATGTATGTAACTAAAAACCACCTAAATATACACCTGAAGCAGAAATCACAACAAGTGTTCTGAATGTAATAAAAAAAATTGTGGGAAGTAATCATACAAAATTTTACAGACTGAAAGAAATGAAAAAAGCACGGTGTAGAACAATAGATAGAATATGCTTACTCTACACTAAATATAAGGGTATGTATCTAATTTGTTCATTGATTTATTCTGCCTAGAACAGTGCCTGGTACACAGGAATCACAAAATATTTATTAAAAGAGTGAGTGAGCCAAGAGGTAGGGATACACTTACATGCCTATAACAGATTAAAATATTTTAGGAGGGATACACCAGAAACTGCCAGAGTATGTTGGGGGACTCGAGATAAACTTGAGTGCTCTTATAAAGAAAAGGATGAAATTTTTAACTTCTATATATTATTACATGTAAACAAATAACTTTTTACATATATATCACAAATATTTGTCACAGCAGTTCCTATTTCACTATGATTTCACTTGGTGACTACTTTCTCCAGAAGAATGAGAATGAAGGTAATTACCATTTACTTGGCACCTATTATGTGCCTGCTAGTATCCTGTATGATGACTTCCTTCCTCTTTTCACATATTACAACAGTTCTCATTTATTAGTGTCATAGATTTCTGGACAATATAACACAGGAGATAATTTTCTGTATAGTCTTCCCAAGTTTGAAAAGCTTCCTATGATTTAAAAGTCTTTCCCCCACTAGATGGCACTCTCATTTAATCAATAAAATACTGACAGTCAAGTGGGCCCCTTTCTTCAAACTGTAGTAAAATGATTAATAAGCAAATCTATCAAAGGAAAAGTGAATCATCTCAAGATCTTTCCAAATACATATCTGTGGTCCTACTCTAGATTTAGAGAATCAGTTTCCAAGGATGAGAATAGTGCATATTACTTAAAAAAAAATTCCTATTCTCCCACACCGGTTCAAAATATATATATAACTAGGTATACTATCCTTAAAAATACAGTTAAATATTTACTAGCACTTTTATTAAAGAGAAAATACATATTAAATATAATTCTATATATTTTAAATATAAATACAATTAAACATATATACAAGAGTGATTCTATAATGTATATAAATTACAGATTTTTTGACACAATAGAAAAGAACTCTACTAACAGTATAACTGAGGGCTTAAAGAACAAGATCGCATTCTATTTTCAGCAGCAATGCATTTAAGGACTACTGAGTCTAAGTATAACAAATATGCTAGAAGAAAAAAAAAATCTGGTTAGATGTATCACTCTGTGGGCTACCAACTTAGAGCATTTGGTAAGTCAAATGAATGAACTTGGTGAAAACTGGAGACAGAGGCCCATGGCCAAAGTGAAGAATATAATAGGAAATTGATACTGGTAACAAAGCAGAAACAACCAAATGCATCAAGAGAGTAAATGTGATTTTAAAATCTCACCTACTGCCACCTCCCCACTCTGTGCCAAATCAATTATACCTTGGATATGAGTGGTCAAGTACAACCTTCCTCACCACCTCCAATTGTTTTAAAGCATAAACAAGGTTTCACATAAATTTGCAAACAATTTACAATGACTAGGTGGCAGGAAAAATTCTCAATCTCATAATTTTAAAGTGACTTTATAACATACTCTGTTGGAAGACTGAAAAAAAAAACAGGTATTCTCACAGCACAAATTGGTGAGAAAGACAAATGGTAAGATCAGTATTGAGGAGAATTTGGCAATAACTAATATTACATATGCATTAACAATTTACCAATCAACCTCACCTCTAGGAATAAGAAAAGATATCCACAAGAATATTTGAATACTATTATTTGTAACTGCAAAAAGAATGGAGGAAATTCAAATGAGTATTAGCAGAAAAACAATTATTATAGTAGGAATCAAGATTTTGTCCACAGGGGCATCCCTGGTGGCCTAGGGGTTGACTCTCAGCACTATCACCTCAATGGCTTGAGTTCAATCCCCAGCCAGGAGGTGACACACATGGCCCAGCAGACCTCTCCTGTCTTGTCCGCTGCTCCTCTCAGCAGTATATTTCAGTATATTGCCTGTTTTGTTCCCCACTGTCTCCGGTGAATCCTCTCACCCCCTGTACCTCTGGCCTGCCCCCCAGTTCTACACAAAAATAAATATATAAAATTTAAAAAAAAAAAAAAAAGATTTTGACCAGAAGAGCTACAAGTATAAAATTAAAGCGTTCACATTAAAATTTCATGATCTTAAATTGGGAGTAACAATATAAATGATTTTTTAATATTAAAAAATAGTCACATTAGTTCACTTGAAAAAATACAAGCAATGACAGTCCAGTTGCAATAAACACAGCCAGAATCCAGACTGATCTCTAAGTCATTTTCTACTGAAAGTATCAGGATGCTCTCATTCCAAAGGTAGGCAACTAAAATGGCTGTAAAATATCTGATAGTGCCAAAAAGAAATATTTACATTATCAAAACTTAAATTTATATTTGTTTTTCATTTCAATATATTAACTCTAATTCAGAAATTATGTTGAGGATCACTGGGGTCTGCTATAGGGACACAAGATATATGCCATTAACGAAAAATAGGTCAATTTGAACATTAAAAATAATGATACTAAGAAGTTTTGATTCAATGCAATAAAACCCACCACCACTCATGAACAATTCTGGGGGTGGAGGTAGCAAAATCAATTTGAATTTGTGAAGCCTCTATTTGTGGACCTTGTATTTCAGATCACAAGAAATACAAGGATAGAAAAACATGTCAAATGGCACCATGAGGATGTATGCATCAAAATCCAGAATGAGAAAAAATCTACAGGACAATACCAGGACAAATGACCTGATTTCTTCCAATAAAGTCAAGAAAAAGGGGAAGGGGGCAATTCTACAGATGACAGATTTTAGACTCGCTACCAAAAGCATAATCCATTAAAAAAAAAAATTGAACTTCATCAAAATAAAATCCATTCGGTTAAATTTTGTGTTAAGAGAATGAATTACATAGTGAAAGAAAATATTTGTAAATTGCATATACTGTAAAGGGGCTAGTAAGAAAGAACTATCAAACTCAACAGGAAAAAAACTATCCAGTTAGAAATAAGCAAATGACACAAATAGGCATTTAACTGAAGAAAAGACACAGATGGCAAATAAGCATATGAAAAGATGTTTAACATCATTAGCTATTAGGCAAATGCAAATTAAAAACACAATTAGATATAATTACACACCTATTAGAATGGCTTAAATAAAAAAGTGACAACACTAAATTGTTGGCAAAGATGTGAAGTCACTGGATCTCTTATACATTGCTAGTAAGAATATAAAATGGTATAGTCCCTCTGGGAAACAGGCAGTTACTACAGAGCTAAACATGCAATTACCACATGTATAGCAATGGTGTTCTTGGGCATTTATCTAAGAGAAATGAAAATTTATGTTTATGCACCAACCTATTCACAAATGTTCATACAGCTTTATTTCTAACAGCCCCTGACTGGATTGCCTTCAAAAGTCCAATGGTTGATCCAACTGTGATACATTCATCCATGTGATGGAACACTACTCAGAATTAAGGAATAGACTATTGATACATGCACTAATTTAGGCAAACCTCCAGGGAAACATGCTAAATGAAAATAGACAATCCCAACAGGTCACATTCTATATGATTCCATGTGCCGTTCTTTTTTTAGTTTTGTTGTGTATTATTTTGACAGTTGCATGTGATAACATGTGCCTTCTTAAAATGACAAAGTCATAAAATTGAGAACAGATTAGAGGTTGGCAGAGGTTAAGGCCAGTGACTGGAACATGGGGGCTGGGTGAGGTCATAAAAGGACAAATGGGAAGAGGCACTTGTAGTTGAATTATCTTATATCCTGATGATATCATTATCAGTTGCTCTGTCTTTTTTTTTAAACAGCATGTACAGTGCTATCTTTTTTTTTTAAGATTTATTTACATATGCATACAAGAACTGAGGTACAGGCCAGAGGTGTGGGGTGAGCGGATACACTAGAGACAGAATGGGGAACAGAACAGGAAGACTGACTGAAATACAGTGCTAAGGGGAGCAGTGGGTGAGTCAGGAGAGGTCTGCTGCATGCCGTGGGTAACTCCCTGGCCAGGGATCGAACTTGTGCTGCAGTGGCTGCAGATAGCCTCACAGGTTATGCCTTAACCCCTCGCACCACTAGCGAGGCCCAATATCAGTAACTTGGTGACAGTACTGAACTATAATTTTTCAACTTGTAATCATTGTGAAAAACTAGTAAAGAGTACAAGGGATCTCTATTATTTTGACAGTTGCATGTGATAACTACAATTACCTCAAAATAAAAAGTTCACCCCCCAAAATTTATAAATTAATCAAAGTAACTTGAGTTTTTCCTTTAAGTAAATCAAATGTAAATAAATATCCTGAAATGGAAATGTGAATATAGACTACGTATATTAGGGAATTTATTTTTTTTTTACATAATTTAGAATTGTGGCCCTATTGATAAGTTTGTTAGGCTCAACACTAGCATGATAAACATTTTAAAAACTTCTTGTTAGCAAAAAAAGTATAATGGTGCAGAGATAAAAATGGCGAAATGTTGATAACAGCTGAAGATGGGTGAGTCATTCAAAATAATATTGGAAACCTTTCAACTTAAAAATAATAAATCTAGTATTTCTGCATTTGTAATTACCTCAGGTACATGGCTAAAACAACTGCAAACCATTTGGGGGTGAAGTTCAGGCATCAAAAAATTTTCCACCAAGTTCTTTGGAAAATATGCAGTATATCAAATAATACTAAACACTCAAACAAGCAGTAGGCACCACGACCAAGAACTCATAGAAACAACAGCTAGCAAAAGCAGACCTACAAAAATGTTAGCTATTGTAATTTTAAAAAGTCTGTCTGTGACTAATAAAATTAAGAGACTTGAAAATAATAGTAAAAAGCAAGTATTTTAAACAACCAAAAATTCCTAGAAATTATGTAACAGGGTGGTCCCAAGGAAAGGGGGAGGTTCCCTGCCCCACCCAAGGGAGGGTGGAGCTGAGCAGGGAGAGAAGAAACTGCAGAAGAGACGGAGGAAGGAAGGAGCAGGATGGAGCCAGGAGACCTGGAGGAGGCGCATGGAGCCTAGAGACACGTGAAGAAACTGCGCTTGTCTTTTGGTCGTGGACGGGGTGACACAGATGTGGGTGAGACCCGTGGGGAGATGACAATGGCAGCTTTTATCTTCATGTTGATTTTGCTCTTTTCCTTCCGGGCCTGTCTGGTTGTTTCTGACCCTTTTCTGTGGGTCCCCATTGGAAGATGCTTTAGACTTGTGGCAGGCTTTGGGGCCTTGTTCTGGGCCAATCCCATATGGATGGACTTTTACCCACGAGGGGATGGGTAACTTTGGGTGCTTCATTTAGAAACTAGACTCTTTGCCTTACCTTTATTATTTCCTAGTTGTATTAAAGTTCCTTCCCATTAAAGTCTCATATGTTTTGTGTTGATGCGGCAGATGGCAGAACCCATTTAGAACAGGCAGGTTTGTGGGGTTTGGGCTGCCCCTCTCCCTGTCCTATAACAATTATTTGTATAAAAAATTAAATGGATAAATTCAACAATTAGAGATAGCTTCGGAAAAAATTAGTGAATTGGTAGACTGAATTGAACAAATTATCCCAAATGCGGCCCAGAAAGCCAATCTTAATGGAAATATTAAAATTAAGAGGCATGGAAGATGGAGATTACAAATATGTAATGGTAATCATAAAAAGATTTATTAATAAAGATACAAAAGACTCAAACCATAAAGGAAGTTGATGAATTTGATAAACTAAATATTAAGACTGTCTATTTGTCAAATCATACCCAAAAAAAGTGAGCTGACAAGTGATGCACAGCCAACAAATACAACTAATAATTATGAATCCATCAAAAACAAGCTAGATTGTCCTGTAGTTAAAAAGAAACACTCAAGTAATGACCTAAAACAAAAAAGATTTATTTCTTACATTACTGGCTGACAAGAGCATTGCTTATTGTATAATTTCTCAACATTAAATTTTCCCCATAGACACCAATAGCCTACTATTCCAAAATTTCTCCTTATTAGAGTAAGAAATAAAAAGGTTGCAGAATGTGATCTGAAATCTAATTTAAACAAGTATTAAAATTAAAATTAGGAGAGATGGGGTGGTAGTTAACAGTACAGATAAGAACAAACACAAAACATCATAAAAATATAATTATATATAAGGGGCCTATGCTTATATTTTTATTCTTTTTACTCTCATTTTATTCTTAATTTAGATATCAGCACATCTATTAAAAAATACTCTTACAAACCACAACTTCCTTTCACTGTTCAAATACGATATCTCCCTGTTAATATTTATAACACTCACAAACTATGACTGTGAAATGTGATTACTTTATGTAAACTAGGCATGATCAGTATTGCCTATTTTGCTTGAAACACATAGTACATTTAAATTCAGTCAATATTAAGAAAAAAAACCTAAAAATATTTACAACCCAAACAATCCACATCCATCAGTTGATTTTTATATTCTTTTGCACTAATTATAGACAGGGTCAATTAGTGAATGCTAGCTATGGAAATAGGGTCTTTTGCTTTTACAAAGGGTTCATCAACTAAGGAGAAAGCCCTAAGAATGTTCTCCCCATGTATTAACATTCTTTCCTTCAAGTATATTTCTACTTTTTACTGAATAATCTGTCATAGAATCTGACCATTCTGGTTGCCGGTGTCAGGAGAATTGAAAAAGATAGATGAAAAAGATATAATATCCTGTAAAAAGCAGTAATGGAAACAAACTAAAGTGCAGAGCATCCTCAGCACTTAACATTTATATTCAAGGGGCAGAAAAGGAAAGTTTCGTAGAGGTGAGGCTTGAAACAAGTCTTGCAGGACTACTAGGGGTTTGGCTGACAGGGAAGGCAAAATACTAAAAATATCAATAAAGCAATGTGCTAACCCATACTCTGCTCTTACAAATCATTAGTAACTTCCATTAAAGGGGAAACAAATTCTACCAAAAATATGCTAAAGAAAAGATGACTGCAGAATTAAACAAGACACTGAGACAACAGTAAATGTCATGAAAAAAACAATTTTTACAATTTACATATTTTTGCTATTTTTGATTTTAACATTTGTTATTTTTAAAAAATGATTTTTTAATGTTTATTATTTGGGGTTATTATGAGAAATCCTATCATGAAAAGACGCCTTTTCTTTAGTGGAACAACAAAGGAAAATGAAATGGAAGGGGGAAAAATGGCAACCAATATATAGTTAGATGGAAATATGACGTTTGTTTATCTTGAACCATTGGACATATGAGACTATTTTTTCAGAAAATATTTTATGTAAACAAAACTATATTAAAGTTCAGTTAGCTTAAAATTTCATATTAATATGTATAAAAAAGGAAAAACATGTTTTTTTTAAATCCTGAAATTCAAGCCATAGCAGATTTCTTATCAAAGAAAGGCAAAAAACCCAACTATATAGTTGAAAATTTGTGTTGCTAATCCCGTATATCTTCCCTGACTCTAAAATTAATCCATCTTATCTAACCTACTAAACTATCATTTTATCACTTAAGGGAAGAAAACAGACCATGAAAGGCAGACTATCCTAATGGCAGTTGGCTGAAATGGCAAACTAAAAAATGACAGAAATTTTTCAACAACTACCAGTTTAAAATGGGAACTATGAAAAGCTTCACGCTCAGTTTCTGGACTACTGATAGGTCAGAGACATGTTTTCTATGTGATAAAAGCTATGAAATCCTGAAAAACCATTTATCAATAATAAAGAGTAATAAAAACAAAGACACTCCAACATTGTGGGTGTGGTCATGTGCATGCAGGTACATTACAGATACACCTGCGTAGGTGAAGATGGGATGGGAAAGTTAATTTGTATGTTTCTAGAACAAATCCAAGAATAATGAGAGTCAAGAAAAAGTTTCATGTCACTTAAGTGAAAAATAAGACAGAAAAATTACAAAGGCCTTAGATAATCTGAATGCATATCATGAATGATCATGACAATGAAACATGAAGTTCACCTAATGTGCAATTTTATTTTCTGGTCATGATGACAGAAAATAACTTAGGTGCAAGTAAGAATTATGCTGGGAACTGTATCACACAATGAGAGATTTTATCAATGTTTGCAAGGTGATGCTGAAAACAGTTGGAAAACAGCAACACCAAAATAAGTCAATTTGGCTAGTAGGATGCTTACTTTGATTAGTTTCATTATGTAATCAGAAATAACAAATCATAAAGAAGGATTATTCTGGTAACGTAAAATGTGAAAAATGACAACAGATACTCACAGTTATAAATGTTAACATCTTGTAGAAATTACACTCATTCTATTAAACTGATAACAATTTTATAAAATAGAAGTTCCATTCAATAAAATTAAAAAATGTGAAATTAAAGCCAAGTCTAAATCTGAAAATATACCTAAGAACACCTTCCAAAATAAATGCAAAGTTCACATGCAAATGTAGACTTAAAAACATATCTACATATCAAGATTAAGCCACAGAACAGTTAGTGGACCACAGTAGAAGAAAATAGATGTTCATGTCTGCAATATACGATGCCTACAATGCCATATTGGATTCCAAGTCCATTAAACATCTGTGTCCAATTCCTTTGGGTATATTCTTTTTTGTTTTTCCTTGTTGAAAATACTTTTAAAAAGAAAAAAAAAACATAGCTGTAGCTGAAACTTGGGTTATTCTGGATTTTTGCATCCTTACTATGTTATATGTAAAAGAAAAAAAAGCAAAAGACGTCTAAGCAATATTTTAATTTTAAAATGCTGTTGGCTGAAATGGCATGGTTTCACTGTGGCTTTAAGGCTAAAACATGGCTTAACAATAGATTTAAAAGCCAGTTATTTACCAACTGTCCAGTGTTTCAGCTAAAGTAGGAATGTTTGAAATATGCTGGATATATTTTAGAAAGCATACTTGCTTCTTGTTTAATTATGAAATTGGAATTTTCCAGTTTCTCAGCACAGAAATCTTAGAAGTACCAAAGTTAGAAGTGGACTTAGAGGATTTAGAAACTAGTGTAAATAATAATGCCAATTCAGAAAGGCGACTCAAAAGTTTAGTATAACTCTACTTGAAAGCTTAATGCAAATTTCGTAAGGCCATACAGAGCTGACTGCCTTAGAGTAACTGCCATGAACTGCAGTGTGTAAGATTCCACAGAGAGCACTGAACACAATGTGCTAGACTTCAGTTCCACTGATGCTTACAAAGAAAGGCACTAAGGTAATATAAACTCCTAAGTTATACCCTTGTGAAGAGGAAGACAGAAAGTTCTTAGTTATCACTTCTTGGATACAATGAAATGTCTTTTAGTGAAGGGATTCTGAAAGTACCTTAGCACCAAACAACTGGCTCAATCCATCACAGGTTCCAGTGACTTAATACTGTCTGTGTAACAATGACTTCTTTTTTTTTTTTTTTAATAGAGGCATGTTTTTCTTTATTTATTTGTTTGCTTGTTTGTTTTGTTTATACATGCACTGGGTACAGTCAGAAGTCGGGAGGGTGAGAGAATTCACCAGAGCCAGAGCGAGGGGCAGAGCAGGCAGAAGGACTGAAGCACACTGCTGAGGGGAGCAGCGGGCGGCAGGAGAGGTCTGCGCGCCATGTGGGACCCTCCTCCGGTGGCCGGGGAGCAGCCGGGGATTGAACCGGCACCGCAGAGGCCGCGGGCAGCTTCGCAACCCAGCGCTCTACCGCTGCGCCACCGGGGAGGCCCAACAATGACTTCTTGATAAAGGCAGAGAACATACCTGATTGAACCTCCAAAATTAAAGGTGCCCTTCAAATCAATTTGAGTCTAACTAAGAGAACAGAAACCATAAACTATGAAAATAGTGGAGAAATAATACAGGAAGTTGGTTACACACAGGACAAATGATATGAGAAATTATCAAGAGAGGAGCGAGACAACTGGACATTAGCAATACCAAGAAGAATCAACCATTCTAGGCTAGAGACAAAGGAAAGAGGTCGTGCTACAAAATCCTGAGGCCGGGGCTGTACAGAGAATAGTATTACAGCCTAGCAGTACTATTACAGCCTAGCAGTGGAAACAGGAGTCACAAAAGAAAGTTTCTGCCAGTAACACTACCAAAGGCAACGTGTGAAATGAAGAGAAGAAATGCCCTGGTCTCTCCCTTCCTTAAAACTCTCATTTGAGTTTCCCATTGAATTTCCTACACCCCATCTAGGAGGCAGCCTGCAGTTAATCCTCCTTCGATACAGAAGAGAAAGCAGGAAAAGGGTATCTAAAATAGATCTGAGCTCAAGACCAGCACACCTTTCAATAAAGTTCACATCATAAATGTGGCAAAATTAACTCAATCCAACAAAATTTCTTTTGCTACCATCCTGACTCAAAGATTTCAATTGCACGTTAATACTTCTAGATTATCTTTCATATCTTGAAACCAAAATTCTAGAACATTAATATCCAGAAGTATAATTCTGCTAGGCAGGGCAAGAACTACTGAATTAGTTTTAATCAGCTATATTAAAATGCTCAATTGGGTGACAACAAGTTTAGTAAATAGTCTGCCTTTTAGTTTGCCTATAAAATCTAATTTGGGGCCTCCCCAATGGCGCAGCGGTTGAGCGCTGGGTTGCGAGCTGCCCGCAGCCTCTGCAGCACAGGTTCGATCCCCGGCTGCTCCCCGGCCACCGGAGGAGGGTCCCACATGGCGCGCAGACCTCTCCTGCTGCCCCGCTGCTCCCCTCAGCAGTGTACTTCGGCCCTTCTGCCTGCTCTGCTCCCCGCTCTGGCTCTGGTGAATTCTCTCACCCTCCCGCGCTTCTGACTGTACCCAGTGCCTGTATGTATAAATAAATAAATAAATCTTAAAAAAAAAAAAAAAAGAAATAAAATCTAATTTGGAGAAATTTAAAAGATGCATCTTCCAAAAAGGATAAAATAGTCCCTAAAGAAACAAGGACAATGTTGGCTAAAATTAGTCATAAATTATTTAAAACTTGTCAAGTTAATGCCTCAAATGTGCTTTCTCTAAAATATCTTTTTTATGGCCTTTAAAGAGATGTTGAATATTTAATTATAGATAACTAAGTTTGTAGCTTCTCACTCAATTTATTAAAAAAAAAATCAGTATCAATGAAAGCTCTTTCATATAAAAAGAAGAGTAATATTGTGATTGAGAACTGTTCAAAGCTAGTAACTCAAGCAATACCCCCCCCCCACACACACCCCATTTCACATTTTAAAAAAGTGACTGCCAACAATAGTGACAGACACTGGCTTTAGATTGGAACTAAATTAAATCTGAACATTTCAAGAGCTCCCTGAAACTCCTGCTTCTTTGCTAGAATTTTTACTAAATTTAAGTTCATAATTTTAGAGCAAAACCCAACACTTTTCAAAAAATTTTATAATTTAATGAAAATATATGCAATCAAATATAGATTTTTAAAAATAAGTTTAAAAATTTCCAAATAGTTAAAAAATATATGTCCATGTAAAAACACAACTTACCTTATCTTTACTGAATTGGAACATCAGTAAGTCAAATACCATTAAATTTACTTTTTATATACTTTAAATAAATGAATATTATGACTTAGCTTTTGATTTTAACAGCAAATTATAAGTCACAGAACTTACTTTAATTTTATTATTTTAATAATGCAGTAATACTATTTTATGTGATAAAGGATACAACCAGGTCAAAAAGATAGATTTATTATGATAGCAGAATGGAAACTTCTTAATTTTGGTGAAATAATGCTTGTAAGTCTTTACTAGGTCTCAAAGACTTACAGGAAAACATATTTAGATCTCTAAACATTTAGAAAGCAGAACGATAATAACTATTTACCATGATTTAAAAGTTAAAAGCTAATTTAGTTTCTTTTTTAAAAGTCAGTGACTGGCCTATAAATAAGTCCTATTTCAGAATAAACCAATATTAAAAAAATATTGTAGCTATTTTTAAAATGTTACCATTCAGTCACACAACAAATAAAATTAAATGAAGAAAAAACCTTCTTTGTTTTTAAACAATAAAACTATTTTTCTCTGTAAACACTTACCATCCACTCAGATATAATAACATCCACTTTTTCTATAGGAAGATGAACTTCTTCAATCTTTCCTTTGATTAGTATAACAGTATCTTCAAGTTTATTTAGTCTGAAAATTATCATATTGAATTAAATTAGTATGTTGAACAGATTATGAAAGCTAGTCCAATTACATAATTTCTTGGCAACTATTCATATTGTTTGGTGGAGCTCAAAAGTATGTTTAAAGCTGTTTTATACTCTGGGTGACATAATTACTTTTTGGTTACTCCATGAATGCCCAAAGAATGTTTTGCTAAATATAGCAATATACTAAACAATATTTAAAACTTCAGCTTGAAATCAGAATTTTATCAAGAATACATACCAATAACGTCATTGTGTCTCTATGTTTTATGTAATGTGTTAGAGTGAAGACAATTAGAAGGAAATACTTAAAATGCAAAGCAATAAAATGAAAGACAAGAGGGTAGTTACCGGAATAAGACAGGAAGAACACCATGCTAAGAAAGGGCAAATAGAGGTGGGCATTCTGAAGTGCTGGCAAAGTTCTATTTCTTGTTTTTTGATTTTTTTTAAAAAGACTTATCCATTTATGCATACAAGAACTGGGGCACAGGCCAGAGGTGTGGTGGGGTGGTGAGAGGATTCACCAGAGAGAGTGGGGAACAGAACAGGCAGATCAACTGAGATACACTGCTGAGGGGAGCAGCGCGCACTACCGGAGAGGTCTGTTGTGCCATATGGATTGCTCACTGACTGGCCGGGGAATTGAATTTGTGTTGCAGTGGCAGGCAACAGCTTGATAGCGCTGTCTTCAACCCCTGTGCCACCAGGGAGGTCCTATTTCTTGTTATTTATGCGCACTTAACTTGTATTATAAAATACTGTTTAGATTTTATGCAGTTTTTTAGTATGTGATCTTTTACACGAAAGTTACAAAAAGATGCTTGTATCATATTTGAACTTTTTCAGAGGTATTAATGAAATTGCTATAGTTGCTTACTGTTTACTGAAATATTTATGAAGGCTTTAACAATTACAAACACTTCAAAGAAAACAAAAAGCAAGCTTCATAAAAGAGCAAAATGCTCCTATTGTCTAGAATTATCTTTAGAATGCTTATGCTGAAACAAGATGTGTTTTGTAAGAGGCCATCTGCTCAGGATGTTTACTGTCTGCTACAAGTCATAATCCTACTTGCATCAGTAATTACTTGCTCAAATAGGAATATAACAGAGAAGACTAAGATTTTAAGGAATACACAGAAAAAAAAGACACATAATTTCCAGTAATTCTATATTAAAAAGATAGCATCCAGATAACTTCTTTCCTGACACTGTTCATTTTAATCACTAGCTGATGCGCCAATTTATGAAAAAATATATATACATTACTCTTCTCAAGTGGCTACTCACTATATTTCACTTTAGAGTAAAAAAAATGAATTCCATTCTAAATATACCTGTGAAAGAACTAGCATAGCTTTAATTTATATGACACTCCAGTAGGAATATTTAAAACAAAACAGTTTTTTTAAAAAAAATCCAATCAACACTGAAATTATTTTTCTAAAGGAAAATTTTGTTAGAACAACTAGTACTTTCCTATATTAAAATTAGCAATTTAATTTTTCCCTATGATATAGGGACATGATCACAATTATCTTGCACTGGGCATATGGAGATAAAAGACATAGTCCATGCACTGAAGAACATGGTCTAAGGCAAACACAACATTAAACAGAGTAGATAGGGTACAATGGGACCTCATGAGTCCTTAACTGAGTGCATCTGAGCTTAGAAAGATGGATGTGTATCATTATGGGGTTAAGGAAGGGTACTCTCTGTGTACACAAATGGCCTGTGTGTGTGTATATGAGAGAAAGTGGCAAATGTGAAGTACCTTAAGTAGTTTAGTATGATCAGAGCAACAAGGGGAGTATGTAGTAACGAAGTTGGGAGGCAGAGGTGATGCTAAGGGGTCTAGATTTTATTAAAACACAATGAGAAAAAGGCTCAAATTTGTGTACATCGTCCCATTATGATTTACATAAAGATGTGGTTTGGTAGGAAGATAGATGTACAAAAACCATAAAAAGCCATGAGAGTTCTACACACTGAGCACCTTCTCAAGTATGTAGAACTTAAAGTTACTGACAAGATTATAAAGTTCACCAAGAATACATGGATAACAACAGCTATTTTTTTTTTTTTAAGCATATAGGGGGAAAGCATTGAGGGGTGAGGAGGGACTAATTTCCCTGATATAAAAATATGCAGGTGTAATACTTTTTTGCTTTTAGTTCAATAGGCACCCAAGCATACATACTTCTCTTTTGTTCCCCAAGCATACAGAAATGACAACAAAGTTATATAAAATCCATGATAAATGCATGGAGAATCCAGAAGATGACTACAAAAACAAAAAAACAAAACCAAAAACAAAAAATTCTGGTAACAGGAGGAGAAGAGGAATTAAATCATATTGGTGAACCTGTGAAGAATCCTGCACTCTACATATTATCAGAGATGATTACTGTGGAGTTAAAAGTCATTCTATGCAACACTAACCCCTGGAGTCAAGAGTTACACAAAATTCAAGTTTCTAAAGGGACAATTTAATGGAATGGTAACCAGACCAGGTCCTCCTCCCCTCTCCTCAGAGAGAAAACGGACATAGATGCCTTTATTAAACAACCTAGTCTATTCAGAAATGTAAAGAAAAGCCAAGGATGCTAAACCATTCCAGACAGGTGACAGACATATGTAAATCCCATGAAAAATAACATGGGCATTCTTTTTCCTTCTTGTTCCTAGACTCTGTTTCTTCATGTAACAAATCTTACCTGTGAATACAATTTTATATTGACCTATGTGAGTTATTCTAGTGAATTACTGAGCTCCTGGATTCCCCTCTCCAAAAAAAAGGACCACTGAGTAGACAGGAAATTAAGGAGTCACTGGGGGTGGGGAAAAGACATGAGTTTAGCTTCTTTGTCAGGTATCTTGATCACCTTCTTTACCTTCAACAGAATTCCAGGGCTTTGAGCAGCAAAATAGCTTTTTTGAAAAAACCATTTTAGCCTCATCAGCAGTTCAAAATTTTCTTCATTTGATCTTATATGCTATTTCTTTTGAATTCAGAAACAAAATCTAAAGACACATTCATTATTTAAAGATATTACCCTCATGTATTTTGTGATCAAAGTGTTCTCTAGACTTTTCTTAATATTTCATTTTTAATATTATTCTAGACACCGTCAATGGAAAAGATCGCATCTTTAGTCATACTTAGAAGTATTGCATTGTAGTAGCATGATGAATTGACCTTCTCCTGAAAACTCTTCTGCAGTAACATCCAAAAGTCTGAAAAATGAGCTAGTCCATGGCTGAGGCAAAAGAAACCAAAAGCAGTGAGAGAAGCGGTAAAAATACTACAAGTTGTCTCTGCTGCCTGAGGGTGAACACAGCATACAATTGTCTGGCAACTGAATAGCTTTGCTATCCTTAGGTTAGCTTATGTTTTTGAAATGGTATTTCATTGCAGAGTTCAAATTATGACAGCAAGAGTGAGAAAAAATCTCTCATTTCTTTCATTCATCACTTAAGAGATGCAGTTATCCCTGCTATTACAACATCTCTGAAAATTTTATCCCCTATCTACTTTATTCATGTCTGCAACCTCAGAATCACAAACCTGACCTCCTTAAGTAGATCTATCAATAGCTTTCTCTCTTCCTCTCTCTAGCTCATTCTCTCTCTCTCTCAAATCTACATTATATATAACCCCAAATGTATGTATGTTAGGTCTCTTTCTTCAACAGAGGTAAAATTATTTTATCATTGAGTACAATAAAAAAACTGTTAAGTTGAATATATTTAAAGGAATACCAAAATACATATTTTACAAGTATCCATCTTTTAGAATTTAAAGTGTTTTTTATAGATGTAAGCTTCTAAATTTTTATAGAATTTTTTTAATTAAAAATTTTAGATTTAAAAAAAAATTCATTGAAGTAAGATTGGTTTACAACACTGTAGGTGATTCAGACATATAGGAACCCATCAGGTGAGGTGGGTACTATGCACCACACCCACCACCAATATACTCATAATCCTCCACCATAGTCCATTTGGCCCCCTCCACACTTGCTAGCCACCCTCCCCATACCCCTCTCAAGCCTTAATTCTATAGACAGATTTCTAGAATTTGTTATTGGTTTGGTTTGAACAGATACTTTGTTTTGTTTTCCAATATTACATATGTAAGTAAAACCATTAGATATTTGTCTTTGTCTTTCTCTTTCTGACTTATTTTACTTAGCATAATCCCCTCCACTTCTATCCATGTTTTGCAAATGACAAGAGTTCATCTTTTTTTACTGCAGAATAGTGTTCCATTGTGTATATATACCTCATCTTCTTAATTCCCTCACCTTCCTTGGGCACTTCAATTGTTTCAATAACTTAGCTATTATAAATAGTGCAACAGTGAAGATTAATTCTGCTGTGTATTGATTTCTGACAAAGAAGGAAGCCTCAAAGGGCTAAAGACAACACAAAGCCTGCTAATCAGAAGAGCTGTTTTCATTGACTAATGACAGAAAAGTTTTAAATTGAGAGTAGAATCCAAGGGAGGCGAATGAGTACCGAAAAACACATAACTGGACATGGTCTGTCAAAGCAGTAGAACTTCCAGCAGAAATGTCATCTTATTATCAATCAAAAATTTTTTGATAATTCTTCTAAACAATCTCATTTTTGGATGGCAATGCACAAGCATGTAAGGATACACTTTATGGAATATCCAAAAAGGTGATGTGTTCTTACCGGAGTATTAAGAAGTAAAAAAACACTTCACTAGATTATAGAACTGATCGCCTGCCTGCCTATCTTTTCCAATAAGACAATCAGAACCATAAAGTTTACCTTTATCTATGAAAAATCTAAACAAGATAATTTTTTCATTGATATTAGCACAGTGGCTAACATTTGAATACTTACTATGTGCCAGGCAATATGCCAAAGTGATTCATATGTGTGTCTTATTTACAACTCACTTTACTCATAGCCACATGATGTAGCCATTATTACTTTGATTTTGACAGTGAAACAAATAAGATTTCAAAGAGGTAAGATAAAATTTAAACAAAATTCAAACACCTGCTAAATGGTAGAATGTGGACTCAAACCCAAGATTGATTTGAACATGTACTCTTAACTACAACACTGTATTTCTACATTAAGGGATAAAATTTGAAGCTTTAAACATGTTACATACATAATCATATTCAAATTTTTTAATCATTAGGAAAGACCAACTTTAATCAATTTTAAGAATAGGTAGGAAAACAATTTAAGAATCACTGAAAAGCCTCCCATTAATTATTCTGGAAATAACTCCTAAGTTCAAACATAAGGTGCTTTTGTTAAGCACACAGCTAAAGAAATCTAGTTCTAAAAACTCAAGTTCAAAGAAAGGTCTCCTTTCTAGGACATAAACCAACTGTATAATCAACCACTGACTGATTAGCCTAACTTCTCAAAGAGAAGAGATATTTTTATTGAATAAAATTAAGTTTTAGGGGATGAATTAAATCCACTTCATCTTTATAGCCACTTTATTATTTATTTTGCTATCAAGGAGGAACAAGAGCTGATGTCAAAAAATAAAAGAACAGATAACCTCTACGCTTTAGTCTTAATGCCATTTGCTAAAGAAAGTATTACTGACATGCTCAGTTTTGTATAGACTAATAATATTTCCTTATATACCAGTGATTTATAATTTCATTATTATATTTATAGCCATAATTAGAAAATCAGAAAATTAGGTAAAAATAACTCTCTTCAATGAAAATGGTGAAGATTATTCATAGATCAAACATGGTGAGTTCAATCCAATTTAAAATCCTGTTATTCTTAAATGAATTTTTAATAAAAAACAAGTCTTGAGTTTGCATTAGAGAGCTATTAAAGACAAGAAAACCTGTTAAGTAGCCATCAAATATACAAAAAATATTTTACCAGCCTTAAAATGCATCTACCTTATGATATCCATCGCCTGGTAAAGTATTTCAGACTGATCAACTCCAAGAACCTTCTTTGCACCTGCTTTAGCAGCAAACATAGAAAGAATTCCAGTTCCACAACCAACATCCAAAACTACCTGGTAGTTAAAAAAAATAAAAATAAAAAAAGATGTTACTGAATAGGTCTGTTATTTGTGATTGGGAAAACAGAACACAATATAAATTTAAAATTTTACCACTCAGATATAGTTATTTCTATTTGGAGACACTATTACTGTGGGTTGTTCTAAATTTATATAGTTGGCTAGTTGTACAGCCTACTGCAATCAGGCTCAACAACACTAAATTTAAAAGATTTTTTTTATATGAAATAAACAATTTCCATGGACTTCTTAATAGTGAAATGCTGTTTCTAATTCCTTTATTGCCAAAGTGGCAAAACACAACAAAGCTGCAGACAGCTTCACAGTGCTGCACTCAACCCGCTGTGCCACTGGGGAGGGCCAAAAATAACTTTTGCTCTGTAAAAACTATACTGGTGGCGCAAGGAGTTAAGCACCACACTATGAAGCAGTCCGTGGCCTCTGCAGCAAGGGTTCAATCCCTGGCCGGCCAGGGAGGAGCCCACGTGGCGAGGCAGAACTCTCCTGCCTCAACTGCTGCTCCCTTCAACAGTGTGTTTCAATCAGTCTGCCTATTCTGTTCCCCGCTCTGTCTCTGGTGAGTCCTCTCACCCGCCCCCCGCGTCTCAGCTCTTGTTTACATGAATGAATAAATCTTTTTAAAAAAATCATTCAATCTTTTAAAAAAGAAAATAATTTTTGCTATACAGAGATTCATAAAGTCAAACTCAAGCTTTCCTTTTATGGCCTGTAAATTTTGATTACAAGATTGACATTTCCAAAATTCCCCACATTTCATCCACATACATTTTTCCCTTAGTATATTTATGATTTCACTACTATAGTTATTTTTTAAATCATGCTATACACTAAAAAGTATGGTTCCAACTTTACTTTTGTTCAGGTGGCTAGCTGTCTCAATATGTTTGCAATAGTGTTCCCCCACCCTCACCAATGATTTGATACATGACTGCTGTGATCTTAAAGTTTCTGTCTCCCTCACATTCATGTTGATATCATAATCTCTTAGGTAATGATATCAGAAGGTGGGGACTTTGAGAGGTGATGAGGTCAGGAGGGCAGAATCCTCATGGGTTTAGTGCCCTCATAATAGAGGCTCCAGAGATTCCTTGATATCTTTTATTATGTAAGGACATAGCAAGAGGGCCCTATCCAGAATTTTCTAGGGCCTTGTTGACTCTGAAGTCCCAGAATAGTTAGAAATAAAATTGTTATTTATAAGCCACTCAGTTTATGGACTGTTCGTAACAGCAGCCTGAGCAGATGAAGACAGGGACCTTTCTAGCATTCACTAAAATTTCTGTGT
The DNA here is from genome assembly GCF_964194135.1 of Talpa europaea. Lineage (NCBI taxonomy): Eukaryota > Metazoa > Chordata > Mammalia > Eulipotyphla > Talpidae > Talpa > Talpa europaea. The sequence goes on from NC_140073.1 coordinate 30,831,604, forward strand.
GTATTTTGGTCTATTTCAGAATTTTCATTCTGTTCCATTAATCTTTATAATCATATGCCAGTAATTTTTCTAATTACAAAAACTTTATAAAATGTTTTAATATCTGTATGATTGGTCTACTGTCATTGCAATTTTTTTTTTCACAATATTTCTGGATGGTTTTATTTCTCCATAAGAACAAGAGAATCAACTTGTCTAGGATTTTTTTAAAAGGCTTTTAACATTTATATGGGGGCTGAGTCAAAATTACAAATTAATTTAGGTAAAACACACAATTGAGTACTCCTACCCAAAATTCAAAATTTTAATTTGTTTATATCATCAGTTATGTTTAGGTTTTTCAACCTTTTTCATATGTCTTGCACATAACTAATTAAGCTTGTTCTTATGTAAGAATACATAGAAGAGTCCCTCATCCTATTTATATCTTGAATAATATAATTTACCAGTTCTGATTCCAGAAAGGAAAAAATATAAGCAGCAGCCTGATTTCCAATGAAGAAATAAAAAGTTGTCAAAAGACTGTTATTCTGCTCTCCTATCCTCAGGCTCAAAAAGCTTCAAAGGGAGAATTTGCCTGTTCTTGCATAAAAGGCACATTTCAATATAGCTATATTTACGGACAAGAAAGTTAAGAATTTTCATTTAAGATGCAACCTATACAACATCACTGCCAATAAAAAGAAAATTTGGTTTTTAAATTACAAGTAAGATGTATTAACCACAAAAACAAGAATAGTATAATACTGTATAATATTATCACAGAAAAAAATTACTGAGTAAAATAAGCTGAGTAGAAAAGGATATGTACCACACACTCAAATCAACAGTGTTCTTTTGTAAGACTACATACACAGAGATATATAATTTATATATACTTTTGTACATAAATACATAGAATATATATAAAACAATTCTTATTTAACCATCATTTTGCAAATGAGGAACATGAGCTACAGAGAGGGAAAGCTACAGGATCAAAAGCAAACTCTAAAACTAGTATTCAAAACTAGGTCAATTTGCTTATAAAGCCTGTATTCAAATTATATTTTAATTGCATATCAATTATTTATTACATCTAGCTCAGAATTACAAAATTTAGGCAAATAAACTAAAACTGGATAGACTAAAAGAGGTAGGAATGATAATAGAATAAATCAACCTTTTGTAAAATGATGAAGAGTTAGTTGATTTGCTTTTCTAAAAAGAAAAAAGAATAAGTGAATCGATTTTAACTGTAGATAATAATCAAATGTATAATAAAGGCACCTAACTGGGAATTTCCTCAATGGACTACAAATAGAAATTAATTATGACGGGGTGATAACACAATTAAATGCCACCCAAAGTTAAATTAAATCAAAGAAACCATATGGTCTCCACAGGAGCTTTGTGAATTGAAATAATATTAAGAAAAGAATGAAGGAAAAGAAGCAAGAACAAAGGAATGGGAAGAGAAGGGAATGGAATGAACACATTTTCAATTATAAACATCTTTTAGAAAAACAAATCTTTACAAAGCACTATTTGGTATAGAGTAGCAAGCATCTAGGCAAAGTATTAAAGGGAACTCCCAATATTTTAATAAGCCCTTTTTTTAATTTGGCAGATTTAATCTCTTCAGTAAGAGGAGTCGAACACAAAATAATTACACATTATGAATGTGCTTTCCATTGTAAAGTATTTTATCTGAAAATGTATAATGTATACATTTTTATATGAACCCAGTGAGATTTACTCCATATACAGAAAAATAGTAATTATCACTTAAATTCTAAATAATTAATACTATGATTACTAATACTGGAGTCTTTTCAATATTTTCTTATTACAACACAAATCCATTCAGAAGTATATTTAAAAAGAAACATTTAATTTACTCTTATGGTATTCATCTATTTGTTTTACAAAAACAGAATCACAGAAATCTAGAACTGGAAGGGCTCAAAATGTCATTTTGCAGATGCGACCCAAAGAGATTTACTATTTTATATATATATATATTTATATATTTATATGTATTTTTATTTATATATATATATATATATATATATATATGTCCAGGTAGAACTATTGATTCCCAAACCAGTGCATGCTTAAGTTTTATTCAACATATTGAGGGAAAATAAAAATCTGGGCATAATCTGACTATAGAGCAAAAACTTTAATGGCAACATAATTTGATTCACTGGAAACAAAGTAGCTTTTATTAAATAAGTCCTTTCGAGTATTTGTGTACAGATATAAAAACTATAAAAAAATTCTTAGTGTCTACTGCAATAACATATAAAAAAGCATAAAAGCTAAGCACAAAAAAACTGATAAAATCCATGATTTTAAGAATGAAATTCTCTTATTTGTCTATAGGGGGAATCAGCAAAAACAGAAACATCAGAAGACATCAGAGTACCTTATAAATTGTCTAACTGGTCAACTAAGCTAAGACACAAGTGAAATACTGCTCTTGGGAGCACTTATGGAAAATGAAAAGTCAAACTAGGTTACATCCCAAACAATATATAAATGAAGAGATCTTTCAAACTATAAAGATTAGTCACTGCTGCAATATCATTTAAAGTCTTTGAAGTAACTGTTGAGAATTATCTTTTAAAATGGAGATGATAGGGGAATTACCAAAACCTTTAGTATTTAAAACCTAGTATGTTGTATCAAAAAACATGTTCTTGAAGTGGAAAGAGTGGGGGGGGGAATTCTCAAGCAAATTCCCAAAGCAAGGCAGAACTACTAATACTTTTCTTGATTAAATTAGTGGACTAATTTCTAATAAACAGAAACAAAGAGGAAATCTGAATTTTTAAATAACCTTGTCAATGTAGAGGGGGGAATGACAAGAGTGATGAAGAAAAAAAATGAAAGAAATTCACAAGGGAGGAAAAACAAATGACATGATTTCAAACACATACGCAAGACAGTAAAAAATCACCTCAGAATTAACCTGCAGTAGTATCATGACTAATTATAAAATGTAGTGTCTCATAAAGGAGCAAATGAGGCCTTAAAAGAAAGCACACAAAAGATTTTAAATGTAGTACTGTTATAATAATAACTTCTTAAAATTACCGATTTTTAACCAATGACAAAACTAGAATAATAATTAAAAGTGTGTTTTGGTATAAGGGTCCCATCTGATATGTTTGAAATTCACAGTAATCACAGTGAATCAAAAATATGGTTTAAGCAAAATTACTTGGATGAGTACAGTTTAACTGAATGATGTCACTATAATTAATGAATTTCAATTAAAGAAGAGTATAATGTTGACTAACAGCACCAAACAGCACCTTATCAAAATTTTAAACCACAGAGCAGCATCATAAGTCTAGCATGAAATAAAGCCAAAGTATATTAAATCAACTGTTATCATTAATAATGACCCGGAGAGAATTTCCACTGCTCACGAGTCACATGGAATATACACTTCTGTAGCCAATGCTACTCACCTTGTCCTTGAAAATATGTGGATTTTGATATATAAAATCTCGGTAACTTTCTGTTCGGACTTTGTCCTGGGGTGGAGAGAGAAAAACACTGTGTTTACAGCATTGTCTAAACAAATTAAAAATGTGTTTAAGGAAATATTTGCTATTTTATCATAAATTGCTAGGTTCCATAGCTACCTCTTGCCTGGAAAATCAAGCTTATTTTTTTCCCTTAAAGAAAACAAATAGAAATAACACTCAGAGAAAACATTTATATCAAGAATGTTGGTGAAAGTCAAATAAGATCTATGTTCCTAACAATGTATACATTTTTGTCTTGACATAACTAACAATAATGACATACAATACCATTTTAAACTTTCAACTGATCACTAAAGCTAAAAGAAGATGAACATAATGTTTTGCTTCTTTAAATAGGGCGTGAAATCTACGGCCTGACTCCCTGTGGAACCATGTCAAAAAAAAAAAGAAAAGAAAAAATAGACAAATATTAATGAAAAATGAGGCTAAAATGAGCATGAGGATTATTTTCCTAAGAAAGTCATTGATTCATTGATCACACTTAAATAATTTCTATCCTATCTAGTTTCTAGAACTTTCTGTACTAGAAAATGAAAAGGTAACCCATTTGAGACCTGCAGCCCACATTATGAGAAATCTATACTCTTGAGTCTCACATGACCTGGGACCAAAGTAAGCACTGAACACCAGCATTTATGTTGGCCCATGAACAGAGCGGACTCTTTTCTAAATGACCTAACTTGAGACACATACTGACAGCAAATTAAGCAGAGTAAGGGGCTAAGCTGTCATTAAGTTGTAAAGTAAAATTAAGTTGTGAGTAAAATGAATATGATGATCTCAGAATGAGAATTCTAGTTTTTGGTTTTATAGTTGACAAAAAGAACAGTTATGCCATATGCTAATATCAAAATGTATACAATTCATATCCCCAGAAAACATTTTTATGCCAGTTGTAGGATTAAAAGATCTATAGATACATATATTTATCTAAATAGAGACATACATATAGTTAAAGGAAATCTGAATTAAAAGGCAAGTCATTTTATTTACTAGACCTAAAAAGCAGAATTCTGCAATAAGTTTCATGCTTTCTGATGGGATTATTTCTAATTGTTTTACATACAAGATTTTAGGACAGGCTTATTAAATCTTCCCCTGGAAGTTATTTTAAGAATGATTAAAAGAATTTAATGTTTAAATAAATGTTCAAATCATTAACTAATTTAAAAGTATCTTTTAAAGACACTTTTTAAAAGAACCTTCTCATACAATTTTACTTTTTTATGCTCTTCTTACACTATAGGCAGAGCTTTCTGCTGACACAACACAACCTAAAAGGGTAAACATCAGTCAAGAAGGCAGTCGGCAGCAAGCTCTCACCAATCACACTGCTTCACCACTGCTCCAACTTAATCACTGGCATCCCAACTCCTGTCCTAAGTCCGTGCACTGCTGCTCTGCTCAAGTACAATCCTTTGTCTGGGCTCTTTCTACATATATCTATCTATCCATTCAATGCTCACCCTAGTTTAATGAAACCCAAAGTATAGCATAGTGCCTTGAACACAGCAGAGCTTCAACCTAAGAAATGAATTTTTTGAAAAGTCCACCAAACATGAAAATACACGCAAATAAAGGATTAATGCCCATAACCATTCAAAAAATTTATCCTAATAAAAGACCAACACTTCAATACAAAATATGGTAATGAATGGAAATTTTAAAACTATCTTATAAATCAACCTGTGAAAGAAAACACAGAACAAAATTAGAGGTCTAGTACTAAGAAAGATAATATTTTAAGACTTGTAAAATGTCATGGAATTTTCTTCAAATATAAAAATACAATTTAAGAATATTAGTAAAGATAGCAGAAAAGTAAATAATAGTATGCTTTAGATTTATAGGTTCACGTTGGTGGACAGAAGGCCTAACTCACTGTAGATACAGAGAGGAGAATGCAGTAAAGAAAAATAATAAACAGGACTATGAGATGTTCACCAAAGTGATTAATGCTTTTCTTGGGGAAGAAAAAAGATAATGATGCATCTCAGATTTGTAACATTAGTCAACAATGACTCGTCTTCAGAAAGATAAAGTGGCGAAGGATTTTGAAACTTCATGTAATCTATGCCTCTATCAACAGAATCTCTGGGACTCAAAAAAAAACTATTTTAACTCCAGAAAACAAGATCACAAACTACCTTTATTTTTAATTATAATCACAATATGTGCCTAAATAGTGCCATTAAAAGCAAGGCCAATTCAAAACATAAAATTAAGTCCTGTAGGGGCCTCCCCAGTGGCACAGCGCTGTGAAGCTGTCCGCAGCCTCTGCAGTGCAGGTTCAATTCCCGGCTAGCCACGGAGAAACCCACATGGCAAGGCAGACCTCTCCTGTCCTGCCCACTGCTCCCCTCAGCAGTGTATTTAGGTCCGTCTGCCTGTTCTGTTCCCCGCTGTCTCTGGTTAATTCTCTCACCCTCCTGTGCCTCTGGCCTGTACCCCAGTTCTTATATAAAAATAAATAAATCTTCTTTTAAAAAAGTCCTATAACTATGGTTTCTCAATTTTAAATTACTTATAAAAATCTTAAGACTCTAGTGGTAGCACACAACCTGAAAGAGAGTATGTGTTCTTAGGAATTGTATTGATAAGAAATAGAAGAAATATTGTTTGGTACAGGCACATTCATCTACACAGCAAAATACAAAATAAATAAACTGTCTTATTTGAATGGAATACATCCGTATTTCCTGTGAAAAGTCAATCAAGTCATCTCCAGGTGAGGTAATTACCTGGGATAACAAATAAGAGGAACTACAACAGGAAAAAATTTATTAGTAAGGATTCTTAAGTTATTCTTTCCAAGGGAAAAGATGGTACTGGAAACTTCAAGCTGAAACTTTTTACATCTACACATATATTATAAGGACTTCAGGGTTTATGATCAGGTATGAAGATCCTCTAGTTATAGACATAAAGTCATAAAAGTGCCCAGAACAGTTCTGGAAATATGTAGTCACACATAGATATCCCTGATGACTGTACCAAGGACACTCATATGTCCTCACTGACCTTATCTGTCTGAAAAATCCAACACAATTTCCACACCAAAGGCATTAGAGGTTCATGGCATTTAAATTGATGGGGTGATTTAAAATAATAAACATGGCTTAGATTAACTCCTTAAAAGAAAACATTCTAGACACAGTAAAATTAATTTTAACACAGAAAGCAGAACAAGTCAATTTCTTTTAAGTTTACTCTGGACTTAAATTTATTACTTATAATAAGATAACTGTTATTTGTAATGCTATGTCATTAACCAAGTGACAACAAAAACACAAGCAACTGTGACATATCATTAGTAATGACATGACATTGCTTTAAAGGACCCCACATAATTACAATGAGTATTAATCAGCAAACTTTCACTCTCCGACCCTGGAAAACTGACTGAAAACATAGGCATTTTTAAATATCCCTGGAGAACATAAAAATCTTTTGAGGAAGGATTTTAAAAAGGAATTTTTTTTGTTGGTGTGTAAGGTAGTGTCATCTAAAATTCATAGAGATAAACATGCAAAATTTTCAAAAATTTTTACATTACATTTATTTTATTCTAGTTAGGTATTTTCAGGTTTATAGAATTAAAAAAACATATCTTGCTATTTTACAATACTTAATAAATTGTATAACTGCCAGGTATAGCTAGAAATCTACTTCTAGGTAAGTGACATTACTGTTATAAAAATTAAAACCAACCAAATTTAAACACCTTATTTAACTGAAATAGGAAACCTACACATTATTGATTTTAAATGTAAAAATGTTATACCATAAAAATTGTGATTTACAGTTAAATGTTGTACCAAAGAATTATGTCCCCCAAAATGAAGTCAGTATTTCAGTTAAATACTAAATATAATCATTTCCTTTGTATAATAAAAGGCAAACATTATTTAATTGTTCTTACTGAGAGTTGCTCTTGAGAATATTAAAATCTATAGCAGTTGATTTTTCCAAAGCTATATTTAAACCAAAACAATAAATATTAATAATGACTGTAAATAGAATGTAGTGATTTTGATGCTTCTGTAATCTTTTCAACCCACATGAACAGTCAATACCGAAGAGATTTAAAAACAGAAAAAATCAAAAAACAAAAAGCAAACCAGTTCTACAGCATATGTATTAAGAACCTGTTTTATTCTATTAAAGGAATAGATTTTACTCTACTAAAAATACCGACTTATTCAATATTCTACTACAAGAATCTGTATTTCCTTATTGTGGGTTTGGCACACTTGTGCTCTTTTCTAACCTTTAGCATTTCTTCATGTATCCCATAATGCCCGTATGAGCTGAAATAAACACCATCCTCATCCTCCTGGAGGTCTGCAATGGCAGTAGATGACGAGCAGGTTCTGACATCTGCGTTCATCACAAAATCCTGAGCAAATTGTCTGTAATCAATTTGAAATACACCCTTGAGACAGGTTTATTGGACCATGAAAAAGGAAAGGCTAGAGGTTGAGGAAGAGGAAGGGGGAGGGAATGCACTGCGGAGTGTGATGAGGCTTCTAAATCAGAGTCTATCTTAGGCAACTGAAAGCTCCCTCTGCTGGATCTTAAGCAATAGCTTATTCAAACCTAGTTGTAAGCAACCCTTCTGCAAAGCACGAATGAACCATCAACTGCTGATTTTATCTTGAACTGAACAAAGGAAAACAAAGGCACACTACCTTTATTAAACTTAATTATTTCTATTATCCCAAAATCTTATTTAAGCAGTTGAAATTAAAATAGTATATTTCAACACAATTTTTTTAAAAGCATACTATCTCAAAGAATAAAAATGGACAGAAAGTGCACCCAATTAAGAATTATTTACATACACCACCATTCCAGCTCTAAAACTCAGTTCCCTTTCTGATCACCACATTAAAGATCTACACTGTATACATGGTGGAGAAATGCAAACAAATAGATACTGCTTTTATATTAGGTTACCCAGCATAAAATCTCAAACACAGGGAAGGGGCACAGCAATCAACTATACTATCTTTCCTGCAGGACATTCTGGCAAATCATTAAAAGCAACCAATTACAGATCCAATAGGTACAGCTAGAAGTATACTTGGTCGAAGTGCAAAATCTCAAGTCTACTCCAGACTTTCTGAATCAGAATCCAGTTTAATGAGATCCCCAGGTGCTTCTATGCACCTTTAATTTTAAAAAGTACTAAGACAATAGAACGCTAATTTACTCACTGGAAAGAACCATCCTAAGTATTTGATTTTCTGGTTAAATACCCCAAACACTTTGATGCTTTAAAACCAAAAATCTTAGTCCTGTACTTCCCCCAAACTTAAAGCATGTTAATCCTTCCAATTTAAATGACTAGAAATAAATAAAACAGAAAAATTAAAAACAGTAATTCAAAGTAAGAAAACAGCAAAGAATAAAAGCACCCAAGAAAATTATATTTACCAGAATTACCATCAGTGCCAAAGTAAATTATAAAGAAATATATGAATTTTAGGTAAAACAAAAAAAAAAAAATTAGGTCACTATATCCACAACAGAGAAAAATGCTATATTATCTTTAAAATTCTAAAATTAAATCTCTACATTGTGCTCTCTACTATATGAAATGTTTTACCATATCCTTTCTACCATGTCATTACTTATGTTATTCTGGGGACTAAATAATCGCTCCTCTGTAAGATTGATAAATTACTTCATTCTTTGCAGATCCTCACGCGCTCTAGCTAATGCAGCTTCAGCAGACAGTGCCCTGGCTTCCATATGTTTCAATTTTTCAACAACAGATGTATTTTCACTGAGTCCATTGGGGTATGAGAATGGGACTGACACCGGTTCATAAAGATCTTCTACATCTAAAGAAACAAATGGGCATTATCATTAAATGTGTTAGAAATAAATGCATTCTAAAGTGCCTATTATGTGGCCAACTAAGAAAAATTAGCAAAACTATTTTTATTTCAACAGTCAATACCAAACTATTTCAAATTGAATTCAAAGAGCATACCTATGGTCTAAGTTTTTCATTAGTTGGCTAAATTGAGCAAATTATAAGTATTAATTATACCAAAGCAAACCCAAAGACAAAAAAAGTGGAAGGAAAAAACTTCTAAATTTATTGATCACCAGAGATCTTCCAAGTTTATGCATTACATCTCACTTCATCCTCAAAACAAATCTAAGGTGTACATATTGACCCCTATTTTAGGACAGAGGAAAAATAAATTCAGAGAAATTAAATGAATAAATAGCTCAAAGTCATATAGTTGTATAATGAAGGTGCTAAAACTCAACCCAAGCCTGCATTCTTAACCCCTATCCTTGCCACTACACAAGGCAACCTCTCAGCCTGAGTCATTATCTGTAGAATAACAGGTACTACATTTATTTATTCCTTAAGGATAGTGTGTAAAGAATTCTATACATTCAATAACTTTTACATTCTAGGTAAGGGTAAGTGGAATTTAAGTAGCATCTTATTGCTCATCTTATTAAACATCCTAATTCCTAAAATTATTTAAAAATCTTCATTTAAATTTAATCTCACTGTATGTAAATAATTAACTTATGGCTGTAGAACTAATCATTCTGTAAACAGAAGTTAATATGAAGCAAGTGAGTTTAACAAAATCCTACTATCAAATGAAATTGGTCTAAATTAATTCTGAGATCTTAAAACAATTAAAAACAATGCAGATATTACATGCTCTGCTCAGTAAAGAGTGGCAGAAACATGACTTTGTTTCTGTTTGGTTTTTAGCTATGATACTTATAAAGATACTTCTTCAGAACTGGGACAAAATAACTTCAAGCTTAATAAAAAATGTGATAAAATTGTAACATAGATACTAGCGCCTAAATTGAACTTCTTGTTATAAAGGCAGTGCAGTGGGCCACTAATTTCTAGACACTCTAGCAGAGTATTGAGTAATTGTTTTAATAAATGCTAAATTCATTCATTGTACACAAAAAATTGAGAGCAGCAAAATATGAACTAATAATTGATAGTGTGCCATATTTTTACTTCCTATTACAATTCTTATTATGTTTCTTGTTTTCAAAATTCTTCAAACTGTAAACCATCTTATGGATTAGAACTAAACAAAGAAATTGGTATCTTTCTTTTGGCAAGTTTCTGTTTTGCTTTCTGCTGCAATAAAAAATAGCATAAAAACTTTTAGCGTTAATAATATGTAAATAATCATATGTTAAAGGTAAAATGAATAAATTTGAAAAGAAAAAAGATTCAGAAAACTTTAAGATTCTTAATTATTAAGATTCTTAATTCAAAGTCCTAAGCCATTTCTAGGAAGATGCTTTTCCACTTCATTTTGACAGCTTAGAATTATCACAAAAGGTGGCCAACATATTAGAAAGGCATAATACATACACATAAACTTCACAAAAGAGCTCCAAAGTACATGAGGTCAAAGCTAACAGAATTAAAGGCAAGAAGAGACAATCCTTCAATCTCTGACAGAGATTTAAACATGCACCTCTCAACAATCGACCAAAATAGGTTTTAAAAAAACTAAGACATCAAAGATCTGAATACATATATTTAGTCCTCTAAACTAATTATTTATATAATAATATACTCACTAACTGTGTTTTGACACTCCTAGAAAGTACTGATCAGTGATTTTGTGGAATATTCCTCAATCTGGGTCTGCCCAATGCCTTCTCATTACTGGAATGAAGCTACACATTTTTGTCAAGAAAAGCAGAGAAATTCCATTGTACCCTCAGTGCAGTAAGGCTCACAGGGTCAATGTGCATTATTACTGGTGATGTTGATCACTTAGTTATGGGGGTGGTTGCTGTATTTCTCCACAGAAAAGTTACCGTCTCCTTTGTAGTTAAAAGTTCCTTCAGGGAGATTCTTTGAACTAGGCAAATCCTGTTTTGCCTTAAAATTTCCCCCAGTAGTGGTAGCATTCACTGGTGGATCTTTTCTGTAAGTTATTACTGTGTTTGTCTACTGACAATTTTCTATTTTTCTCTTCCCTTCTTCATATTTTAAAGGAATTCTACTCCAAGGTCAAGCTACTCCTCATTTTATTTGGTTGATTACTTATGCCATTATGGACTCATGGATGCTTATTTTATCCTACTGTTTAAAATCTAGTAGTATCATTTTCTTTGTTGCTCAAATTATTCCAGATTTGCCACTAGGAACTCCTTCAGGTTGGTTCTTCTGCTTTTGATAAATCCTCCCTCCCCCACCTTTTTGTTAAGTACTTCTGTATTTTCCACACAACATGGCACAAGACTCATCTTGTATTCTCCCTGCCCCATCCATGAAATCAAACCACCTCTCTAAGGGATCCTTGGTTCTTATTAGTGGAGAATGGAATTATAAATCCAGATCTGGGCACTAAAGATGCTTATGGCTACTGGGGTTTTTCTAGGATCTCTTAGCAGATGAAGCTAGGAAATCCATGTACATATACAAACTCACACAGGCACGCACATCTATATTTCTTTACCTACTGATGTGTATATTAAAAACCACAAGTTTATACTATTCTTCTGTCTCCAATTTATACTCACAATATTCACCTCATCCTTCTATATTTCCTTATTAAAAACCACCTTCTCCGACACTGAGAAATCTGACACTTTTAATCCACAATATAATTACTTATTCAACTTTAGTAGTATACACAAAACATACCAGAATTCCTAAACCACATCATGAGAAAAACCCTTTTACTTATGCGAATTAAGCAGTATTTTTAACTGTAGCCTTACCACAAGAGTCAAAATTCCAGCTACTTAGATAATTCTTTTCTCTATCCTCTTCAGTGTGATTACACTACTCTTTTAAAATACAGTTAAGTTCATTTGTTAGAGTTTGTGTCCCATTTTGCACCACCTCTCCAAGCACCCCCTATGCATTCTACTTAATTGCTGATGTTATTATATGAAGGCTATGAAAATCAATACTATGGTCCTAAGAGTCAGAGCTACACAAAAGATACACTCAGAGAGATATCACATCTTTTATTCCTGTTACTTCATTCTCAGTGTGCCCTTCTTTCCATCTGTCCCACAGATAATGAGGATTATTATAAGCAACCAGTTTCCTTACTTGCAGTTTATTCCCCCTGTATTTCTTTTGCACAAATACAAAGATGTGTATTTCTCAAATACCCTTTTATCATATTATATAGATTCTTTTAGACTTTGCTTTTTTTTCATTTAATAGTACCTCCTGGATGTCACTCTATTAGTTTCAGAGAGCTTCAATCTTATTAGCAGATGTATATTACTCCATGGTGTGGATGTATGGGCATTTACGTTGTTTCTGTTATTTTGCCAGTGCAATGCTGCAATGAAGTATCCTGTGTGTATGTGTCTTCAGCCGTGTATTTTAAAGACAGATCCTTATGAAACCACTGGGTTAAAAAGTGCATACACAGTTTTATTGGGCATTGCCAAATTTTTATTCTATTAGCAATATATGATAATGCCTACCTCTCCACAGTTGTTTTCAACAAAACACGTAATCATATTTTAAAATTTTCTTATCAGTCTAATAGGTGAAAATGGTATCTCACAATTAATTTGTATCACCTCTTGATTGAGTTTGGACTTTTTTCCCTTATGTTTGAAGTCTATTTTTATACCTTTTTGGGGAAATCACTTAAGTTTATATTTTTCCCACTGCTCTATCAAGTGATCAAGGGATATTAACCCTTTGTGGAAAACGTTCCAAATACACCATACTTTCAAAAAAAAATTAACTAAATTCTACTTAATTCACTGAGATTTCATTCATTTTCCCCTAATATCTCAGGCCTTTCTGTTCTCAGACCCTGTCCAGGATAACACAATATACTTAGTTTGTATGTCTTCTAAATTCCCTCTAGGCTAAGACAATTTCTGAGGTTTTCCTTGTTTTTGATGACTTTTATAGTTTTGAGGCATACTGGGCAGGTAGTCATAGAATGTTCCTCACTTTGCATTGTTTTTCCATGGTTATACATAGGTTATTGGTTTGGAGGTGGAAGAAGAGAGCAGGAATGTGCTATACTTACCACTTCTAATCAAGAGTACATACTATTAACATGATTAGCACTGATGAATGTGAAAATGGACTCACTGACTAAGGTTGTCCTTGCCAGGTTTCCCCAGCATAAAGTTGCTTTCCCCCAATTATACTGTATTTTCACTCACAGGATGGAAATGGTACATTAAAGGCTGTAGAAACATGAAAAACAAGTGTCATAATCCTTTCTATAGGGAACCCACAATCTAACAGTATGAGTGTATTATTTTTAAATGTCTGTACTGTATTCAATATATGATTGTATGTGATAACTTTCATGAGACACAGAAAAGGTAGTGAGGTTCAGAAGAGGAAGAGATTACGCAGATCAACAGATATTAACTGAGTGCTGCGTGTACTGGTCTCTGTGGATACAGATCAGTATTGAACTGTAACTCTCCAAAGGTATTTGAACTTAATTTCTTTCAGTGTGTAAAAGGTGACAATGACTACTATCTTGTAAGGCTGTTGCATAGATTAGGATGCTACCTATCAGAGGGAAGTGCTTAAAAAAGGAAATTTATTGTTATTAGTGATTTTGAATTTAGGAAGAAGTCCTGAAAGGCCCATAGTGAGCACTTTGTCATTCATCAAAGATATCACTTTGGTAACTCTGAGGAGAAATAAAAGAAAAGTTGTAAAAACAAAAAGAAACAAGCTGGGACTTATCAAATTTTAGAACTAGAATGAAACTCAGAAATCTGGTCCGAAGTCATTATTTTCTAGATGAACACTTAAAACCAGAAAAATTAAGTACTTTGCCCGGGGTCATATAGTTCCTGAATGTTACATTAAAATTCTTACAACTACATCACACAACTTAATGATGGTACTTCTCAAAGACATGAGTTTTCCTTAGTTCTGATTAAAAAACTTGTCAAGTACACACTGTCAAACTAGTATCTAGGAAGGTATGTGTCTTACTACAATGCTCTTACTCACCTAAAGAGAACAAATCCTCTATCACACCTGACGGACAAGAAATGAAAGGGTACAAGAAGAAAAATCACTTTATCATGACACCTCAGACCTATAAAGTATCTACAGGATTCAACAAAAGATACTATAAGACACAACAGAATTTTCACAAAATGCCTGTCCAAAAAGGAATGAACCAAAGCACAAAGCAAAGTAAGGAAGAAAGCTATAGTCGAGAAATGAGAGTAACCCCACCACCTGGGAGGGTCAAGAGTTATTATACATGGGTAAGTCCATGAAAATTAGGGTGAATCTGTTCTGCATCAAAACAAAAATCTCAGTAAAGTAGATGCCTTAAGAAAAGAATTATCTGGCCTGAATATGTGAACTAAAAGTAAATGTTATTAAAGCTACTTATAATTTTTTTTAACCAGTAGCTTTATTAAAATGTTAGTCATTTTTCATTGGACTAAACTAAAAATTATCCTCTCAAGTCTCCGTAAGTTTCAAAACATCTTACACTTATTAAACAATTTTATGTATGTTTCTAAATTCCTTCCTGATAATTTATTATTGTGACTGTCAGTTATTAAGTGACTTAACTTTTCTACTAAAACCAACTACCCAATTAAGTCTTCACAGAATAAAAGAGATGATATATTGGGCCTCCCCGGTGGCGCAGCGGTTGAGTGCTGGGTTGCGAAGCTGTCCGCAGCTTCTGCAGCGCCAGTTTGATCCACAGCCACCATGCAAGGGTCCCACGTGGCGCGCAGACCTCTCCTGCCACCCGCTGCTCCCCTCAGCAGTGTACTTCGGTCCTTCTGCCTGCTCTGCTCCCCGCTCTGGCTCTGGTGAATTTTCTCACCCTCCTGCACTTCTGACTGTACCCAGTGCTTATATAAATAAATAAATAAATCTTAAGGAAAAAAAAAAAAGATGATATATTTTCCCATAACATTTAATCGCTATTTTGCCATAACAATGACCCTATATTATAGTAGATAACAGTATGTTCATCTTACCAAATTGAAGTAAAAGGTCATCTTCTAGTACAGGCTTCAAATACTCTTCTTTCTCCCAAGGTACTGGGTTATATATGGAATTCATATATTCAACTGTAGGATTCTGGATATAAAAATTAATTAATTAATTGCATATGAAATTGACTTCATTGCATATAATCTCAAAATCCCCTAGCAAAAATTCTAGGAAATTAAACAAAACAAGAAATCACATCTATATTATACAAATCTTTATCTATTTAAGGAACATATTATCACGTGTCATTTCATTAACTTGACTGGACGACTGCTAAATTAGTGGTCTCAATGTAGTTTTTGATAGTTTGGATTTGGGAGAAGTGGCAACATAAACATTAATTTCAATAGAACAGAAAGAAGAAAGTATTTAAAAACATAGAACAATAAGAGGAATTGAAGTACTTGAAAATCACACTAGGAATTATTTCTGAAATACCATCAATCAACATTTCCCTTTATCAAACACTGAATTACTTTACACATAACATTGATTCACTTACTAGACTCGGCTAAAAACAACTCTTGTTAAGGATGGTGTGTATATCTTTATTCGTGCTATATGTTGTACTGCTCCTCAAGTTCATGATTCACCCAATATAAGTGCCAAATTTAAAAAAAGTTCCTTATATAGCAGTTATTTGTATTTTTTTTTAAATCAGTGCATTTACAGTCACTATGGTTTTTCTCTAGTTTCCAAACAAAACTATAAATTACCAACTTACCTTAAGTCTAATAAAATTTATTAGCTTAATGTATCCATAAAATTCAAGACCTAAAGGAGGGAAAAGAAGAAAATTCACCTATTTTAACAGAATGAGTTCTGTTTAATTGTCTTGCTCTATGGAGGTTTCTTTGGTTAA
Source organism: Talpa europaea (assembly GCF_964194135.1). NCBI lineage: Eukaryota > Metazoa > Chordata > Mammalia > Eulipotyphla > Talpidae > Talpa > Talpa europaea. Next base: position 30,848,012 of record NC_140073.1, read on the forward strand.
AGTATTCTCTACTACTTATAATATTTTAATTTCTTATTAAAAACAAGAAATGATAACTTTGGCACTTCTGAATATTTTAACTGAGAGCCAGTGATGCATGACAATTTTCTTAAACACTTTTCTTAAAAAAAAAAAAACAAAAAAAAAACTAAAACAGGAAATTCATTTTTAGAATTCTACTCATGTGTCAGAACAATACACATGAGTATTGGAAAATTTAAGTTCTAGATTTTACCACTTATTTGTCAGTTGATGCTAAGAGCCACAAGTTGCTACATCTTCCCAATTTTTATGGTGTTTACCAGATTTTAATTTCATCACAACATGGAGTACGGAAATATACTAGCTTTTATATTAAATTAAATGATGCAAATTAAAAAAACAATGAGGTTATAATCTGATTCGCCTAGATTCCAAAATTGAAGAAGCATTTAAAACTAGGGAAAATAATAGCATATACAAGCAAATGGTTATTATCTGTCATGAGAAATGTTATGAGAAACATGTCTTAGAAGACATTATAAATGTTTATATGCATAATAGCAAATCCCTATACAGTAAGAAAAAAAAAGAAAATTATATTAAAAGTATGATTCCAATTCAACTGAAACAAGCACATTAAAATCATGAAAAAAGAAAACCACAGAAACTAAGGCATTTATGTCTTACAAAAGAGTATTTGCAATTGAATTTATGAGTCACAAATATTATATCGTGTTTGACACCTAACATCTGCCTAGCATTTGCTATTCTTCAATAATGTCTTTTCTAATGGTTAGTAAATACCACGGCCAAAATACCAATTTTCTATTTTGTTAATTTTAGTGGAATAACCTAACTCTTCAACACCCACTTAAAGGAGTGGAAGTTTTTCATTGTATTGTGTAAACACAAGTTTCAACAGAATCATGATCTGAATATTTTGCTTATCATCTTATTAATTTCATTACTCCTTATTTCTATTTTTTCACCAAGCTCCTTATAAAACTCAATCTCACATGCCTTAAAGTTTATACTTTAAACTTCAAAGTTTGACCTTTATTTTTGATAGTGATTTACTTCCTTTTCCAAAGTCCATTCTACCACCATTGTCTAATTCTAATATGATAAAAAATACAATCAGATTTTTATTGTTTTTAGCTGTCAAGTCAATATAAGCTTAAATATTGATTAAATTTAATGTAGAAAAATGATTTCTTTATTCATCTATCCTCAAAGCGCACTTGACAAAAAACTTCATTTTCTTAAGTTGTTATACATTTCATTACACTGGACTTATGTAGAAAAGAAAGGCATGGAAAAATAAAGTTTTAACTTAAATTTCATAATGAAAACTTTATTCTAAAAAATACTCACCATGTTTATGGACCATGTTACCAATATTAAACTGATGCTCAGACTTACAGTGTGAAAATGTTTCTTCAGCAGATGTAAATAATCTGAAAAATAAATCAAAAGCTTCATGGAATTGTCCTCATAAAAGTCTAAATACTGATTTCATGTTAAATATACACTTTTCCCCCAGTCTCTAGTTTTATTTCATTAAGAAGAAATACAGATGAGAAAACCAGTACTTCTAAAGGGAATTAGTACTTTCTCAGTCGCATTTTATACCTAAAACTACTCTGTAAGTGTTCAGATTAATTTACTTGCCAAAAAATAGCACTAAATTTATCAAAAGGCTTTTAAGAAAGAACACTCCCTTTGACAGATTCTTTCAAGTCTTGGAAATTCCCTACATGAGATTTTTCTCCTCTACTGTCAACTATGCTTTCAGAGATTTTTGAAATGGCACAGCTTAAAATGCTTTTTAGAAATAAAGCACAACATGTAATTTCACAGCTGGCACATTCCCAAAGTACCATATTTCAAAAGTTATCCCAGAGTGTTCACAAAGTACTTGCATTATAGGCATAGTAAGGATTAAGCCACTTTATTACATGCCCTGCAAAACTGAAGAACACATAAGGTTAGCAATAAATAATAGAAAAGCTACATACTTTTACGTAGCACATATGCAGCTCCTAGTTTTCAATTAATGTTTATTTACCAAGGCAGGTTATTTCTGCAGTATTTATGTGGCCTACCACAAAGAAGGGCATCCCTGAGAGCTGATAAGTATTATGTTATGACAACTAGAGTATATGTAGATATTCTATACCTACCCAAATTTATGTAGAGAAAAAAAAAAAAACAAGTTTGAACTTTTTGAATGTACCACCAAAAGCACCACATCCAAGTTCAGGAGATAAAGAAAAATGTTTATTAAAGTAGCACTGGTTAGTGCCACCAGGCTTCTTTCATGCCAATTTGCCAGACAGCAGTCAAAGTCAAAGCTTGTGAAGAGGCAAAATTTTAAGTGAAAAGAACACAAGTTTGGACATAAGACAAACCACACCTTTATAATGGTGAACAAGTTGATACTGCAGTCTCCATTGCCTGAAGTGCAAAAGGCATCAATTCCTCTCCCTTAAATAGGTGGGAAACCTCAGGTGTGCTAAGGGACTAAATAACTCAAATGAAATGTTCTCCTGAGACACGTTCTGCTTTCAAAGACTTATAGGATGGTAAAGATGGAAAGATTCTGAGGGATCTAGTTTCGTGACTCTCAAACTTTTTATTCATTTGAGTTACCTCATACAGTGTCTTTATGTTATAGATTTCTAGACCATATCCCTTATTTACAAAGACTTAGGTGCTGGGCCTCCCTGGTAGCACAAGGGGTTAAGCACCATACTACGAAGCAATCCGCAGCCTCTGCAGCATGAATTCCATCCCAGGCCAGCCAGGGAGAAATCCACATGGAGCAGCAGGCCTCTGCTGTCTCGCCGGCTGCTCCCCTCAGCAGTGTGTTTCAGTCAGTCTGTCTGTTCTGTTCCCCACGCTGTCTATGGTGAAATCTCTCACCCCCCCCCCCATCTCTGGCCTGTACCACAGCTCTTGTATGCATATATATATAATCTTTTTAAAAAAGAAAGACAGACTGAGGTGCTGAGTCCAGCATCTGTATTTTTTTGTGTCTCTGGTGATAAAGGTGCACAGATTTGGGAAGTCAACAAAATCCTCTTATTTTACACAAGGGGAGACTGAGGCTGGACAATGAGAAGCAGCACAGCCCAGCATCCAGGTCTCAGCGCCTCCCTCTCATCACTGTGGTCTTTCTCCTTAACAAACCCTCACTCCAAACCACTGGTTCAAGAATTCGAGGTCAGGCCACTTTGGTTCGATTCCTGACCCTTCGTGGTTCCTGAGCAGACGACCCAGAGCCACGCGGCCCCGGACCCCCCCAGGGCGAGAGCCAGGAGCTGAGGTGGACGAACCTGTCACAGAACAGGCAAGGGGTCTGCTGCTTGTCGTGGGGCACATCGGCTTCGTCCTCATCCTCCCAGGCGGCCTCGTCGCCGCTGTCTGACAGTTCGGGCACGTCCTCCTCCTCCTCCTCCGGCGCCTCCGCGCCCCGGCCCCCTGCACATGCAAACCATCAGATCGGCCCCGGAAGCCAAAGCCCATCGGGCGCGCGAGGCGCAGGGTGGGGAGGGGGCTCTCCCCGGGCCCGAGGGGGCGCTCCCCCCGCCGGGCGCGCCGCGTTCCTCCCTCACCCTCCCTGCGAGCCCCCCCACCCCCAGCTCCGGGCCCGGGAGGCGCAGGGGGAGGGTCTCCCCGCGGCCCCACGGCGGCGCGGCACGAGGGCTGGCCGAGGCCGGCGCAGAGGCCGGGGTACCCACCGGTAGCGCCCGACGCTAACGAGCACATGGCTGGCGAGCCCGGTGCGCCTGGGGGCGGGGACCCGGTTGGGTAGCGCGCGCGCGGCCGCCGAGCTGCTCTCGGGCCCGGAACCCCGGGAACGTGCGCGAGGGCCAGGGCGAGCACGAGCGCGCGGCGGGGCCGGGCACTCCTGGAGACGCGAGCGCGCGCGCTACTTCGCCGGCGCTTCCGGCCTCGAGGCGGCCAGGGGGTCACGTGAGTGGGACGGGAGGTCACGTGTTCAGGGCGGGGGGGAGAGCTCACGTGATTAGGGGCCTGCCCCGCCCCCCCGCCGCAGGGTTGACGCAGCGCGCGCCGAGTCGCTGATGCAGGCGGGGCTGAGTGTGGGGGGCTCGTAAATGACTCGTCTCCTTTCAGGGCGGCTGAAGGACTTAGCGGGAGGCCCTCCCTGCGGCCCTGCGGCCAGCGGACGCCTCAGCGGCTTTGCTGTCGGTGTGACGCCCGCGGCGCAGCCCTGGCTGGAATGAGCTGTTAGTGGAGGGGGCGGCCGGCTCGCGGCGCCCTCTAGTGGCAGAGGAGGCGGGGTGCAGGCAAGAGCCCGGCACTGCACTGCTGGTTTTGGGGTGCAGGACTGAAGGGGAAGGAGCCAGCGCGGGTGGATGTGCTGGTCACCTCATGAGACAAAGCCTGGTGGGGTGCTTTAAGGAGTTTAGTCTTTGACTTACAGGGCGAGCACGGACTCTGGAGCCAGCCGCCTCAGTTTGAATTTGAATCTTCTATCATTTAACTTTTAGTGAGCATGAGTTCCAAGCCTCTCTCCCATCTGCAAAGTGGGGATAATGACCGCAGGGCTAGTATAGCATGAGTAAAATAAATTAATAGAGGTAGGTTCACCGTTCTTTTGGTCAGCTTAAAGAGAAACTTGGAGCCCTGTGCTTCATCCCCACAGGTTTTTAAACAGTTCGCAGGGAAATAAGCCGGCAAGGAGACAGCAGCGTGCCCCCCTGAGAATCTCTATACCTCTTTTCTCTTGACTTTTCTCTGGCGTTCTCTTGTGGTCTCCTCCTCCTCACAGCCGTCGCTCGACCTCTTGCAGCCCAGCAGTCTGAGTGATGCTGCCCTTAGATCCCTAACCTCTAGGCCTAGGTGTGCACACTTGCACACACCCATGCTTGGGTGTCCACAGTCAGGCACACGTGCCCCACATCCACGCGCCTTTTTTCTTAAGGAGATCAAGGCCGCAGGTGATAGCCACAGAGGTCAATGGTGTAAAAAGCCTGACCAATGCACTTACCCCACAGACCTGATAAATAATGAAAAGCCGCGGAACTGTGGTTAAGCAAGGGAGCGATGTCGGATTTAGAAAGCAGCAGTATGATCGCTGTGTGGGGAGTGACAAACATTCCCTTCCCAGTATTTATTCAAACCATAGCATTCTTGGGTAGGTGGGACTGGGCAATAGTAATTTCAGTAGGTGGTGTCTCAAGCTCTAGTCCCAGAGGTTAGCAGGCCCTAAGCACATGTTTATCCAATTGAATTGACTAAGTGAGTTTATTAAGCTCTGCATCTTAGTGCTGCCTAATCCTCCAACCCAACTCAACCCTCCAACCTGGCCCCCACCCTCTGGCCTTTTCCTTCGTGCTAATTTTCCCATCTCCAGGTCTTTACTAATAATACACTATACATGGGTAGGTCCTTTTTGTCTCAACCAGAAAGGCTTTCCTCCCACCACCATTTCTAAAGTAGGTTCTGCTGTTACTCCGGCAGTCTCCAGTTAGTTTCTGTCTTAGCGCCTACCACTTGTTTTTTGTTTTGTTTTGTTTTGCTTTTTGGTCTCAACCCACAAGACTGCACCATAAGGGTCTTTTTCTTTTCATTTCTGTGGCACCTAACACTTGGCCTAGGTACTCAATAAATTTGTGGAATGAAAATGAGGCCTTGTAATATTGCTAACCTCTTCTGAGTGTACTTCCCCCAATCTGGAGGACAAGTTCCATCTCCTTCCTAGAGTCCACATTCCAAGACTGACACTGTGAATGTCCATGCCCTTTTAAGACTATATAACCTCTATTTAGGGGAATAACCATTATCTTCTGGGGCTCACTGAAACTTGCAGTCTACTTGGCATGCTGTAAAATGGACTCTAATAGCGAACAGAATCACTCAAATCACTTCCCTGAGCACAGGCGTTAAGACCAGTTTCACCACCATCCTTTGTTCCAGGATGGAAACAAACGTAGTGTGCTCATCTTGGTTTTGACCCTTTCTACCATATCTTCCTTTCACTTTTCCATAGTTTTTGAAATGTGGCACCTCAGGTGCACTTTTACTGGCTATATGAACATTTGGTGGTTAATCATAGGGATCCTAGACCATGGAGAAACCCAAATATTTTCATTTTATTCATTTATATCATACACTGACTCAATAACAATTGCTTGGAGCTTCCTAAAAGCATGCAGATACTGGCTACTTTTGCAGAGTGGTCAAAACTACAAGCTGATCTGTGTTAGAATCTTGCCCTGCCATTTCCTAGTTTCAGATCTTCAACTTTGAACTCTCAAGCAAGGCACTTAACCACATTGAGTCTCAGTTTCCCCCTCTAAAGCATGGGGATGATAGTTCTACCTCATAAGGGTTGTTTGGAGGGTTAAGACAGAGAATCGCATGTATAATGGTTGGCACTTAGCACACACTGGGTAAATGATAGCTGCAATAGTACCATCCCCTTGACCAAAATACTACATATTTCCACTGATGCTTGGGCATTTTCTAAAATTTAAGAGACATCCAAGACTTAGCTATTTGTTTTTACTTTTCTATTTAATTCTTCCATGAATTTTATAGGCTTAGTTATAACAACTTTTATTATATACTTTAAAGAAGTGTTAAGGCACAGTGTTTACATACACAAATAGAAGCAGTCAGCACTGGATAACTCAGACATGAATGTAAACAATTTTAGAACAGAGCTCATCTGCACGGTACACAAGGTTCACGCTGCTGCTGTGTCTCCGCAGACAAGCTTTTGAAATCTAGCCTTCCTGCCAGAAGCCTCAGAACCACCAGGGGAAGCTCAAACAAAACAAAATAATAGATCTCTGGTGTCTGCCCCTCAAAGATTATGATTCAGAAGGTTTGAGGTAGGCCCTATGAATCACTACTTCTGAAAAGCCTCCTGGGTGATGTATGTATATATACAGCCAAGTTCTGAGTCACGGATGCATAGCATAATCAGTTTTTGATTGAATCTGGATTGCTGAGAATAGTAAAACCACGAAGTGGAAGCATGCTGACGTTTTTTAGAGCCTGATATTACTCATTTGGTGGTGACTTTTAAGGTGTTACAATAAAGTATTCCTCAATGTGGTCAAGGCGTGAGAGAGCCACTGGCTTTCCCCAGGTCAAGGATGGCTTTATTCTCCAGCAGTTCCTTCTTGTCATCGCTTGGTCTTAATGCATTGTTCAGCATCGCTCTAACCAAGGTCACCACAGGTATAGCATATCCACTGGCCCAAGATTCTGGTAAGGAGCCAAAGAATTTCCTAACCAACCATTCACCTGGGCGGGATTCTTGCCTATCACATAACAGAACTCTAAAGAGAGAAAGAAAGGGCAGAAGTAGAGATGTAAATTGCATTTAGGCCATAGAGGGTATTATGGACTAAAGTGGTCTCTCCAAAATTCCTGTTGAAATCCTAACCCCCAATATGAACTGTATTTGAAGATAGGGCCTTTAGGGATGTAATTAAGGTTAATTTAGGTTATCAGGGTAGGACCCTAACCTAATAAAATTGTTGTCCTTACAGAAGAGATTCTCTCTCTCTCTCTCTCTCTCTCTCTCTCTGTCTCACACACACACACACACACACACACACACACACACACAGAGAGAGAGAGAGAGAGAGAAAGTGGCCATCTACAAACCAGGAATAGATGCCTCACCAGACACCAACCCTGACTATGTCTTCATCTCAGACTTCAAGGCAATAGAATTGTGAAAAAATTAATTTCTTTTTTTGTTTGTTTTAAAGTCGCCCAGTCTGTATTAGTATTACTCTGGGTAGAAATCCAAACAGACTAATATAGTGAATAAAAGGTTTTACTTGGTGCATTAAGAAGATTTTTAAAAAAGAAGGTAGCAAAAGCTACCAGGAATTTCTGGACTATTCTGAACATGGTACCACCAGCTATCTATCCCATCCTTCAAAGTTAAAAGGTGGGTCTTCAGAGAAGCAAGCAATCTACCTCTACCAACTTCTTTTATATCTCAGCTATCCTAGCTATCAGCTTTTTCAAATTAAAAAAAAAAAAAACCTTGCTTCAAGGGAATAACCAGCAGGAGAGTCTCTTACACAGCATGAATACTTACCCAGGCCTAAATATTGAGTAACGATCAAATTTTAATTCTTCAACCCTGGCTTCCACTTCTCCCTGTTAACAAAAAACACATTTTCATCATTTTATCAAAACCAACTTATTATGATGCTTAAAATAAGTTGGGGTTTTTAAGATTATCTGCTTCTGTAGGCCTTAAAACTTGCCAATATCCTTATCTAGAATTTTAGATCCCAGAGTCTTGGAAGTTAAAAAAGGGATCTTTCAAGCTTGTAGTAAAGTTAGAAAAGATGTATTGAATGGCTTCAGAATCAGTCCAGCCTCTTAACTGACTGATATTAAGACAGATCTAAGATGATAAATGACATATTACTAGTTTAACCATAAAAGAAAATATGTACTGTTAGTCCAGAATTAATGCTACAGGTCAAAAAATATTAACCTTTTTTTTGTTTGTTTGTTTCAGGGCTTCTCTTCAAATAAAGTAGTTCCGGTGGTTTAGAGGACTCATAGACCCTCAATATTATTCATTTCCTGAGTAACCCTGCCAAATTTCAAGAGACTGTGGGATAACATTTAGCTTCCAGATGAGGCTTTAATTTTAATTTGTTAAAAAAAAAACCATAAATTTTCATGCCAGGCATCTCTATAAACAGAAGTGCCAGAGAAGCTCAGACCATAGGTCTAGCCAGAGGCCTTGTGAGTTCCTACCACTCATTTGGCACTTAGCCTGTGGCATCGCATAATCTTAGGTAGCTTTTTAAATTAATGTTTTGTATAGTATTCACAGAATTGCACAACTTCCACTACGATCTACGTTTAGAATACTTTTGTGTATTCCAGTTCTTTTGTGTATGGCCCCTCTCATTCAACATAGTGTTTCTAAGGTACATCCCTGTTTTGGCATGCATCATTCCTTTTTATAGCTGAATACTATTCCAGTGTATGGCTATGCCACGTTTTATTCATCCACTTATCAGCTGATAGATATTTGGGTTGTTTCCACTCTTTGGCTATTGTGGATAATGCTATGACCATTCATACACAAGTTTTCATGTGGACGTGTTTCTTCATTAGCTTTTTTACAAAGATATGTTCTGTCTCCATTAGAAGTGTGTATGCTATCACACTCCCAGACTTCAAACTATACTACAAAGCCATAATCATCAAAACTGCATGGTATTGGAACAAGAACAGACATACAGACCAATGGAATCGAATAGAAAATCCAGAAATAAACCCACAGATTTATGGTCAACTAATCTTTGACAAAGGAGCAAAGACTATGCATTGGAGCAAAGAAAGTTTGTTCAATAAATGGTGCTGGGAAAACTGGGTCACTACATGCAAAAGAATGAAGCTTGACCACTACCTCACACCATACACAAAAATCAACTCAAAATGGATTAAAGAACTAGACATAAGACCTGAAACTATAAAATATATAGAAGGAAATATAGGCGAAACACTACGTGATTTGCACATCAAAGACATCTTTACAGACACATCACCCAAAGCAGTGATAGTGAAGGCAAAGATAAACAGCTGGGACTACATCAAATTAAAGAGCTTCTGCACAGCAAAAGAGACAATAACAAAAACAAAGAGAAACCCCACCAACTGGGAGAACATTTTTGCACACAACACTAATGATAAAGGACTGATCACAAAAATCTGCAAAGAGCTGATGAGACTCAACAACAACAAAGAAAATAATCCAGTCAAAAAATGGGCAGAAGAGCTAAAAAGAAACTTCTCTGAAGAGGAAATGCAAATGGCCAACAGGCATATGAAAAAATGTTCAACATCACTTGTAATCAGGGAAATGCAAATCAAAACTACCATGAGATACCATCTTACACCATTGAGAATGGCACATATTAAAAAAACTAGCAACAACAAATGTTGGCGAGGGTGTGGAGAAAAAGGAACTCTCCTGCACTGTTGGTGGGAGTGCAAACTGGTCCAACCACTGTGGAAAGCTGTGTGGAGATTTCTGGACCTACTAAACATAGAGCTTCCATATGATCCAGCAATTCCACTCCTAGGTATTTACCCAAAGGACACAGAAACATCAATTCCAAAGAACACCTGCACCCCTATGTTTATAGCAGCACTGTTTACAATAGCTAAGCTTTGGAAACAACCCAAATGCCCAAAAATAGATGACTGGATCAAGAAGATGTGGTACATATATACCATGGAATATTACTCAGCATTCAAAAAAGATAAACACATGCAATTTGCAGCAACATGGATGGCGCTGGAAGGGATCATGCTCAGCGAAATAAGCCAAAAAGAAAAAGAAAAATACCGGATGGTCTCACTCACAGCAGGAATCTAGAAAACTTAAATAAGGGACGAGGAAAATGAATAACTATAAGAAAGTGAAAATCAAAATCAACAAAAAACTATGAACCAGAGACACTTTTAGGGGGGCGGGGGCGGGAGGGGAGGGATTGGGGTCAGAATGGGGGGGCTGCAATTGTATGGGAAATATAACAATAAAATTTATTATCTAAAAAAAAAAAGAAGAAGTGTGTATGCTAATGGAGGCTGAGACTGCTAGCCTTGGAAATTGGCAACACTGGCCTTTTTTTAATTCTAGGAACTTGTATTTCAGTAGTGTTTCTGCCATTACCTAAGTGATTAGAGTAGTTTACAGTGCATGAACTATTTATATAAACAATGTGCTTTACACTGAACACTTGGTTTCCTTCTGGATGTTTGCAATTTTTTCTAGCCTGAGGGTGCATATGTGACTGACCCCCATAAAAGCTCTGGACATAAAAGGCCAATTTTTCTGATAGACAATGTTCATTGCTAGAGAAATTAAGCACATCCCTTAGCAAATCTACATGGACTCCTGCAAGCTTATACCTCGTTTCTGCTAGACTCCCCCCCACCCCCATGCATGATTCCCGCTGGATGATTTTCCTTTATATCCTTTCATTGGCATAAATCACAGCTGTGAGTATGACTATGCACTGAATCGTATGTGATCTTCTAGCATATTACTAAACTTGGGGCTGTGGGGATCCCCCAAACAAACTATAAATTCCTTGAGGGCAAGGACCATCCCCATTATAAAATGTCATCTATTTTGACTCTCTTCCCCCATTTAACACATGCACAAGTTGAAGCTCACAGACACTGTGAATGGAGAACTTGAGGCTAATCTGGTGTTTGGGCTCCATACCACACCTCTCCCCACAGCACCCAGCCCCTGGGAACATAAGCAATATAAACAAAGAATGTTTCACACAGTAGTTTAAGGATTATTTAGGGAAAAATCATCTTAAGTAACTATATTGTTCAGCATCATTCTGGAATGAATTCTTTGGTGGTTGTTTCTGCTTTTTAATTTATAATTCCATGCTGCAGGTAATACACATCAATTTCAGTGACCATAGAGGTCTCTCTCCATTTTATTGGTATTTATTTATATTTGGAGGTGCTATGGCCCAGGTGATGTGCTACTAGGTCCTTCCACATGTATGAGCAACCAAGTCTAGTCATTACAGAATGGTGAGCAGCACAAGTTCTGTTGTCAAATTCCTGGGTTAGAATCTCAGCTCTGCCACTTACCAACTGGCAATCTTAACATCACTATAGTTCAGTTTCCACACAAATACACATAAAATCTTCAATACAGTGCTTGGCTCAGTGAGTGGTATTATATTTTTTTTTCTGATCGAATCATTATTATAACTCAATGAATAGGTGTTAATGCCTTATTTTGATTTTTACAATTTTTTTTAAATATTTATTTTTATTTATGTATACAGAACTGGGTTGTAGGCCAGAGGTTGGGGGTGTGGTGAGAAGATTCACCAGAGACAGAGTGGGGAACAGAATAGGCAGATCTACTGAAACACACTGCTGAGGGGAGCAGCGGGTGAGACAGGAGAGGTCTGCTGTGCCATGTGGGTTAGCTCCCCGGCCAGGGATAGAACTCATGCTACAGTGGCTGGCGATAGCTTGATAGCACTGAAACTTTAACCCCTGTGCCACCAGGGAAGCTCCCAATAATGCCTTATTTTTAAAGAGGAGGAAATCCATAGGGTTTTGATAGAATGACCTTGAAGGTCATGCTTCATAAACTGTGGGCCCTTGGGGTGTAGAGGCGGTACAGAGAACCATAAGAATGCGTGCCTTCTGTTCCTGCAGCATTAATCTAACTTGAAGGTAAGGAAAGGGAAAAGGCTATGCATATTCCTGAATGTCAAAAGTTACAAAACTGGAGCCATAATAAAACAGGGCCAGAAAAAGCCACCAGTGAAAAAGCAGCATTACTATCCTCTTTAAAATGGATCTGACCGTTGGACCAGATCAAGCCACCAGTATTCCAAGAAGCCAACAAGAGTAAAAATATCCCATTTGGAGGGACTGACAAAGAGAACTTCTACCTACTTTTACTTTGTGATCGCTCCAACTGATCAATTTACCCTGTGGTCCCTCTACCTGACTATTTTACCTGTGATTCCCTACATTTGATCACTATGACTCCTTCGCCTGATCATAACCTCATGAATTTTTCTCTCTGTAAGAGCCCCCAGACCACTGTTGGAATGGCAATTCTATGATTCCCAAGCGAATAAACTTTGCCTTTTAAATGGCCTTCAAAATTTTTTAAGTAAACCTGAGTATACCAAAATGTGTATGGAGTTTTAAAAACTTTTGGGAAAGCTCAGTTTGTAACAAGTAGATTTATTCAGGCTAAATATCCCAAGTCTCTAGAAAAATAAAAGTCCTTTTCCTCAGTCTTTAGGGAAACTTCAAGATAAATTTCAGAACACTGCCTAGAAGTATCTTCCAGTGGTAAGGGTCCATGCTGATAATAAAGACCAGAGCTGCCACATTTCATTTCATGATTAAAGCACAATCTATAGGGGAATAGGTCTGAAATTCTCTTTTAATCACTCATGTTTACAAATACATCTCTGGGGAAAAAAACAGTCCTGTAGCTATTTAAAAAATAATATAATGCATTTCATGCATGGCTTTATCATTTAGTATTACCAACTAGCCAAGGTTCTCTAAAAATAAATGAAGAATAGAAACATGTACAAACCTTAACTTGCAGATATAAAAAGTTGCTCGATTTATCAGCTCCTTTAGAACTCAGCAAGTTGAAATGTTTGCACCCTCCAACTTTTGCCAGCTCTGCAGACTTCAGGACGTAATCACGATCAACACGAACAAACCCTTCCTGAGGGGGAAAGGATATGAGTTATTTCGAAAAAACTGTGAGTTCATCTTAAAGATTACTTCTCAGGTTGGTGGGAGGCTAGGCAGTCTGGGGCAGATAGGGATCTAAATAAAATGCATCCAAGTAATACATGAATGTCAGGCCCCTGGGAAAGGCTCCAAGTACAATCCTCAAGATAGATGCTCTGGCTTTGGCATCAAGGCTAGATAGATGCTCTGGCATCAAGGCTAGACTGAAATGACAACACAAGGATAATGGCACTGAAACACACACGCCAGAAGAAATCTTCAAGGAGCAAAAAGGGCAGTAACATCAGGCTAGGAAACTACTTTCAGTCTCACAGAAAAACATGTAGTCTCAATACTTTATAGTGGTCTCTGTTTTGTTGTGTCAACTCTAATGTGGTAAAGTTTCAAAGCATGGTGAGAACACTACCCATGTACTATGAGAACAAAGCCTACTTATTTTCCAATTTTTGTTTGTTTCACAACATACTTTATATATCAGAACAAGTGCATCCTCAAATTTTTTTATTGATGGATCTATAATCAAAAATGTTTGAAGACCCAAGGTCTAGACCCAGTATAGTGAATTCACATCTCAGCATCAGTAAATGCTTAGCACATTGTAGGTACTCCAAAAATACCTGAATGAATAAACAGCAGACTATTGAAGTAGTAGACTCTGAAAGCAGAGAAATGGCAAATTCACACATAAAAATAAAATAACAACAGGGCCTCCTCGGTGGCGCAGTGGTTGAGCGCTGGGCTGCGAAGCTGCCTGCAGCCTCTGCAGCGCCTGTTCGATCCCCAGGTGCAGGCGAGGGATCTGGCGTGCAGACCTCTCCTGCCGTGCCTGCTGCTCCCCTCAGCAGTGTACTTCACCAGTCTGCCTATTCTGCTCCCCGCTCTGGCCCTGGTGAATCCTCTCACCCTCCTGTGCTTCTGACTGTACCCAGTGCTTGTATAAATAAATAAATAAATCTTTTAAAAAAAAAAAACTGCTGAAAAAAAAAAACATAAAATAACAACATAGTAATAAAAGGAGAGGGGGAAATGTGGTTTAGACCCTCTTCCAAAGGACACATGTCTCAACCCACGAAAAAGAATTCCATGTAGTAATTGTTTCTTGAAACCACCATGGACTGTGGCTGGCATCCTCAAACTTGAGATGGCAGAACATATGTCTAGAGTCTACAAAGTTGAACTTCACAGGTACCCACAATTTTTAAAGCAATTTCACAGTTTTAAAAGTTTTATAGATTTTATTCCAAGTGTGAAGACTAGATTACTGCTCAAGGAAGGCACTTATCAATGCTATAGATTTCATTTTACATGGAGATGTCTTTAAAGATGGCGAGAAGGAAGGAACCATGAATCAAGGACACAGAAACTGCTAGATTCTGGGAAAGGTAAAGAAATGGATTTTCCCTGGATTTTCCACAAGGGAACTCAGCCCTGTCAACACATTGATTTTGTCAGCAAAATCCATGTTGGACTTCTGGCAGGTAGAACTGTGAGATAATGAATTTGTGCCATTTTTAAGCCATTACATTTGAAGCAATATGTTACAAGAACAGTAGGAACAAAAACAAGAATTTAGCTTCTACACAGTTTTTAAACTATGTCTTGAGGTAGATTGTAAAAGAAAGGGACTATAAGAATAGAGCCAATACATTTTCATAAACTAAATGTCCTCAGCAACCAGCTCCCAGATCAAGAAATAGAACTTTACCATGACCTCAAAAGCCTCCATGCTCCTTTCTCCTTACTCACAGTACTTTTTTAACTATGTCCTCTACCTGCAGGGCAGTGTTATTTTTCTGCCTCACTTTAGGTAACATCCATTTAACTCCTTACCCCTGAATCAGCACCATCTTCTCTTATAATGTACACTCTGACATTCAGTCCTAACAACTGACCCATCAACTTGTCCTACACACTGACTCAAATGCCTATTGTTGCCTTTCAAAATCACTGTGAAGCAAAGCAATTTTAATACTCAGCACATCCAGAGAGAGAGAGAGCACGATTCTCCTCAGATCCTCCCTTTGAATTGAGATTTTTAGATGTGCTGAAAGACTGCCAAGAAAAACAACCTAGAATGACAGAGAAAAATTCCCAAACCCTCAATGTTCCTTCCACATCTGTTTCTTCCCCTCACCGAATTCACCAGAACTTTGATTTTTAATAACAGGTTTGTTATTCACTAGTTGACTAGTGAAATAAATGCCTTTTGGCGGTTGCTGATGTTTTACCACTATTTCTTGTTAGGATTATCGTTGTCATCTCTGTTAAAATGCTTTTTCTTTCATCACCTTCCCTGATAATAAGAGAAAGATTCAGCCAATCACAAGTCTCTAGACCGACGCTGTCTCTCTTACTTAATCCAGGGCCAGTAAAGGGATAATTTGATTAAACTGAGACCCTAATTTATTTGGCTTTAGTTCTGGATCAACCTCCCCTTAATAGAGTGCTGTCATCTCCAATTGTTTGATGAAAATTAAAGTGACATAAATACCATGGGACTTTTTCAATCTGATTAGTCAGCGAAGGCACATCAATACCACCCCAGCCATCAGACGCTGGCGTCCTTCCTTTCACCCGCCTCGCCAACAACTGACAACCTCTCCTTGAAGGACGAGCACCCACGCTGTTGCAGAGACCCCCACACTTAGGCCATCATCTCTGCTCAATGGAAGCCGTTGACAAGGTGCCCATACCTTTCTCCATCGCTGTTCTCTGGACAAAGCTAAATATTGTTTTATTAGCAATCAATGGCTGTTAATCCAAAACGATTTCACAAATCCTCTGAGCCCTCAAGCTGATTATAAATACGTATTTTTCCAAGCCCACTAAATTTTGAATTTCACTTCCCCCACTCGAATGCGTGGCCTTTTAGCTGGTGAATCAAACTCAAAAGCAAAGGGTTCAACAGCTTTCAAGGACTTAGAAATCAAATGTGAATGTGGATCCTGGTGACTGACTCGGAGAAATCAACACACACCAATTTTCTTTGGAGTAAGGAAGATTCCATTTATAGGTAGAGGGGAACGATCCTAAAATCTCATTAACAACATTCATTCCTGTCCTCTAAGAGCTCAAATAAAAAACATTATGAAAACAGATGTTGAATTATAAGACACTGTACCTGAAACTTATATAAAGTGGGAAACCAATGTTACTCAATAAAAATGTTAATAAAAGCAAATAAACTAAAAAAGGTACTCATTAGAAATACACACTCCCAGAAACACAATTTTCAGAAAAAAAAAATTAATTTCCCTAACCACATCACACAGCAGGGGAAAAGACTTTTTTTTCCCCTGAGAACAGTAGGTCTATTATATTATTATATCTTTATGAAGCCACAGTCAGTTTGCCCTGCTCTAAGCTAGGAATCAGAGCTCCTTCTAGAAAAGTGAATTGATGAAAAAGGTTTTCACTATACAGTTCCTTTCCTGGCACCTACCACATAATATAATTCAGCAGAGATCTTCACAGTCTCCTCAAAGATCAAGGGAGACAAATCCTCTACTTGCTCTCAATTTAAGTCCTTTCCAAACTAAAGCTGCTAAGCATTTTTTCTAATCTTCTTTACCAATACCTGAAAACCAGGAAAACTCTGACTTAGGAAAAACTTATTTTAACAAGGTATTTCAGCACTGACAAAAGAAGCAGGCATGCTGCAATGACTCAAAATCAGGGGGATCTTTCAAGAAGGGAGGATCTATCATTCTGTGAAAGGCCCTACTTAGCCATATTTTTGCTTCAGATACTTTTTCCTTCACTCCATTTTTCAATCCTATAAATTAGACCAGAAAACAGAGATGCTGGCAAATAACAACTGGTCAAATCTGAGACCCCATTTGTGTGTGTCCCAGAAGGCACTTTTTATGTGCTGTATCGTATTGAGACCAAGACCTTACTTAGAGAAAGACCACTGGATGGAAAAATACAATCAAACAGCTACTGAGTATTCCTGAATCAAATTCTATATTCTTACATATTTTTCATTTAGGGTATTCTTTGTGGTATGAGAGTCTAGGACTTCTGCAGGTAAAAGGGTCTGCATTTGTCACCTCCCTCTCCATACAGACAAGGAGGCAGTGGCCCAGAGGAGCTAACTGGCATAGCCCAGGTCCCACGGCTATTTCACTGTGTCCATAAAAGGCCTATGATCTGAGACTCTTGAACCATTAGGACCTCAGCACTGCACAAGTACCCTCCTAAACATCAAACAAAACAGCAGAGATTATAACACAGGAGAGGCTGACAAACTTTTCCTGAAAAGGAGGAGATAATAAATATTTTCAGCTTTGCAGGCCTCTGTAGCAGCAGCACAGCCCTACCACCACAGGACAACAGCAGTCATCGAGAACATACTCAGTAACGAGAACAGCCGCGCCCCCATGATATTTTATTGATGGGAGCTGAAATAAGAATTTCCTGTTTTTTCCTTTTTTTTTTTTAAAGATTTATTTATTTATGCATACAAGAGCTGGGGTACAGGCCAGAGATGCAGGGGGGTGAGAGGATTCACCAGAGACAGAGTAGGGAACAGAAAGGCAGACTGACTGAAATACACTGCTGAGGGGAGCAGTAGGTGAGTCAGGAGAGGTCTGCTGTGCCATGTGGGTTGCTCCCTGGCTGGCCAGGATCGAACTTGTGCTGCAGAGGCTATGGATTGCTTCACAGTGCTGTGCTTAACCCCTTGCACCACCAGGGAGGCCCAGAATTTCCTGTATTTTCACAACTTATGATCTATTTTTTTTAAATGTTTAACCTTTTAAAAATATAAAAATATTCTAGTCAGGGATATGGGCAGAGGGATCAAGACAGGGGAGGGAAGATCACAAGGGACTGTGATGCTAGATCCCAGGTGCTATGGTTGTGGGAGAACTACAGGGACTACACAGGAGGGGAGAAATTGAATGCTATCCAAAAATTAACAAAGATGCAATAAATATATATATTCTATATAAATACATATATATATATATTACACACACACACACACACACATTTAGCACACAAGCTATACAAAAAAAGGCAGGCTGCATTTGGTCCACGTCTATACTTTGCAAGCCCCTGCATTAGAAGAGTATATCATGAGAATGAGAAGCCATGAGACACAAATGATGCCGAATAATTGTTGGGATTGGCTGTATTAATCACATTCACAACATTATCTCTTCAACAGAATCCAAGAAGCTGGAGTACTGCACCCTGTGCCCATAGGTGAGGAGATAAATAAGGCAGTGAAACTGTAACAAACTACCTCAAACGCACTAACCAAAACCCTTAACACAAATAAGGTGAAAGCACATGGCATCTGTGAGCTACTCCTCTTTCACTCAAAGCCAATGTAGATCTGGTTGTCAAAGAATATTCAGCCTTCACCAGCACACACGTTGTTCACTAAAGCACCATGATGGCCATCTGTGACTATGGTACCTGAAGAACCAGGTGAGGAGGACCACAACATCCAATGCCCCCCGGAAAGCAAGTCTAACAAGAGTTGAGAATCAGCTACGTCAACATCTACCTAGAAGAGTCAGCTAGAAATACAGAGTTCAAGTTTCCAGTCTCCGACATTCTGATTCAGGAAGCCACTGCATTGAGTAGACAGCTACGGTGGTGAATGCGAGAAGGCATATTAGCATTTAACCAGTTAGTGTTAAAGGAAATGATTTTCCTAACAGTTGAAGAGAGCTAATAGACCCATCCTTAGTACCAGTTTCAACAGAAATCCAGGTAGGCTGAATTTTATGGGTTGCATTGTCTCCCCCAAGCTCATGTTGAAGTTGTAACCTCCAATATCTGTGACCTAATTTAGAAATAGGATCCTTGTAGCCGTCATTCATTATGGCAAGGTGGTTCTTAACCCACTATGACTAATGTCCTTATAGAAAGGGGAAACTTGGACTAGGCCGCATGCATACAGGAAAAATACCATGTGAAAAGACAGAAGGCAGCCATATACAAGTCAAGGAGAGAAACCTGGGGAAGATCCTCCCCTCAAAGCTCAAAGGAGGAACTCATCCTGCAGAAGTCTTGATGTCACACTCCAGAACTGTGAGGCAATAGTTTCCCTTGTTTAAGTCTCAAAAGGGCTGTTACCTTAATGTGGGGCAGAGCTAAGTGGTCAAGTGGATTTAGGTAACACGGAAAAGGTGGGCTCGAGAGACATCTGTGACATGGAGACACAGGAACAGAGACATGTGGAGAAAGACCCACTTGCTTCTTGCCTTTAGACTTGGACCAGGAACTTGGAGGGGGACGTGGAGGAGAGACAGTAGAGACACTTGGAAGAGACATGGGTGAGAGACATATGGCGAGGCTGACAATGGCAGCTGTTACCTTGATCTGTAGTTTGATTTTGCTCCTTTTGTCCCAGACTTGTCACTTTCCTATAGTTCCCCGCCAGAAGATAGCTTAGATTTGTGGCAAGTTTTGGGGTCTTAGTGGTCTCGCTTTGGGCCAAGACTGTTTGGCTGGGTATTTACCCACAAGGGGATGGATAACTTTGGACGTTTTATTGGAAAACAATTATTCGTTCTTCTTCTCTCTCAATCATACTAATCTCATTAAAGTTCTTTTGCACTAAGAGTTGCTTTGTATTTGTGCACATGGATGGTGAGACACCTTTAACAGCATGCAAGTTTGGGGGTCCCAGGGTGCCCCTCAATCTGTGCTCTAACAATTATGGTACTACGTTATGATAGCCTTAGACAAGTAACACCGAAAATCCTGGCTACTGAGAAGATTTCAACACTGAGACAGAAACAGAATTTCTTGAATTTTCTCCACTAGTAACTCAGGTTGCAAAGTAAGCCATAGATGATACCAGTTACAAAACAGCAACAGAATGACACCAGCTTTTGCAGTGTACATATGAAGAAATACCTGGAAAACCTTCTCTACAGAGAGGGCTGCTGATCCAGAATACCAGGTGGGGTGAGCTTGTAAATCCATAGCCTGCCGCCCCCATCAGACAAACCTACTGTTACCTAGCCCTTTGTGAATTATCACCTCTTTTAAATTGCCCCAAGTTATCACAACCTCCAAAATTTACATTGTATTCACTCTAAATTAGTTTCCGATTAAAACAAAAGAAAACTTTCTGGAGGAAATGTCAGTTTACTCCCTGGCACTTACCCTCTTCAACCCTAACTCATTTCTAGGACTATATTTGGCTTACTAGCCTTATCTCTTGTTCCCTCATTAATTACTTTCATTTTTCAAATTAATTTCAGAGAACAAAAGGTACTGAGTAGCCTGAAGGGTACAGACCAAATCATCTAAAAAAATATTCTGGGTAGTGAAGACACCCACTACTCTGATTAAAATTGCATTGCACAACTCGATTGCAACAAAACAGTCTCTGAAGTGCCTTTATAATAAGATTTGCCTTATGTCATAAAAACCAACTGCTCTAAGCGTAATGCAGTGCTTTATATTTTGCTGAGTCACCACCAAAATCAGGTTGGCCCTTGAGAGTGCAACCTGCAATGTACTAGAACAAAAGTTTTCAATGCTTTTAGAGGGCACATTGTTTGTGACTGTCCCTATCTCAGAAGAGACAGCACTAGGTGCTGAACAGAAACATAACCCTTTCTAGATGAGATAATATGCCAATTCCATGGAGCGTCGAACTTCTCCACAATCCATACTTTCTAGCACAGGGTTCCAAACCCAGCTGTGTTACCAAGAACTGCAGGAGATTTGGAAATACATCCTATTGAAAACATAAACAGAATTATTCTCTGGATCACAAAGAGGCCCAGGGAAACACACCTGGGCATAACTCCTCAGTTGGCCTAAACCAATAGTTCCCCTAATGATTCTGACGGGTGCGCCAGTTTATAAAGCTGTGGTAAGCCCCCATGGTAGCACTGTGGTCCTGAATATTTAATAGACATGTTTAGCTCCAGCAAGTAAATTCTGCCAGAGGGATAAAATACAGTCACAGTATAAATCAAATGAGATGTATCTACACTTGCTCAGGATCTACATAGTAAGCTATGACTTCTAACTATGTAGTAAACCATGACTTTTGGACAGGGGTCGATGCAATTTAGAACATCATTAAAAAGAAAATAAAATGTGTATTAGAACAGTTCTGCGTCAGTTAAGGCTGAATCACCACTGAGGCTGAATCATAGCTGGAGGCTGAGTCATCTCTGGGGGCTAGCTGAATCGTGCCTCTGTTCTGATGTTCTATCCCTGAAGTTTAAAGCTTGGCATGAAAATAGGTTGAAGCAAATCACGCAAGTGGAGAGAACAATTCAAGTTTAAAACATTTATAAAGAGGAAAAAAAAAGCTTAACTGCTAACAGCATGAGCGCCAGTTACTTTTACCCAGACACAATGGTTTGTCTTAGTCAAGGGATGCAGTGACAGCAATATTTGTAGGAAACAAGACCTTGTAAATATTTATGATGTCTCCAGCATGCAGGTCTGAACTCAAGGATTACTTTGAAGGTAAGATGAACTTATCAGTACTTTTTAAAGTACAGCAAAAGTTAGAGTAGCATATGGAATCGAAAATGATAACTTATCCTTATTATCACACAGCGCAATTAAGCACAGGAAATGTAAAGAAAAATTGCGAGCAAGAAAGGAATCTTTGACATTACTGACCAGAGAAAAGGGACAGGGGTACATTTCTTCCTTACCGCCCCAGCTTTTTTTCTGGTGGTACCCAGGCAACAGAATCCAACATCATGACCTTGAAAGGCAGAAGCGTAGTCATCCAGTTTGTCAAAGTCCACCACTTCTTGATTCTAGACAAGGACACAGTTACATATAACTATGTTATTAAAACAAGCAATTAAAACAAATACCTCTCAAAATCTAAAGAACTACAGAATATTACTTAAGAGTCTGCCCACTTCACATCAAATTCTGCAAACTCATTTTCTTCTACCAAGAAGCAATTAATCTGAATTCAAAATCAATAATGCCCTTATGAGTCCATAACACACAAACCTGGACTAGAGAGATTCAGATTCTAAAGTCAGGTTCAATTATAATTTTCTCTCTTAAGACCTGCCTGTATCTCATGGAGGGATGTCAATGAGATATAATGTAGGGACAGGGAATGGCGTTTGGGATCTCAAAGACCTATGTCCAGATCTTGGGCCTCCTACCTAACACATTATTTATCAGATGTTTCAGTTTTTATTAGCAGTAAAATGTGAATGATTGACTTTCCTTGCATCTAATCCATGAACTACCTGCATTAGATCCAGCCAGGGTGTACTAGATAAAAAGGCATCTTGTTGGGTCTCACCCCAAAACTTCTGAATCAAAAACTACATTTTTAGCAATACCTTTGGGTGATTCTTATGCCACTAAAATTAAGAACCACCATTTAACCTCCTAAATGTATTGCAAAACTTAAAAAAATAAAGTTTGAGTCATTCCCATCATCCAGGAGTTCAGATAAAATGTTGCTTCTTATCCTACCAGCCAGAACATTTTTCAGGAGAATTATCTTCATATTGTACACAATACTGAAGATTAACATGTTTTTATAAAGCACCTGACCAAAAGATGTGCCACCCAATTTGATTATTAAAGCACAGAACTCAAGTACAATTTCTAAGTACCAGGAGTCTCTAATACATCTCATGAAGTCAGACTACAAAGGCCACTTATTATCTGCCTATGTCTAAACAAAGATGGCCACTTTAAACAGGAAAGTTCTGATAGACCAAAAACATATGCACAATGACCTGAACATGGACCTAAAGGAACCAAAAACAGTTACTTGTGAGACCATTTGTCATTTGAAAGTCCCATCTGTAAAACTGTGGAGGTGAGTTCTATTAGTTGTGGGATCTCAGAATTACACCCTAATTTGCTGCAGTTCACAAAAAACTGAGTTTATGTGGAGAAAGAAATCAAAACTCCCCTACCCCCCATATTGTATACGTTAGATATTTAGGACATTGTCACCAGACTGAAGTTCAGTATATCATCTGCTTAAGCATGGAAGTGTAAGTGACAGTGAAGTGACTATTCCACTTAGACATAAGCCTGAAGTTCTGAAAAAATCAGGCAGACCAAATTCTTCAACTAATCACCCCATCTTTCATTGCCATAGCTCTTCCCCACTCTGCAACACATTTTCAGACCTGTTGACAGAATTAGCAGTGAGTGGACAGATAGAAAACAACAGATAAAAAAACAAAAGGGTTGTGAAAATTGCCCAGGGTCACTGAACAATCTCTAAAACCCTACTTGAATGACCAGAAAATAGTGTTCCTCTGTCTCCCCAGCCGGTACTACAACCTAGGCTAGGCCTTAAAGGGGTCTAGACATACACAAGGGCTTTGACCAGGACACCCAGTGAGGGGAGGGCCCAACTGGGCCCACAGTACAGAACCACAGCATCCATTAAGGGCTCTCATAGGCCAAGCGTGGCCATATTCTGATTGCCTCTCGCTGCTTCCACCACAGGTTGGGCCAAGTTCAGTCTTTAAGCATGAAATATTTTGACCCCACAGAATCACTGCATGTATATTTCTAAGTCCCAGCTCAAGTACCCACCACATTTTTATAAGCCTCCTCATGGAAGGTGAGCTTCCTCCGGCCAATGAGTGTGACTTTGGAAAACAGGTTCTGTTCCAGGATTTCTTTTAAGAGCACTCTACCAGTTTCCCCGCTGGCTCCCAGAATAAAGACAGATTTATTCTGCATCCTGAAGTCTTCCCGAAGCTTCGGCAGTGCCTCAGTCTCGGCCATGCTGCAGAAATAAGATCCACAAAGGATGTTTAAGGGTGTTTAGGATGTTTAAGGGTGGCCGGTGCTGAACCCTGGGCACAAGTGTTGTTTATTTGTTCTAGAGGAAGATAATTGTTATTCTCTGCAGGTTGTTACAATTCCCAGTCAGGGCTCTGGGGAAAGTGCTGAATCATTTGCAGGGCGTGGCGCCTTAGCTGTCCCTCGCCCCAAAGTCAACCTGCACCTCGGATGGGCCTGGGAAAGGAGGATTCGCCCCAGTGCATAATCTGCCAGCACCAAGCGGGCACGTTTAACCCCCCTCTCCCCCGATCCCGGGTTCCAGCCCCTCCCTCCTGCGCCCACAGGAGTGCGGGGGCCCAGCTCGGCCCCCTACGCGGTGGGGTTACCTAGAGCCGGCCCCCGGCCCCGCGTCCTCTCGGCGCAGCAGGAGCAGGGCGGCCACCAGCGCCGCCACAGCCACGGCCGCGCTCAGCGCCACGGGCCCGGCCGTCCGGACGGCCCTCCTGCCCTGCGGCTCCGAGGCCACTCGCCCCATCCCGCGGGCACCCCTCCTGGCGCGCCCCGGGGTCCGACGCCCGCAGACCCGCGCCTACCCGCCTTGGGCTTCCGGGTGACTGCGCGACCGCCCGCCTAGCTCCGCCCACAGGGGCGGGGCCTGCGGGCCTGGCTCGGCGGCCCCCGGGCCAGGTGAGCCGCGAGCCCAGAGCACGTGCGCGGCGCTCGCTCAGCCTGAAGCGCCAAGGCAGCCCCTCAAAGGCCGGAATCCTCATCCTCTCCCCGAGGTTTTTTCCTTACTGTGTGGACCGAGTTTGCCCATAAATCCAAGGCCTCAGCTAACAGATGTGAGCTTCACCTGTACCTTTCGAAACCTGTCATTTCTAGTGTGCCTGGACATCTTCATCTTGCACTCTCCACGTCCCTATACATGCACACACGTCCCTCACCCCTGCTTCCTCAAGTCAGAAATTGGGCTATCCCCTTTGACTTCTTTCTCCTGGCCTCCCTGTTGTAGAAATAAATTCTAATTTTTACCCAGGCAGAGGAAGAACAAGAGGTACTTCAGGAATGGTGAGGTCAGGAGAAGCTTTATTACTCATGGATGAGGTCCCAGACCTGGGTAGCCCCGTAAGGTCTGAGTCCCTTTTATACACAACTGTGTCCATATCTGTTACATTGATAACATCGTTTTTCAGCAGGCACAACCATTTGCGGCAAAGTTCCCAGACAAGGGGGCAAGGCAATGGGGGGAAAGATGCAGGCATTCAGGGATGGCCTTGGAGAGACAGACCAGCTTGGCTGGCTGCCCCACCTTGTCGATAAGAGTGCTGAGGCCCTGGCCATAAATCTTGAAAGGGAAGGAGCTATAAGTAAGCAAACTTATTGATTAAGCCTGTGTTGGAGTGTTCATTGCACCTGGGCTGGAAGTTCTGCTGGAATCTTTATTATATTCATTTGCTCAATAATATATTTTTGCTTCATCCCTACATTCCAGATTAATCACCAAGACCTACCATCCCGTTTGTCTTTCATATATTTTCTCATGTAATTCAAGTTGTCACCATAATACCAGTATAACTGGTTTCCCTGCCCAGGTCCTGACCCACTTCTGTCTCCTAGCTGATTGAAGCAGAATGACTTCCATACTAGTCCTGTGCTTCATTCTCTGTAGTCGAGATCAGTTATTTCCACCTGTCTTGGAGCTTGAGAGAATCATAAGCAGGAATCTGACTGACAGATACTGTGTTGTGAACACAATTCTAACACTAGTCTAATTTTAGGAAAATTCACAATAATTGAGACAGGACCCTAGCTCTCATTCTAGAAACCAAGTGAAACCAAGTTTCTCATTCTAGAAACCAAGTTTCCTCTGGAAACTCCTAGGAATTGTATGTAGATGTTACCTAGGTCAGACACTTCCATCCAGATTTCTCACTTTGGGGGAGTAATACAAAGATGTAGTGGAAACCTGAGATAGTTGGACAGGTTAGATAGTGGATCCTAGGATCTGACAGTGATCTGATAGCGTAATGGTATCTGTTTTGTCTCCCTTGATTTCACCTGTTTTCAGAGCCTGTTCCTTATATTTTCCTTTCTGCTTAAGCTAGGGCTTATGGTGCTGGCAATCAAAAACCTTGACGGATGCATAGTAAAGTATTTCCTTACCCACTGTCCAGCCACAGTGCTTGGAAGTCTTGTGTTCAAGTTCCAAAAGCTTTTCTACTGAATGCAACTTAAAATCTTGTCAGTTAACACTCCCACTGACTTGATATTAATCTTTTTAATTTTAGCCATTCTGGTGGACGTTTAAATGTCAAAAGACTCCACACCCTTCTTTCAGTAATAGAGCCCTGAGTTCCAACCAGACCACAAGACTGTCCATTTAGATTCTATATTTCCCAGCATCACTTGGAAGCCCAGGTGACATGAGACAATGTTTTAGCCAATGACCTACATGAAGAGGTAATATGTGCATATTTGAATCACATTTTACTAAGGGACCTACCTGATTTCCCTTCACTTTCCCTTTTCTCATTTCCTTTGGTGAGAGTGAATACGGCACCAGTGAGCAAGCTCTGACCGTGAGGAGAAAAACACCCTAGAGAATGGCAAAGTAAGAAGTTGAAAACTGAATCCCTGGAGAACTTGACAGAACTGAGCCACCAACTCCTCCTGGACTGCCTGCTGCCTCTGGGAGAAAGGTAAACTTCTATCATGTTGGGGACACTGTGATCCTGCTTGTAGGGTAAAGAAAATATCAGGATTTTCTTCCCTTCCGCCATCAGGATATATGATGGATCCTTGTCCTGAATGCATGCCTGATGGCGGGCACCTGGAATAGGGTGTGGGCATAGGTAGATGGGATTCAGCTGAGCTAAGACTGTGCTTTTTAAGGGCGGCGTCACGGGGGGACTCCAGCAGCACCAGTAGCAGCAGAAGCAGCAGTAGAAGCCGAAGCAGAAGCCGAAGCAGAAGCCGAGAAGCAGCAGAACGAACGCCAGAGAGTCCAGATAGAGTGAAGACTTGCTGGGGGCTGGGAGGCCTGCCAACCTCCCAGCCCCCCCAGCCAGCACCCCTGCCTGCCATATGCCTGGTGAACCCCAAATAAAAAACCTGCAGAACTACTGAGGACTCTGACTCCTCCTTTACCCGGTCTGCATAGGATCAGATAACCTGCACTGTGCCCAGTCCTGGCCTTTACACTGCTACAGCAGCTTAGCCAGCATTTTGCCTAATATATGATCCTTTTAGTCAATCGTGTCAATAATATGTACTGCTTATCTAATTTGGTCTAAATACTGCAGCAGGTACTAACTATAGATTATTCTCACATGAATTAGATACCAGGTAAATTCATTCTCACCTGAAAAGCCAAGTCATAAATACTTGGGAAGCTAAATAAAGCTAAATAAAAACTAAACGGCATTATAAAATATCTTGTAAACTTTCACAGGGTAGCACATGCTCAATACAAAATGAGTGCATAGAAAAGAAATGGAAACTCGTTGAAAGACAAGCCCTTGACCTTTCTTCTCTACCAGCTGGCTAGCAATAAGGCTCTGCCATAAAGTGACACATTCTAGGCTACTAGGGCAACAAGTGGGGAGGGAGAAAGTAGGGAGGGAGGAGCCCCAATGGTGGGCGCTCTGGTGGTGGGTATGATGTGGTAACATCTGAACAGCTGTGAAGTTATACCCCCAAATCATATACAGTGTGGTAAACCAACATTAGCTCAATGAAATAATTAAAATTAAAAAACAAACAAACCAAAGAAAACGTCTTGCAGCTTTAAATTATCAAGGAATTCAGAGCCTTTGCCTAAGTGAGAAAGACACAGAGAAGGAGCTAATAAGAGCAGGGTGGCCAGATAATGCATATTATAATATAGTTCTAGAAACACATAAGTGGACTGTATAGGTTTGAGTGAGTCTCTAGGAACAGGAGATGAAGAAACTCAAATCGATAAGGTAAATTACAGTTTAAGGACATTAGGGGGATTCAGGTAACAAATATTTTACAATTTGCAACAAGCACTGAGTAGAGTAACATGCAGAAAGGGAAAGTAAGACTTTAATCTGGAAAGGCACATATATGTGTTCTGTGTGTACAATGCAGAAAATAAATCCAAATCCAGTTTCACTTCTGGCAATTCCTGGAGATACAGCACTGTTAGCTTTGGCTGCTAAGCACTAGAGGGCGCCAGAGAAGTGGATTTTTTATTTTCTGGATCCACTGGTATTGGAAAAATCCCCTCTGAACTCTGTATGTAACTTTATATGGGTGCAGGGTGAGTTTTGTAAGTGAAAAAGCCAAACTAGGCAATGTTAATGCTGAGGATAAAGTAGATTGCTAGTGATAAATTTTTTGTCTAACATTTTTTAGTTGTTTTCTGTATGTATGTTAGGGCATTAGATACTGTGTGTGCAATGGTAAAAAAAAATTCCATTGCACTCACCAGTAACACCAGGAATCAAAATTTTCATGATTTTCTAAAATTTGAAACTTTCCATCAGCACCTATTCACACATTAGCCTGTTCAGAGGAAGACTGTGTAATGATTAAGCACAAAGACTTTGGAGTAAGACAGATGGGTTTAATTTCCAGTTCTGTCACTTTCTAGCCTCCACCCCCCACTTTGGGACCCCTTGTTTTCTCATTCACAAAAATGGGATAATTGTAGTACCCACCTTACTAGATACTGTGGATATTAATGAGCAAATCCATGCAAAGTGCTTGGAACCATGTTATATTTAATATTTAAGAGTATGGGTTCAGCTGAAAGCATAGATTTAAATTTTAAACCACAGGCCTGGAAAGGAAATCATATCTAATCCAATCCCCTCACCATATAACTGAGAAAATGAATTCTGTCACTTGCTGGATATGTAAGATTGGAGAAGCATCTCAGTCTTTTCAAAACCTGTAAAAGGGAACTAATAGCTAGACCTCTCAAAACTGTTGAGAGACAACAGCAATGCACATAAAACCCTCAATATCATATCCAAAAAGATCATTCTCTGTTCTTCCATGCATTAATTGATCAAAAACACTATACTTCAGCATATCATAAATCTTTGACTTTCAGGAAAAGGTGGGATAATTTTAGATTTAAGAAATTTTAGATTTAAAAATGAAATGAACATTCTATCTTTAGGACTTTGTTTTCCCACTATTACATCCTCAACACCTATGATGCCCAACACAGTGTGAACACTGAGAAAATAAAATGAATAAGCAAACAAACATGGGTTAGCTTTCCATGACCACACTGGACAACATGGGGAGCAGAATACTTGAGAACATTACACATTAGATAACATTGTCAAAAATTCTTTTTTTGTTTGTTTCTTCCATTGCTTTACACTATAGGAGCTAAACACACACATTGGCTGATAGACACATCAACTCTACTCTTAAAATGAGTTCATTTTCCTCAGATTCCACTACAGGATTCTGGGAGCACCTGGTTAGTTCATTAAAGGTTCCCAACCTCTGTTCCAGGCTCCATTCCTAAGGGCAAGGCAAGGTCTAATTCTTATTATTTTTTAAAGATTTTATTTATTTTTGCATATTAGAACTGGGGTGTAGGCCAGAGGTGTGGCCTACAGAATTCACCAGAAGCAGAGTGGGGAGCAGAACAGGTGGATTTACTGAAGTACACTGCTAAGGGGAGCAGCAGGTGAAATGGGAGAAGCCGTGATAGGGCTTAACCCCTAGGCCACCAGGGAGGCCCCACAAGGTCTAATTCTTGATGCTACTGTGAGGTCATTGGCCTTAGACTAAAGCCTAAAACACCTGGGGGCTCATCCTAGCTTTGTCACTTGCTGGTTTGGACAGATCCTTTAACCTCATTGAAACTCCATTTTTTCAGGTGTAAAATAAAGATAATTTCCCATCTTTTGTGAGTATCAAATTAAATGGTTATGAGAAGACAAAAAATCAAGCAAGATTTATAAGGGAAGTCATAAATTAAATTTATACCATTTCTGGGTAAAAGGTTAGGAAATGTAATTTTAGTGACTGAATTAATTTATGTTGATTGGCTATGTGTGTGGCCTAGGATTTGCTCAATACAAATTGGGGCCAGTTTAGCCAAGTATGATTTGGAAGACAGTAATTTGACAGTAATTTGGAGTTAATAAATTTAACTCCTTGAACAATTTGGTCAAAGTAATAGTTTGGTGAAGAGAACTTAATTTTCTCAGTTGAAGTTTTGTTCTACAGAAATTGGTTATTTTGGTGTACTCTGGGGGAAGAGTCTTTCCATACCTTTTAGCATTTTTAGAATGTTGGCATTTTAAACAATTTCTCAGTTGCTCTTCTTTTTCCTCTTTATGTCATTTTAAGGATGCCTCTGAGTTGGATTTTTCATCAATTTGGCCATTTGTAAAATGTGTTTCCTTTCAGCAGATCTGATTAACATTGATTAATTATTTATAACTGGGAATTCATAACTGAGCAATAAAAAAAAACTAATTACTTTCACCGTCAATTTCTCAGCTTGATAAATATTGCAGTTTCCTTTTCAAACATTTGATCTCTTAGAAACTGGCTACTTTGGGGTCTTTTTTAAACCATTTTTATGCAATTTACTGTTAAGAGAATGCAATGAAAGGGAGAAAATCTTGAGTGCAGGGAGGAAGCATTCAGGATTCCAGAATGGACAAAGACACCATTATCTGCTAAGAGCCTTCTAAAAACTCAATTTAAATTTAAAACTAGTGGGCAAACTCAACTGTTGAAGTGGAAGGGGAAAGATTGGTTGGGAGGAAGGCAGTGAAAGGATTTTAGTCAAGACTTGTAAATTCAGTGGCAAGCACAAGAGGGCAGCACAATGCAAAATATCTCACAACTGCTTGCAATCTCACTCACCAACTGGCATTTAAACAGGAGGGATTGGGATCAGAAAGGGGGGGTTGCAACTGTATGGGGAATATAAAAATAAAATTTATTATTAAAAAAATAAAAATAAAACTGGGTTGCGATGATGATTGCACAACTCTATGAATATACTAAAAAAAAATAAAAAATAAACAGGACTTAAAGGAAAGGAGAAAAGTTGAATGGATAGAAACACAATAGAAGGGTGTTTGCCAGGGCTAGAGGGTGGGGGAAGTGGAAAGAGTTTGGTAGAAGGGTACAAACTTCCTGTAAAATGAATGTCTTGGGACACAGGATTCTTGGGAGGATTAAATGAGACAATGTAAGGGAGGCACCTGGAACATAATAGCTATAGCAAACTGATTATCGTTATTGCTAAATTTCATGTTTATAAATACACAAATACAATTTGATGACAACCTAAGTTCATTTTCATCCTCATCATAGGTAAAGAGTATATTTAGTTTCAAATGCTCTGCCACATTCTCATACAGAACAACCATTTCATGACTATGGAAATCAGTATAATTCATTCAAATATAGAAATTAGAGTTTTTTCAGAGCCACAGCAGATGAAAATGTTCCATCATGTATTAAAGAAAGGCTTATGAGTAGAGTCCAGCAAGCTAAGAATTCATAATCCTATTTTGGGGGTCAAATCCTAATATCTAATCCAATAACAATAGTGATAATAATGGTGACGGTCTTTATTTTTCTAATCAAGAAGACTGCCAAGACTTAACTGATGAAAAGAATTCACTTGGGCATCCAGCAGTCATCCTGCCATGGTGCCAACCATAATAAATTGCAGTGCTACAGATAAACCACACAGCAATAAATGTTAGGTGGTAATAATCTAAAGAAAAGAGCATTAAGGGCTGGAAGGAGTGCCAGTAGCTCCCGGACCCACTAGAAATTATTGCCTGAGAATGTAACATTTAAAGAAGTAAACATTCTGCAAACTCAGAAAGATTTCTACTTGACCAAATTCTGTCTGAATCAAGAATTCATTTGGGAACTGAAAAACAGAAAGAGAAGTTTATTCCCAAAATGTATATAAACAGGAAAAGAGTAAAGTTAGATGCTAGTATTTTAACTTCCTTTTGTTGACTTGAAATAATCTGTTTTTAAATTTTACTTTTTAATTAAAATATAGCATCCTGCCTCATTGTGTTTTTTGTACAAATCCCACTATATGTCAATAAATGAAGCAAAATGTAAACATAGTCATACATTTTAAAATAAGCATGTTCCTGTTGTATTAAAATTATTAGGTGTGCTTATTAGGAAGACAACATTCCACATACAAATGTTTATTTAAAAGTAATGTAATTCTGGCAATAATTTTGTTATGCTAATACCACAAAAAATAACCCCCAGATATCCTTGTTACTTTGGCAATGATTCGCCATCTAAAGCATCTGCTTTTAATTAGTTCTGCTTTACAAAATCATCAATCAGTTTTCTAATGCACTACAAAAATATATATCAAAATTTTAATTTTAAATGCCTTGTGCTTTTGTGGTGAAAACTGAGTTGCAAGGATAATGGATAGGATTATACAACAAAAACCAAATATGTGTTCTTTGTAGGAAAACTAGTGATTTAAGTTAAACCTACTCTAATTCAAAGAGAGGAAAGGTTATCAACTAGGCAGCTATGGCCAGTGGCCACATGAGTGACTTCATCTGCAAACCAAATTATTCAATTTAAAATTAGAAGCCCTTTCCCTTGAAATTGAATGGAGGAGATCACACACTTCAGACAGAGTCAACATGAGTTCATTGGTTTGGTATTATTTTCTTTCCCAGGGTAAGATGGACTGCTAGAGAACGTTAGTTCCTTCTGTGGTCATGGTTCAAAAGTGGACCTAATTTTTACTAAAACATGCTAATTTTCAGAAACAGATACTTTAATGAGGATAAGTCTTTCTTGACAATGTAATCAAAGCTCTTGGAATGATGATCTGCCCTTAAAGAATGGATTCCAGAATTCCAGAATTTAAGAGTTGGAGGAGTCTTTAAGTCATTTCTCTTTTCCTGTAGCTTTTGTTCTGATTAAGCTGGAGATTCTTCTGACCTTGTAAAACTCCCCAAGGATGAAGATTTTATTCCTGTCTTACTAATTGATTTTAAGCGCTTACTAACACAGATGTCTAAGTGTTATCTAGAGGCCAAAGTGAATCTGATATTTTTGTAGTGATCCCCATAAATTTTCAATGTATATGCCATGCTGTTGTAGAAAGAGCATTGAACTTGAAATCAAAAACCATGGACTTGGCACTTCCTCTTTGACCTTTGGTAAGTGCTTGAACCTTTCCAGGGTTTAGTTTCCTCATCTGTATAGGAAAGCTAATAATCCTGTCTCAAAGGAGGTTTGAGATTCCAATGAGCTAAAACATGTGAAAACATGAAATAATGATAAAATAAAATTTATTTTAAGCATTATGATATTGTTTTTAAAGATTTATTTATTTGTGCATACAAGACCTGGGATACAGGCCAGAGGCGTGGGAGGGTGAGAGAATTCACCAGAGACAGAGTAGGGAACAGAACAGGCTGACTGACTGAAATACACTGCTGAGGGGAGCAGCGGGCGAGACAGGAGAGGTCTGTGTGCCATGTGGGTTTCTCTCTGGTCAGCCAGGGATAGAACTTGTGCTGCAGAGGCTGGGGATTGCTTCATAGTGCGGTGCTTAACCCCTTGCACCACCAGGGAGGCCCCTAAGCATTATGATATTGAGGAAGTTTAGAAAGAAATGAAGATTTGGGTTAAGATCTTAAATAATTATCTACTAAGAATTTTGGTTATGATTGTTTGCGTTCTACATTAAACATACCACTCAGTCAAGGGGTTTACCCTACATTTAAAATCAACAAAATTCCAACATCCATCCATTGCTTTAGACTCTTTTAAAGCATATTGTGAAATGTTAATCATCATACAAATTAAGTTTTTACAAAATGACTAGTGCTTGTTTCAGAAAAACCTAAGCCTTGATTGTCTAATAAGATCTGGGTTCAGGAACCTGTAGGGCATATCCTTCATGGAAAAAATCTAGTTTCCAAGGAACTTGACTATCCAGAGAATTACATGGCCCTAGCATGCTAAACAGTATCTCCACACTCAAAGGACCATCTACACAAGCAAAGTGTCAAGGAAATTGTTGGGCATTTATATAGTGCATCATGGTTTTCTAAATGCTGTCATATATTACAAATCAAATGTATAATGTGATTCTTATCATGGGAGTAATCTCAGTAAGCTGAGATTTGGGGGGAGAGAGGGGAAAGGTGAGAGAGAGGGTGAGAGAGAGAGAAAGAGAGAGAGAGGATTGTAAATCAAATCACTTAAATATTTTTTTTTAAGATTTATTTATTTATGCTTACTGGGGTGTAGACCAGAGGTTCAGGGGGTCACAAGAGATGGAGTGGAGAGCAAAACAGGCAGATCTACTGAAATATACTGCTGAGGGCAGCAGCAGGTAAGACAGAAGAGGTCTGCTGCATCATGTGGGTTAGCTCCCTGGCCTGGGATTAAACTCAGGCTGTAGCAGTGATAGCACTTAGGGAGGCCTCTCACTTTAATATCTTAATGCAAAACTGTAAGTAGATTAAACACACAAATATACACCAAATTAACCTGATACTCATGTCTACCAGAATAGAAAGCTCTGACATTTAGACAATGGAGTGGAGATAAATGCTTTATCAGCATTTATCACTCCCTTCCCCGTCCCTAACTTTCCTTTAGAAAAATACCACTTGTTGTCTAGTTTTGGGTGTTATGGTCTGCTCTAATTGCTCTAGGCCAAACTGGACAATCCTGATCTCTGCAATTATTCAGCATTGACCAGTCCCACAAAATTTTGTTTAAAAATGTGGGAAGCATTTTTCTTCCATTGATGTGAATGAGAAAATCAATACCTCAGTATTCAGTTAATGCTGATGCTACAGAAGAGCAGAGAAACTATGTAAAGAAAAAAGGGGAAGATGAATCCATCTCAAGACTTGTCAGTTATGAAAGCCAGTATCTTCTTTCTATGTTTAAGCTACTTTGAAATTGATTTTCTGTTTTTGCCATACAAATCATCTTAAATGATATATTTAATATATAAAATACTTTTGCATCATATTGCATATTAGGACACATTGCAGCAGAGTGTGTTTTAGTGTCACCTCCATTTTGGAGAAGAGGAACAAAGTCTCAGGTTTGTGAACTTCCTAAGGGCCATACCAGCTAAGTGCTAGAACAAAATGGAATCAGGTTGTCTGTCTAAAAACTACTTCCTGCTCTACCATGGTACATTGAAATGCCAAACTAAAGGCAGAATTTTAAACTTCCACGACCTATGCTACATATAAAATATTGTAATTATTAATATCATTAAAACATGATAGGTACATATTACAAAATTTAGAATCTTAATTTTTTACTTTCAGCAGTGGTTAGAATCCATAATGTTTAAGTCTTTGTGCCATATGGGTCCTAGCCTGTGGCCTGGGTATGCTGTAGCTTTCACCGACTATAGTAAAGGTATTCCTGTGTGGTATACACAGCAGCAATGTGGAATGACACATGAAAGTTGGGTGATAGACCTCTCATGGGTAGTGCTACTGGCACTGATAAGAGTATCCAGTGGGAAGCTTGAAATGACTGCCAATCTCAAAGCATTATTCTTTGAAGACAAGATGAAATGCTATATTTACTTTTGGCTTGTTTCACTGAAATGCCCATTCTCCAGTCTTTACAGTAAGCTGTGAGTGACTTACTGAATCTGCTTTCCATATGGCTACTAGAACTTAGAGCCACAGAATGCACAAAGGTCTGGGTGGATAGAGGCAGCAGGACCCTGCTAGGCAGAAGGGCAGCACACAAACAAGGTTGCTGAGGACTACCTCAGTCTATTTTGCAAAGCTCTACATCTTGTACATTTAAAAGACACATTTTCCTGGACCCTTTGTGAGTTCAGTTACGTTCAATAAACCCTTCATTGATTTATTCATTCAATAAATATTCAAGTACCTACTATCTCCAAGGCAGCAAGTACTTAGCAACTGACAGATCAGCCTAACAAAACAACTCCAAGAGGGCATTATCAATTTCTTCACTCACTGCTACCAAGAGGCACTAGTACCATAAGTACAGTAGAACATGTTATAGGACCAGGCTCTGTGAACTACAGGGTGTCTTGCAAATGTCAGGGATTTCCATTATTAACACTATCGCTATGGAGCTGAGATTGTTACAGGGAAGGATGAGGGGCACCTCAGAACCCCCAAACCTGCTTGCTCTGAATAGGTTCTGCCATCCACCACATCAAGACAAAACATACTCTAGTATGTAAGACATTCAATAGAAAGGAATTTTAATACAATTAGCATGCAACAAAGAGAAAGGAAAGAAAAACTTTCCAAATCGAGCACCTGAAATGATAAATGTCCAGACAAATAAGTTTGGCCCAAAGCAGAGCCACTGAGGCCCAAAAGCCTGCCGCAAGTTTAAGGCATCTGGGGGAGACGCATAGGAAAAGGGCAGAAACGGCCAGCTACATTTGAAAGGAAAAGAGCAAAATCAAAATCAAGAAAAATGGTGCCATTGTTAACCTGCCCACAGGTCTCTCACCCATATCTGTTTCAACCAGTCTAAGACCAAGAAGCGTGTGTAGCTTGTTCACATGTCTCCCTGCTCCATGTGCCTCTTCCGGGTCTTCTCCTGGCTCTCCATCCTTCCTCCTTCCTTCCCGTCTCCTCTCCAGCTTCTCCTCCCTGCTCAGCTCCACCCTTCCTTGGGTGGGGCAGGGAATCTGGAATCTCCCCTTTTCCTGGGGACCACCCTGTTACAAGATAAGGTACTTAAAAAAAGATCCCTATTTCAGGTTCTAGGAAGGATGGAGGCTTTATGACTCCAAAACTACTTTGATCTATTAATCATTTACTATTTCCTTGAGCACTGTGGTATGTGCTAAGGATGTAGCAGTAAGTAAGACACACACATAATCTTTGTCTTGAACTTACAATTTAGTGTACCTTGAAGGGAACTGTTTTGATTAGGAAACAAAAAAACAAAAAAAGCAACAACAACCCATCCTTGCCTTCAGGGTACTCACAAATAAGCAAGCAGATAGAATGACATGTTCAAGTTGCTTTCATCCAAGAGCAAGGGGGCATAGCTAATGCTA
This sequence comes from Talpa europaea, assembly GCF_964194135.1. Lineage (NCBI taxonomy): Eukaryota > Metazoa > Chordata > Mammalia > Eulipotyphla > Talpidae > Talpa > Talpa europaea. Next base: position 30,885,081 of record NC_140073.1, read on the forward strand.
TTCCTTCTAACAGGGACAGACTAGTGGAAGAGGGCCTCCCTGGTGGCTCAAGGGGTTAAGCACAGCACTGTGAAGCGATCTGCAGCCTCTGCAGCATGAATTAGATCCCCAGCTGGCCAGGGAGCTACCCACATGGTGCGGCAGACCTCTCCTATCTCCCCCGCTGCTCCCCTCAGCAGTGTATTTCAGTCAGTCTGCCTGTTCTGTTTCCCATTCTATCTCTGGTGAATCCTATTCCTGGCCCCCCTACCCCTACAACTCTGGCCTGTACCCCAGTTCTTATATGCATAAATAAATAAATCTTAAAAAAAAAAAAGAAAAGTCAAAGAAAGCCTCAAGGAAATACTGACATGGGTATAATTCACCAGATGGATCTATGAATAATGGTTAACACTGGACCATTCAAAATGTTCAGTTCAGAAAACACAGAATCAGAAACAACTGCAGCAAAGTAGATTTAGGCTTAATTTGGCTCATTTACAAACACAGTTACTTAAAAATTAGTTTTCTTCTGATTTTGTTAAAATGTCCCCAGTGAGCCTACCACCTATACATCACCAGGCATTTGTTCACAAACAGGGCTGATGCAGGCTCCTCCATGTCTTTCTCTCTTGTGATTATATCTTTTCTAGACATTGTTTATCAGTCTGAACAATGACAAAGTGTAGGAAGAAAAAGAGAAAAGGAGACAGTGAGAAGGAATGATAGAAGGTGGGAAGGAGGGAAGGAAGAGGGAAAGAAGCAGGACAGAAAAAGAGACTAGAGATTATTAATTTAGGCAACACATTCATTTGGAGATTAGAATTGAGTGCAAAAAAAAAAAGTCACCAGTTCTAAAAAGTCTAGCATTAAATGGCCTAGCATGAAAATGACTTTGAAAAAAGTCAAAAGAATAAAAACAAAAACAAGCTCCTGAAAAGCCTGAGGGGAAAAGTCAGAAAAGTGTAAGAGCAGCATCTGGTGGAGGTGACCTAATTCCAAAACAGGCAGGCACTAAGCTGTTGCTTTACTTACTAAGGATAAAGTAAAAAGCTTGTGAAATTTTACCCCTGTGCAGACAATCACTTAAAAAAAAATCCTTCAGCAGAGGGAAATAGTTAAAAATTGATAGTTTGCAGAGAAAGAAAAGTAAACTTTTATATCCCATGTGAAATGAGCAAGCTGAACACTTTCTCCCCAAAGCCAGCTGAGATTGTTCTCTGAAGGCCATTAGCTTTAAGGACTACTAGGCTGGTGTCCTGACCCTCTGTTGAGTCTCTCAGCTCAGAGCAATTTCCTACTTTAATGGTGATTCCTATTTGTCAGCAGCCACAGTCCCACTGAAAAACCTTTCCCAGCTCCTTTGTAAGAGGACAGTTGGAAGGAACTCCTGGGAAGGAGACAAAGCCAACCTATTTCTAATCGCTATGGCTGAGTCCTAGAACCTTCCATTTCTTGAAATGTCCAAGTCCTAGGCAGCTGCACATGACTTGATTTTCAAATAGAGTCTAGGGACAGTCGCTTCCCTGGGGATTTGCCCTTAAAGCTGCAGAGCGACAGGCATCCAATGATACTCATCCTGGGCTGGGCGTCCAGGGAGAGTTTTACGTTTCACAGCTGAACCAAACTTCACAAAGCACCAGGGAAGAATTGGTAAAGGGTTGAGCTAGAGTGACGGTCTTCAAATTGGAATACTAATGATGACCTTTAATGAAGCCTGACAGTACAATCTGTTTCTCATTGTTGCGTAAGTACTGGTTCCCGAGCACCCCTGCCTCTCAAGGAAGGGGCAGCCTGGGATAAATGGGCCCTGCTGGTGAGCCGGCCTGAGCACAGCTGATCTTTCAGCTGGGATTAAATTAATTAAAGTGATTCTCTCGACCAAAGAATTAGTCTTTTTATCTGTCATTATTGTATTGTTTATTAATCTCCAATGGAGGCTAATTGGTATCTGAGCTTTTGGGGGCGAGGGATCTTAGAGTGATAGGGATGAAATTGTCCTCATTCCCATTTGGAATGGGAAGAACAGGAAGGCTTGTCTAAGTCCTAGATGTGAAATGAGCTTGTTAATTTAAGACCTTCATCAAAAGACTACAACAGCCCAAGGCAAGAATAGTAAGACAAAATGAACCTATATGGAGAAAGGTTTAGCTGTGTTGGCTTTGCCCCATATTAGCAATCAATGGAATAGTCACTGAGAAACCTACTACATGCTGGGCAGTGTGCCAGGGAATTAGATGGACCCATTCATATGCCATGGCTCCTTAAATAGGGTGCACTTTAGTTAATGAGATGTGGAGTACAATGCCCCAGAGGAATCTGGAAAAAATTTGAATACTCATCTAGTTCAAACTCTCATTTTAGCAGATAATAAGAAAATTTCAATCAGTAGTGATGAAGTCGATCAAAGTGAGTATATTAGTGTAGGGAAAGGTGCCAGGCCAGGCATAGAACAATCAAGATGTTATTTGGACTCAAAGAGACTCTGGTCTCTTCCTACTACTCTGCTCTTAATTCTGCTGTTATGTCTGGGAAGAACTTGGAAGGATGAACCATGGAGATGGGGCTTGGGGCTGGGAAGATATGGGAAGAATAGATACACAAGGCATCTTGAGACCGCCTTACAATCAAAGAAAGAACCAAAGTTCTGTTTTGAGATTGCCAGCAAGAGAAATCCCCTGTCCCTTGCCTTCATGGCCAATCCAGGGAGGTATTATATTCTAGGGTATTCTTATTCTGAAGACTGTTTTGCTTTAGCAATTTTCTCCTATTGATTTCAGTTCTGGCAGCTAGAGATTGCAAAAGAAGTTGATTAATTACAAGGCACTGTTTTGCAAATGTGGGACTTCTCTTATAATTCTAGTCCTTAAAACTGTAGTAGGCTGCTGGGTTGTTAGCATTCTGCCAGTGATGATGGTTAAGGTCCAAACCCAGAAATCTTCATTCATAATCCTTGAATGTAGACTTTTTAGTCTTTAGCAAAAAGCCCTGCCATTCTAACCATTCCCTATTCTGATCAGTAGGTGCCACCCTGGTCTCTGCTAAGTAAAACAGTAGCCTGAGGTGGGAAGGAGTTGATGTTTTCTTGTTTCCAGTTGCATCCCAAAGGATGGTCATTTGCTACAGAACAAGGTAAGAATTCCATAGAAGTAGGTGTTTGGGAATAATAAAGAAAAACAAAGGCTTCCCCATTTCATAATTATATCCAGAGCCCAATAATATTTTCTAATCTATATTCTCTCTCTCTCTCTCCTTTGTTTATACTACCTGTAGGGTGAGGTACAGAATTCAACTTTCTCAACTCAGGCAAGTTACAGCTATCTTAAATTGTTGGCCTCAGCACAAAGAGTATTTCATGAATGAACATTTGTTGCTGGTGTTCGATGGCATATGTTGGGAACTCACAAGGGCTCAGCTGAGCTGTGACCACCTCTAGCATGTCCATGTTGTGGGAGGGATACTCCTTACTGCTGGAGTATAAAATTCACCTGGTATAAGTGAGATTTATACCTCTAGAGTTTTATGCCAAGAGTTTTACCCTATAGAGGCCATGGCCACCACTGCTGCTGCCAGTGATGGGGAAGAGAGGGTGACTGTTTCCTTGTTGGTTTTCATCTGGAGAGGGCCAGGGAAAGTCCAAAACTGTCCAACAGGATTTCCCCCCAGTCATCTGGCTAGAAAGCATGGGCTTTTCCTGCCTGACCCACTTACGCTTGTAGGTTTTTGGCTGCCCTAGAGCCAGAGACAGGGTATCTATGGGGCAAAAAAGAAGCAACCCAAGAGATTACCTGTGGCTTTCCCCCTAAATGCTACCCAGTCTTCCTGCTCCAATCTGCCTCAAAAATTCCTCCAAGAGTTGCTTTCCACATTCTAGTCAGGGTTTTCTGTGATTGTCACTGGAAACAATAGATGTGCTTAGTTCATCTTGACCCATACTAGAACTCTTCTTTTTTTAAAAAAATTTTTTTACACATTTATTTTTATACAAGAGCTGGGGTAAAGGCCAGAGGCGTGGGAGGGTGAGAGGATTCACCAGAAATAGAGCGGGGAGCAGAACAGGCAGAAGGACCGAAATACACTGCTGAAGGGAGCAGCGGGTGAGACAGAAGAGGTCTGCCACACCATGTGGGAATCTCCCTGGCCATCTGGGAATCGAACCCATGCTGCAGAGGCTGCGGACAGCTTCACAGCGCTGTGCTCAACCCACTGAGCCACTGGGGAGGTCCTCTTCTGTCTTTTTAACATCTCTTTTTTTCTTTAAACACATCCTTTCTCTCTGACTCAATGAGATGTTCCCTCTTACATTTGTCATGCCCCAGACCTTGAACCAGACATTTCTCAAAGCAGTTCCGATGCCTTTTAATAGGGAAAGGTATTTAGGAGCATGGAAATGGCCACTAGATTGCATGGCCATTGGCTTTTGCTTCTTCCAGGACTTTCCACTGCCCTTAGGTCCTCTTGGTGGTCAGACCTTAAAAGCAGCATCCACGGTGCCACAGACAATAGTGCTATTTAAGTCTAAAATAAAATTAAAAATTCAATTCTTTGGTTGTTTTAGGCACATTTCAAGTATTCAATAGCCAGTCACATGTGGCTTATGATAACCATATTGAACATTAAAGATATGGAACATTTTTATCATCATGGTGCTGATCTGCATACTTCCAGTAAAAAAAAAAATGCATTCTCTGTATTATTTTACTGGTAAAAATAAAGCCTAAAGCATCTATCAATATTTTTACAATATCTATTTGTTAAATACACATCATCCATGATAGGCATACCTACCAGCCAGCATATGCTTTAGAGATAAAGAATGATCAATGGCATCAAACATTTCAACTGTTTTCTAGACCACTAGTAGTTTATCTCTTTTGTCATTTTTAGCCCTCAAAGGAGACCAGAGATGATAACTGAGAAACTTCTCAAGAATTCAGTCAAAGATATATTACCACCTAAAATGAAAAATTCTTCTTTATTTTCATTTCCCATGTGTAATTTTTCCCACTGAGAGAAGGAGAGATAATAAGTAAGCATGTTGTTGACTATGGAAGGTCAGTAATCATGTTCTTCCTTCCTAGAGGGCTGGAGGAGGAAGACTTTGATACCTTGATGAGAACTGTTGAGGGAGTTGACAGTTCTCACTTTTTTTAACATTGTCACTAACTGTCGTAAGTCCAGGCCTGCTGATAGTGATTGGTTAGAGAAAAAGACAGAGGGAAAAAATGATCTCAAATTTGTATCACAGAATAAAAAAGAAAAATGTATCAGGGTGACATATATCAATAATATGTACATTGTGATGTATGTATAATTTCTTGTAATGATATAGTTAAATGAGATATCACTCATATAGAACTTAGAATAAGATGGCAGAAATAGTAAGCTCCTGTTACATTTTAGCTATTCTTTTGATTTCGCTTTTAAAATAGTGTAAATTTTATTTTTGAGTGTAAATGTACTTCTCTCCCTACACTGACAAATAGTGACTCCACAACTATGTGACAGCCCTTTGGGCAAACACCCTATGTATTATCTCCTTTAAGCCTCAAAATAACCCAGTGAGGTAGGTACAATCATTATACCAAACACCATGAAAAATATAAATTGCCCAAGACTGTAAAATTTACAGGGAATAGAGGAAAGATTTTGAGCATGTAGTCTAGTTCCAGAGCAGGACTCATTAATCACTGTGTAAGAAATGCCAAAATAAATTAGAAAATGTATTGTGTGAAAAGCTACAGAAAATAATGATCCCAAACTATGAAGTGTTGTATGTAAGACACATAGCCAGCACTCTAATTCCTAGTGAAAAAAGAAGTTGGGAACACAGATTTCAGAAAGAATGATGATGATAATGATGATGATGATGATGGCAAAAACATATCGTACTTTTTGTATCAGACATTGTTTTAAATAATGTATATATACTAACTCATTCAATATTCATAATGAATTCTATGAGGTAGATATTATTATTGTATCCATTTTTCAGAATTGACAATTAGGCAGAGAGTTTTGGTGACTCACCTAATGTCACACACACCTAGTAAGTTTGGGATTTGAGATTGGAACTTAGATAATCTGACTCTAAAGTCCACACTCTACCCACCATGCTATAGTATCTTTTATGTTGCTGCCACATCACTTTTAATGTTGGTTACTGAAGAAGTGATCCAACTACAACTACCATTGCACAACACACTTAGAAATTCACCAATATGGGGCCTCCCTGGTGGCGCAGCGGTTGAGTGCTGGGCTGCGAAGCTGCCCGCAGCCTCTGCAGCGCAGGTTCGATCCCCGGCCATATACGAGGGTCCCATATGGCGCACAGACCTCTCCTGCCACGCCCACTGCTCCCCTCAGCAGTGTACTTCGGTCCTTCTGCCTGTTCTGCTCCCTACTCTGGCTCTGGTGAATTCTCTCGCCCATCCCGTGCTTCTGGCTGTACCCAGTGCTTGCATAAATAAACAAGCAACAAACAAACAAATAAATAAATCTTTAAAAAAAAAAAAAAGAAATTCACCAAAATGAAACTATGTCTCTAGCTTTATCTTAAGAAAAGCATATAAATATCAAAAATACTGGAATTCTTATTTTCTACCATTCCACTCCCATATTTTCTTCTTATGTTCTTATCTCTCTCTCTCTCTCTCTCTCTCTCTCACACACACACACACACACACACACACACACACAGCCCTCTTTGGAAAAATAGACCATTATACTTGTCTTTCTGGGTTATTCTGACTTCACACTTGAGATTTGTAACTCCTTGAGTTGCAATATGCCTGAAACAAAGGAGGAGATCAGTTGAAAAACATGAGTGGATTTTCTTGGAAAATTGCAGGCTTCCATCACAAGGCCATAGTGAGGATCAAAGTAAGAATGCGTGTGATCTTGCTTTAAAAACTCTGAAGGCCTGCAGAAATGTAGGGGTTGTTACTGTCACCATATTAAAAACAAAACCCAAGCTCCCTTCCCAAAACAATGTCCCCAAACACAAAATGAGTGGGAGGACAGGACTCGTGGTTCACAGTCTTTCCTTTGTGTCAGACTTTAGAGTTTTATTTGTTGTTCATGTTTGTTTCACTGGGATTGCACAAAACTTATACAAGCTCATGGAGAATGTACAGTAAGTCATTTGTGAATTGATCGACACAGTTTTAAAGGGAAATTTGCATTTTTCATTGTAATAATTAGATTCACAGCTTAGCACATGAGTAAATACCTCAAAGAAGTCTTTGTGTTGAGTTTGAGATTAGGAATACTTGTTGTCAAAGCAAGGCAAATTCTTCCTGAAATGAGTTTCTTTTTGAGACACAAAAATAGTGAGTTGGTAAAAAGATGCTAAGGTTTTATGTAGATGAGGACCTCAGTTGAACCAACTTGCCCTGTGGCTCAGTAAAGCCAGAAAAATTCTCTGGACCTCAGTTTCCCTAAACAAAATGGGGAGAGTAGAGAAGGATTTTGTATACCCTAAAATTTTATGATTCTATGATCCTATCCTGATGTGTCAAAAAGATTAAATATGGTATACCTAGCCCTATGAATGAATAAATCTGAATACTCCAGGAGGAAATGTGAAACTTCATCTCATCTTCTTTATAATCAAAAATAGGGCCTTCCCGGTGGCGCAGCGGTTGAGCGCTGGGTTGCGAAGCTGCCCGCGGCCTCTGCCGTGCCGGTTCGATCCCCGGCTGCTCCCCGGCCACCGGGTGAGGGTCCCACATGGCGCGCAGACCTCTCCTGCCGCCTGCTGCTCCCCTCAGCAGTGTACTTCGGTCCTTCTGCCTGCTCTGCTCCCCGCTCTGGCTCTGGTGGATTCTCTCACCCTCCCGCGCTTCTGACTGTACCCAGTGCATGTATAAACCAAACCAACAAACAAATAAACAAATAAAACATGCCTCTATTTTTAAAAAAAAAAAAATATGTACCACCCCCTTGTAGTTAACAGAGATTCTCACCTATATTATTTCATTTGATCTCTACTATAAACTTTTGAAGTAGTAATTTTTATTCTGTTTTACAAATGATCAAGTTGAAACTCAGAGCGAGCGATTAAATATCACTTCCAAAATTCTACATTTAATGACTCAAAATGTAGTTCTGGAGTAGGGTAATTTCCAATACTGTGTGATGCCTGGCAATTTATTATCTGAGAAGATTTTTATTCTCCATTATGGGTTACAAATGTTGACATTAAAAATATGCTGGTGACTCATTCTAATGAAATGACGATAAGAACCTGCTCGGGCAAAAAAATAAAAAAGTCTTATTGGGCCTGTTTCCTAGCGTTGTCTTGACAAATGTGCCCAAAGTAAACTAAATGCTGTATCTCAGCATTCATTCATCCATCCATCCATCCATCCATCCATCCATCTACCCAACCATCCATCTGTCCATGAATTCAACACATAAATTTGTCAAGTGCCTACATTGCTAGGTGCAATGTTAGGAGAAACAAGACTGAATAAAGCCAGGTTCCTACTGTTAGATAAAATATATGATTTAACAAGAAAATAGCATAAATGGGAATTATTATGAATGCACTAGAAGGAAGTTTTTAGGGTGCTAGTGAGCGTAGAGAACAAGCATGTGACTGTGTGGAGTAGTTAGAAAAGACTTCCCAAGACTCAGAGTCTAAACTACAGAAGAGATCACTGGACATGTAAAAGGAGAGGAGATGTTCTTATAGAAAGAAGAGCATAAACAAAGGCAATCATGCTTTTACTTTTGTAGAGTTAATGCCACTTTAAAAAATATGTTGCTGGGCCTCCCTGGTGGCACAAGGGGTTAAGAGGAAACCTATGCCACTGCAGCATGAGTTTGATTCCTGGCCAGGAGCAACCCCTGGGGCACAGCAGACCTCTCCTGACTCACCTGCTGCTCCCCTCAGCAGTGTATTTCAGTCGATCTGCCTGTTCTGTTCCTTGCTCTGTCTCTGGTGAATCCTCTCACCTCCCACACCTCTGGCCTGTACCCCAGTTGTTGTATGCATAAATAAATCTTTAAAAAATACGTTGCTAAGATTTTTAAAATGCAAAATTAATATGAGTGTTTTGTGTCAAATTAAATAACACAAAGGTCTGTAAAAGAATAAGTTACTATTCTCTTTATCTCCATTCTCAAATATGCATTCCTTTTGTGTAGAATCTTCCTTTTCTTTCTTATCACATTGCCATGATGAAGTTAATCTGTTTTTAAATGGTTGACCCCATACAACATGGTATAAATGTGTATAGCTGGTTTAAGTCACTTGCCAAGAACAGCCAGTTGGCCTAATCTAGATGTGGCTACAATAACTGCTTCCATAACCTTCCTCTTTGATCTGAAAAAGGAATCTGCTGATTTGTATAGTGTAGATACACTCATTTATTTTGCCATTTACCGTGTAATGCTGTAAATAGTTTGTTTCATTTTTTATGACTATAAATATTCCTATAATAAGCATCCTTGAAGTTAGAACTTTATTTCTTGATGTCTTTATTTGTGTGGATGGCAATTTTTAAAAAGTATCAATATGATTGTCAATCCAAATGGAAATTTAATACATTAACAGAAGTACAATTTAATATATGATACCAGACAGCTTACTAAAGAATTGTAGTAACTGACAAATTCCCCCGTATCAATAGTTTATGGGAGTGCCAGTTTTTTTTTTTTTAAAGATTTATTTATTTACGTATACAAGAGCTGGGGTACAGGCCAGAGACGCAGGGGGTGAGAAGATTCACCAGAGGCAGAGTAAGGAACAGAACAGGCAGACTGACTGAAATACACTGCTGAGGGGAGCAGCAGGCGAGGCAGGAGAGGTCTGCTTCATATGGGAGTGCCAGTTTTCTAGACTCTTCTCTAATTCACTGTGGCATTGCTTTTCTTGTGTTTTTGCCAACATGATCAGGCAAAATAGTTCCTCATTGTTATAATATTTAGCAATTCCCTGACTACTAATTTTTTTTTTTTTGGTGGGACCCTCGCAGGAGGCTGGGGAACGAACTGGTGTTGCAGAAACTGCGGGCAGCCTCGCAGCCCAGCGCTCAACTGCTGCGCCACCAGGGGAGGCCCCCTGACTAGTAATTTTAAAACTTTATTCTGATGATTTAGGACTTTGGATTTCCTTTTATGTGAATTTCCTGTTTATATTACTTGTTTACTTCTAAAGTTTGCCATTTAAAATTTATAGGAACACAGTGTAGTAGAAATATTAAGTTTTGGCTTGCCATATAGTTTATATTTTTTCTTATCTACCACTTGCTTTTTTGATTTTTGTCTTGGTATATTATCCTACATTAAAAAAGCATCTCTTCCCTTCATGACTTCTGGGTGTCCTGTGATTAATAAAGTCTCCACATTTCAGGTTTCTACATTCCCAGTTTAATTTTAAAGCACTGAAATATTTAAACCATCTGTAATATTTACATAGGATGTGAGTTAAAGGGTCTTTTTCTTCTAGGAGAATAGTCAATACCATTTATATAATGAGCCATCTAGTCTTACTGAAATAGAATGTCACATCTCAGATTTTAAGTTCTCAAATGTAGTAGATCTGCTTTTAGGTTTTCCATTTGGCCCTAATGCTTTATATTCCTTTTATTTTTCTATGTTCTTGCTGATCTTTTACTGTGAGAACAGTAGACTTATAGTAAGACTTATTTTCCTTATTTCATTGTCTATTAATAAAAACAAATCAAGTGAAAAAAATTATTTACAATTTAAAGCTCATTATTCAAATGAACAGATAATGAAAATAGGCAACAAATTAATTTTCCCTAACTGAGCAAATTTGGAAATGTTCTTTATATTCTACAACTTCAATTGCTCATCTTGATAAAATGGACCTAAACAATTGCTACCTATCCATACAGGTTTGTTTATTGTAAGTGCCAAGCAAATTAGATATAGAAAAGTTTTTTTACATTCGAAAAAAATGTTACCAACATCACTTATTATTCACCTATGCTGTAATATGTGGGACATATATTACTTTATGGAACACATTACAACATGTAAGCATGATGACATATTAAAGAGTCATGAGCCTGCTCTTGCTTCTCCAACTCAGAATAGAGGAATGGGCTACAAGGCATTAATATCACATGTGTTTTCAAAGCCTTGGCTGACTAATTGGGAGGAACGATAGAAAACAAATGGCAATGGTGAACAATGCAATGTGGAAAAGCTGCCTCCCCAAATCCTCAGGTTCAATAGACTTAAGCATCCCACGTTGTGTGTCTGCCTGGGGAGGATTCAAAGAGGATCATTTCCCCATGGCAAGCTGGGTAAAGGGTGAAAGGTTAACAGGCCAATCCCAGGACAAGGTGTTGGTCCAAATTAGGTGTTTAGAACATTTACCGAAGGACTTAGTCAGCTGAGTCTTTATTTCCAAAGGCAAAAGTATTTAGGGAACAAAAAAGACTTTTGTGTGGAAGAATTGAAGAAATCTAGTTGGGTTCTCTCTTCTCCAAGGGAACCAAAAAAGTTAAAGTAGTTGCTCCTCTTTCAAGGAGACAATTACAGATCGAAATCTGAAGCTTTTGTGTTTTGAGAACCAACATCACATTGTAAGACTCCCTGTTCAATGAATTACATTTGGAATTACTCATCCACAGAGAGAGAGCAGAACCTCTAAGAAGCGCATATGGTTGCCTGGTACTCTGATACCTAAATATTTCCAATATCTTTTTCAATTTTTAGGAAAATTAATCCTCCAGTGAAATCTAGACTTGGGGCAAAGGCAGAAGGAAGGAGACAATCTTAGAGTTTGAGAAAAGATGTATAATTGGATACCAGGCCCCACCCCCAACCCCACATATTCCAAGGCCATAAAAATTTTCTACAATCATTCTACAAAGTACTTAAACACTGATGTTTGGTTATATTGTAATCCAAAGATGGAATTTTATAGCAATAGGATTATGGACCTGGAGGATAGCATTTCTGAAGGGAGAAAAAAGTGTTTCTTTAAACAGCTGTACAATATACCTCGAAAAGAAATCACATTGATTTTATACAGCTTCAGAACTCTCATATCACCTTTCTGCTTTCTTAAGATGTTGCAGAGAGGGAATGCAAAAAATCACATTAGCAAATCCATGTAAAACTGGCATTAAGAATTTACTTTGACTTTGTAATGACTGCCCAGAAAAATTTAAAAGCCAAACCTATTGTACACAAAATGATTCCAAAACCATAAACAACAAAAGCAAAAAAAAAAAAAAAAAAAATACTAAGTCTGTGGGTTCCAATAAAAGTTAGATTTGGGGTGGCAATTACTCAATTTGCAAAAGGAATTACAATTAGAATTCCTTCACATGGCAAGATGTCTTAATGGATTCAAATTACATGGTATACAGGAAAGAGTAACTCTGAATCATGCAGCTTCTGCCTAAGAGAAAATAAAATGCCGTAAGGCAAGCCTGAAACCCCAGCCTTCTGCTCCCTGTATCCTCAAGATGTTAGGCCTCGGATTTAGGTGTTTTCTTTCAAAGATGGATAAAGCCATCTGTCCTAGAAAGCCATTCCAGAGGAGTCCACATCCCTGGGGGGCCAGCTGTTCCTCCTTGTGATACTCTTGCTCCCACAGAGTGGTACCTCTGTCAGGTACTTCTTCCCCAATATTCTGTGTGTTTCCTTGCAGGAGGTTTTTTGTTGGTTTCCCCATACCTGGTCAAGGGCTCAGCATGTAGAACTTTGATCAAATATTGCCAAATAGAGTGAGCAAGGGGGAGGAAGGAGGAAACCCAGGAGGAGGCCCTGAACTCTTCACAAGTTTGAGGTTGGTTCAGGCACTGCATTTATTCAACAGGTATTTATAACTAGCTATGATCTGCTAGACCCTGTGCTAAGTACTGGGGCACAAGACAAGATCCAGTTCTTGACTTCCTACAGTTTGTAAGCTACTAAGTTAGAGTGAAGCCAACATAATTACAGCCTTAGAGACAATGAAACAATATGAAGAAAATACAATGAAAAGAGGAAGGTGGTTGGTAGTCAGAGGAAGCTGGTTTGAATCCTTCCTCTGTCATTCACAATCTGGGTTAACTGGATAACCAATTAGTAGTAGTCTAACCTCTAATTATGACACTGAATCCCTGTGTAAAATTTTGAATTATACACACTTTTTAGATAAAAGAATTAAGAAGATAAAGTGTGCCACAACATCTAGCAGTCTCTAGTGCTCAACAGGAACTCAGTTATATCCATCTTTCTCCTTGTGCAAATGTAAAGTAAGGGTTGAATATAAAATTGTTTCTATTCTCTGGTGATAACTATGTAATGATTACTTTGCTTGTGAGCCAAATACTGAGAAAGACGATTGAAAGAGTAATAAAAATTATGTGGAGGGGGACAGAAGGTGATTTCTTTCTCTCCTTTTAGACTTTTTATTTTATCAAAATAGCCTTTGGAAAATAAATAAGAGTTTTAATTTTTAAAAGTCCAACTTGTAAGATTTCCTCAAGAGGCTAAACAATATCCCTTATGATAATGGCCACATAAATTAGCTATTTTTCAGAAGAGATGGTTGTAAAAAATCAAGTTCTAGCATATAATGGCTTTCTTTCACTAAAAAAAAGAGAGAGAAACCTAAAATTTAGACCTAAGATTTTCCAAGCCTGATTTTGCTCATTACACAATTCACCATCTTCTCTGTGCTACCAGTCATTTACTTTTCAAAGGTCTTCAGGCCAAAAGGAACATGACAAAAACCCAAGAAGTTCCTGGTTTTCCCCAGTCAAGACAGTGTGCCTTCTGATGAGGACCACAGCCTCTTCTCCTCTGGCAGTGGCCACAATCATAAGCACAGGAAAATAACATACAATAGGCGAATGGGAAGAAGGGAAGACAAAAGGGAATGGTGGGGCCTGCAGCAATTCTACTGTCAAACTCCAAACTTTGACAACATAGCACTGGTCAAACAAAACACAGAGATGGGCTCTCACTTATCAGCCTTTGGCCCCTGGATAAATGTGCTATAAACCCAAGAGGCCAGAGAGGTCTTTCTATCAATAAATCGCAGATCACATCATGACGCTTAAAATCCTTCTATGGCTCCTAGATGCCCACAAAATAAATACAAACTCCTAGGCAGACAAACAAGTCTGCTACTTGCTGCTGTCCTGTTCCCCCGCCCCTCCTTCCCACCCATGTATCTGTCTCTACATATTTCAAATCCAGGCATGCTGACCCATTTATGGTAATCCAAACACATTCCCTCTTGACTTTATAGATTTTGCTTGACCTTCCTTCCCATCACTCCTTCTTTAAGAAAAGAATAATTAGGCCAATGGTTCTTAAATTCTTGGTCTAGGGACCCCTATATATACCTATTTAAATTATTGAGAACTCCAAAGGTTTTTGTTTATGAGGGCTGTATCACTTGATATTTGTGGCAGTAAAGAAATAAAACTGGAAAAACTTAAAAATATTTACTAGCGATTGAAAACAACAACATAGGTAAGTTTTCATAAAAAAAAGTTTCCAAAATAAAACATATTTGGTAAGAAGATTGACTTTGACATTTTTGCAAATCCCTTTAGTTTCTAGTTTAGAAGAAGACAATTGAATTCTCATATATGCCTCTGAATTCAATCTGTTTAGATACAATAGTTCAGCTGAGGTATTTAAAGAAAATCTGGCTTCAGATATGTGGTTAGAAAAAAATGAGTATTTTAATAATTGTTTCAGGTAACTATGGATTTTACTCTTTCATACTATATCCAATAGTAATGTCCTAAAGGTTAGTTGCAACGTGAAATCTGAAATCACTTCAATACATTGGTCATTTGGAAAATATTGGTTCACAGAGTTACACAGATCTTCCAAATGGTAACACAGTTTATCACGCAACATTAAAATATCACTTTAATATCACCACCCAGCTCTCTGAAAATCTTTATATTGGCTTGTATCAAACTCACAACAGGGGATATACTTTTTTAAAATTTTGATTTTGCTTGAAACCTCAAATTTTATCATTAGCAACATATATTGTCAGTTACTTTTCTTGAAGTGACAGGTCCACCTTATTCATTTGCAAGAAAATGTTGCCCATATCCAAGGGTGAATAAACAGAATTTGTCAGTTGCCCTTACAAGTAAAAATGGCATTTCACAAAAAAGCATAGAGTTCAGCTCACAACTTGAACAATCACAGTGCTACCGTGAGTCATCACTATCCTCTGTTTGACGAAAAGCTGTATTTATGCTCCCAGGTCATCCCACAGAGTACTGAAAAGACATGTATTCAAGGGTTGGGGTTTAATAAAAGCAACTTTCATTGCTTCATGAAGAAAGGACATTCTTATGAGAGCCTGGGATTTTTTGTTTTCCTCCAGTTGTGCAGGGGTGAAGAACACAAAGATTGTACTAGCAATACCCTGGCTTGATTTGTGTGAAGACTCCAGTTTTACCACCATTGTTTTTTCACCATCAGGGCCAATGTCAACATAATGAAAAAAATTTAGCATCTTAACATAAAGTGAAGATAGTTTTGACTTCAGATTGCCTTTGGGAACTATTGTGAGGGTACTCTATGGCAGTGGTGGGCTGGAGCCAGCTCCTTCTGGCTTGCAGAGCTGATTGCTAACATATCAAGAATTTTTATAAGGCAGTTGATGTCACGTTGGCTGTTTGATATCAGCCAGGATAGGAATGTTTACAAATCAGGGTCTTTTTTTCTTCTTCCAGAGAGCTAATTGTTAAACATTAAAAAACTTATATTCAAACAATTGTTAAACAGCACTCACCTTCCATCTGTGTCCTTATGACTTTGTGACTCAACATCTTGCACTGTGCCTGCCACAGAGTTATTTACTGAAAATCTGTTAAATAAACAAGAGTAAATCATTAAGTCAATCTATTATGCTACCTCCTCCAAGTGATTTTCCCGGATTCTCCATTTAGAGTCAATCTCCCCTTTTTTGTGTTCTTATTAATAGTCTTAACACCAGTTATAGTGAATCATAATTATTTTACAAGGCAGTTTTTCCCACCAGTCTGACAATATCTCAAGAGATGATGGCCTCCCCGGTGGCACAATGGGTTGAGCGCAGAGCTGTGAAGCTGTCTGCAGCCTCTGCAGCATGGGATCGATTCCCGGCTGGCCAGGGAGAAACCCACAAGGTGCAGCAGACCTCTCCTGCCTCACCCACTGCTCCCCTCAGCAGTGTCTTCAGTCCATCTGCCTGTTCTGCTCCCTGCTCTACCTCTAGTGAATTCTCTCACCCTCCCACGCCGCGGACTGTACCCAGTTCTTTTTTTTTTTTTTTTTAAGATTTATTTATTTATTTATTTATTTATACAAGCACTGGGTACAGTCAGAAGCGTGGGAGGGTGAGAGAATTCACCAGAGCCAGAGCGGGGAGCAGAGCAGGCAGAAGGACCGAAGTACACTGCTGAGGGGAGCAGCGGGCGGCAGGAGAGGTCTGCGCGCCATGTGGGACCCTCCTCCAGTGGCCGGGGAGCAGCCGGGGATCGAACCGGCACGGCAGAGGCCGCGGGCAGCTTCGCAACCCAGCGTTCAACCGCTGCGCCACCGGGGAGGCCCTGTACCCAGTTCTTGTATAAATAAATAAATCTTTAAGAAAAAAAAAAAGAGATGATTTCTTATGGCACAGCAAGACAGCAAGATATTTCAGCACAGGTAGTTTGGTGGGAGTTCTAATCCCAATTTTGCTTTATGCTAACTTTATGCTAACTGTACAATTAGCAATTTTGCCTCTGGGTTTTAAGATGAGAGTAGAGATCACGTTAGCTCTTCCAGGGACTTTTGGGAGAATTAAACAGATTAGCAAATTAGTAGTTAATGCTCAATAAATGTTAACTGCTTCATGTATGCTATCTTCCCTATATTTGGCATATAGTAGATGTTTGTTCATTAAGTATTTTGTGAATGAATTCCCTATTTCAAGTCTTGTATATGATAGAGACATGAGGATGAATTAAGCCTGGAATTCTAATCTTAAAATAGCTTAAATCAGACAGAGAAGTAAAAATGGGAAAAGAAGAAAGAGGAAAGACCCACAAGATTATAAAATCAAGATGATGAAGGCTGTATTTACAGAAAAGTGAAAAGAATAGACAAGAAAATGAAAGCAGTGAATTGGCTAGCATAAATAGTGAGGCAAAATAAATTTCAGAAACAGTAGCTAATAGTTACACTTGCTGTATATTTCTACCACATCATCTGAGGGAGAGTGGAAGGTTGAGAGTTTGGGGTGCAAGAACAGGGACTTCTATAGTGAGGTAGTTACGCTTTATCATGCTTTACTGGAGCCTGGATGGATGAAATATCTCTCAAGATACTTGCAAATAGAGTCTTAGTCACTCTATTTGCAAAATGGAAATCTTTATAACATCTGCTTCAAAAGTTTTGTGTCTACCAAATTACACCGTGTTTACAAAGTCTGGCACATAGTAAATAGTTTATGAATGTTAACTATTGTTGCTTGTTCAAATTATTATTCTATATTCATTTCTATCATCTTGTTACTAGTTTACTTTTTCAGGTACCTTGATGACTAGAAAGACGTTCATCTATAGCATCCTATTAATAGAAAACACTGTCTCCTTTTGGGAGTAACTTTTGGTAAGATAGTCCCATAATGCTTGACAGCCTTTTGAGTAAATGTTCATTCTGAAACCCTGTGACCACGTTTCAGGATTCAGATTTTGTTTTCAGTTTGAAAATAATCTCAAACACATGCCACATACTACATAAAAGCCTCTCAATTGGGATATCAGTGTTATGAGAAGCCTCACATCAGTTCATACCAGGTCTTGCTGCTAAACTTTGGTTTCCTGAGCTTTGGGGGTTTCAGCACCAGAGAAGGAGGCTTACTAGGGTATTTGGGCTGGCAAGGCTAGGCTTCTGGC
This sequence comes from Talpa europaea, assembly GCF_964194135.1. NCBI lineage: Eukaryota > Metazoa > Chordata > Mammalia > Eulipotyphla > Talpidae > Talpa > Talpa europaea. Next base: position 30,902,936 of record NC_140073.1, read on the forward strand.
CCTGTCTGCTATCACCTCTCCGAGGAAACCCCTGGAATGGCTCTCTTCTGCTGCACTTCTGCAGATAGGCTGTATAAGATTTTCTTCTCTGTAGGTTATGGAACCAAGTAACCGCTTGGCTCACACAGAAAAAAAAAAGGGTTAGGTGCCACTCCCAAGACAGTGTGTGCCTGACACAGGCTGGAAAGGCACCAGTGAGTGGTGAATAATGTTGAGTTGGATTCCCTCTCACTACTCCACAGCAGTTTCTCAGGCCCTTCCCCCCGTAGGGGAAGAAGAATAGCTCTATGGCAAGGCCCCTCTCCTGTTTCTGTGTATGCCTAAACACCCAGTGGCGGGTTTATCAACTTCATATCTTTAGTGAGGAGCTCATGTCAGACCTACCACAGGCCTAAAGATGGCTCCTGCTGGGCCCCCAGGATGAGGACAAATGGTCAGGCTCAGAGTGCAAGCACAGCATGAATAGGCCTAAATTAGGCTGGGCCTAATAACCCGTTTACTAACACCTGTATTAGTCCTCTATCACTAGGGTGAACTGCTGTCGGACAAGCCGTAATCCCATAAGCTTTTCATTTGCATATACCTCATTAACTGATTAAACCTTGAAGAAGGCAAGTTTCTGCAGCTGGTGGGCCCATTCCTTCACACTGCCTGCCTGGGTGGTTTTGGTAATGAAGTCATGTGGGTGGATGTGAGGTTTATATGTATGGAAGGGATTAGGAGTATTAGAATTTGTGTGAGCTGATGTTGCCATATTCTCTCTACTGGAGCCCAGTAATTGGATGGGAGGAGAAATAGCAGACCCATTAGTTTTGTCTGTTTACTCAGGAGCAGGGTGCTAGAGATTCAATTTTGCTTTCTTTGGCTCAGTTGCCTTTGTGAAGCAGGCCTGCTTTGTCTCCTCTGTCCCTGGGCACCTCCAAACACCAGCCCCACTAAGTCGATTCAGCCACAAAGGAGAGATGTTGGTGACTAGAGGCCCAGGGAGGAGAAAATGCAGCCCAACTCAAGTACTACTTGAAGGCAGCCCCATCCCGCCTAGACCAATCCTGGGATCCAGAGCAAGAGATAATTGAAATTTATCAACACTTCTGGGGCCTTTTTTTTTTTTTTGATTATTTTATTAGTTCTCCACGTTTGGGATTAACAATCCTTGGGATCAAACGCACCGCAGGCTCCTTCTTTGGGAAATGAATGGTTAGACATTTCGGAGACTTAACAAAGCAATTGTTGTATTTGCCGGGTTTGCATAATTTTAATAGACAAAAAATAACACGAACCAAAAATCCATTTCCTGTGCTGTTTGTACAGCTGGAGACAGAGCCCCTTGTGCCTGATGATGTAAGAGATGCACCATTGTCCGCCCCTCACCCGACAATGCGGTCCCACTAATGTTGTTAACAAAACCAGACTGGGTGATTCTTAAAACTTTGAAGCTGAACATTGTCTCCAAAGTGTATGGGGCACACAGACTGCATGATGTTTATTCATCAGCAGTGCTGGGGTTTGCAAAGCCCAGAGATGAGGGCTCACACCAGCAAAGAGTGAAGGGAAATGAGGACTGATCACAAGATCACAAGGCCAGAGCGTGAAGCCAGAGAATATAGAGGAAAAAAATGTGAATTGGGGAGTTTTATTTTTCTTTCATAGAAACATTAAAGACGTATAGGAGAATATTTCAATTCATGTTGATTCTATACAGGATTATTTTTTATTTTCAGTTTTCTTTATTAAAAGCCACAGCCCCTCGAATGTGGTATGTAACTCACTGTGCATGGAGTTTTATCATGTGCTAAAATGTTCCTTTTTAACTGGGTTTATGTTTTTAAATGACTGAAGTGAGGGGGAAAAATATCAATGTAAATTTAATTTAAAACATCAAAATCAAACAATCAAAAGCCCAGTAAACCAAAGAATTTTTTTTCATAACCAAATGCAACTGAATGTCTGAGTGTGTATATTTGCAGGGTTTTTACGGGATCATTTTGCCATACTCAGGGATTCAAACTAGAGTCCTATAGGCAACAGACAGAAACAGCAATACTAGTTGTTGTAACAGGTTTCCATAGTAAAATCAAATCCTCAAAAACTAAAAGGGTGGATGTAGCCCAGTGGACTCTGATGGAGGACTACAGGTACCTTGGTGGTGGGTGTAGTGTGCTGACATACTTCTAGGGGACTGTGAACCTACATCTCTGAATCATATATAGTGATGTAAACCAGTATTACCTTTAAAAATACAACAAATAGACTAATAAAATTATATAAAAAAAAAGCAAGCCAGCCAGCCAGAAAAACAAATAAATACAAATACCGCATCATACCATCCTATTGGCACATTCACGTGTGTTTTACCAATCAGTGAAATAAAACTTTGCCATTTCTTTGCCATCTTCCTCTGCCTTCATTATTTTAATATTTCTTTCATTTCTGTTAACGTTGTTAGTAAAAGCAATTGAATCCCCTGTACTTGATACTTAATTCAGCTAATATTTTTGAGCCCCTATTTTCTATTCTGGTTAAGTTAGTAAGAGGCTTACCCAACAAAGCATGTAAGATTTAACCACAACCCAGAATTGCCAGTCAGCATTAAAGAAAATCTGTGTAGAAAGATAGTGAGAAAAAGACAATGGGAGAAAGTTTTATTCTGGCTCACATAATTCTGAAGCTAGAGATTCATCAGATTTCCAGAATACAATGAATCTTAAAGGTCCTCAACTCCAACCATGAAACTAACAGTCTAAATCCCCCCCTTGACCAAAATTCAGTGTACCCCCTTTACCTGTTCCAAGCATTTGTGACCAATCAGGTTCTTAAAGTTTTGTGATCCTGATCTAGACATTGATCTTCTAGCCACTTTGCATTCCTTTCCAGCCCCAAAAACCCATCTTTACATAATATATTCTTCATGGGGAAGGAATTTTAAATTTTTTGAGTACCTACTAGCCAACAGCAGGACTCAAACATACAGATCCTGCTAAGTGGGATAAACATTCTTATTTAAAGATAATCAAACTGAGGCTCAGAGAGGCTAAGCAACTTACCCAAAGACATACAGCCTCTATAAATCTCCTGGTCTGACCTCTTGCCATATCACAAACCACTCCAAACTTCATGGTTTAAAGCAATCAACATCTTATTTATTGCTCATGATTCTGTGGTTTGGCCAAGAGGTTTTGTTGGTCTGGATGGGTGTAGCTGGGGCAGGATGGTCTAGGAAGGCCTCACTCACAGGTCTGGGCCTCAGCTGGGATGGCTAGGACAGCTGGCCCTCTCTTCATGTAGTCTCTAAGAAGTCTAAAGCAAACTTGTTCTTATGGTGGCAGCCTTACAAGAGAGTAAGAGCAGAAGCTGCTAGGACTGCTGAAGACTAGGTTCAGAGCTCATAGCTTTCCCTGCATCCTGTTGATCAAAGCAACTCATAACGGCTGTCCAGGCTCAGTGGATGGGATATAGATTCTACTTTGATGGGAGGAGCTGTAAAGGGTTTCTAGCCATTTGCAATTTGAGCCCATCACCTGTGCATTCTCCTCTTAACTCCAGAGCCAGTTAGACTATGTTCACATCTGGGCTTTGCTAGGTGTTCATGTTATGCCTTGGGAAATTTCACTAATGTCTTCCTATTTCCTCATCTATAAATGAGGATAATGCCAGGACCTCAAAGAGTGATTATGAGGTTTAAGTGTGTGCGCATTTAGAATAATGTCTGGTACATTGTTTAGAATAATGTCTGGAGTAGTCTGCATAATATCAGTGACTATTATCATTATTGCTATTATTCTTATTAGCCCATAAACTATACACCCCATCTCAATATTTATTAATTAATGTGCTGAGTCCTGGAGACATAAATCAAAGGAGTGGGTGGGAAAGATTTAGCACTTATTTACCGGCTATTTATGAGGGCTCCCTGTTGGGTGCTTTACATGGAATATTTCATTTAATTCTTAAAAGAATACAGGAGGGTAGGTGCTAGTCTCCCTGGTTACAGGTAAACAAAGTGACTAAGATTTGACCTCTTTTCTCAAAATATTTACACTGTAGTGTAGAAAATAGCACCCAAAAATGACATTTTGTTTGGCATTTTTACAACACATTCATGTTCATTATTAATTCACTGGAACTCAGGAGCTTTTTTTAATAAAGCAAACACTTAAATTTTTTTTTATTTTTTATATTTTTCATTTTTAAACAATTAAGCAAACACTTTTCATGTAATAAGTCAATAAGGGAATTGAATCAGATTCAGGATTGAAATGATGGAGTCCTTCATGAAGATGTCAAAGCCAGATTTTTCACCTCAACCTCCAAAGTAAGGACCGACTATACCTCAAGCATCACTCAGCCCTCTTTCCCCCAGCTTCTACCTTGCAGCACTCTTTATGGTACCCAGCGCAGGAGAACCAAGGCTTACACATAGCAGACGCTTAAAAATAATAAGGTCCAAACCCCACCAACTTCAGGAAAAATTGGAAAATACAAATAAGGCTGGAGTCAGGTTTCAAACCAAAGACCCAGGCAGGAGTCAACAACTGCCTTCCAAACTCCCAGGAGGCCAGCCTGGCCTGCGGAGGCTAATGGCAGCCCACTCTCATCCTTTTGCTTCCCTGCAACCAGTAGCATTTTTATCACTCAATTGAGTGAACTGAAGGTGTGCAGAGCAGTTCAGCATCAGAGAGGCCTACACATAGTATGGAGAAGAACCTGGATTAGGACTGGGGTCTTCTGACTCTCCACTCTGGACTTTTCCTTCACATCACAATGTTTTACTTATTTAAATCAGCAATTATCATATGAGGAAAGAAAAGATCCCCAGAAACTACTTAAAAAACTAACTAGATACAGATAAAACAGTCAAATGAAGTATAAGGTAGCGCCCCTGGTACATTCCACACCCTGTCATAATGCTTCCAGTTGCTTGCTGACATCATTCTTGGATGCAGGACACCTATTCAGCAGCTGTGGCAATACTGCTATACCAGAGCCTTCTCAGAACTAGATGTAGAAGGCCAATTCATAAAAGGAAACAGTTCCACAGCTGGCTTGGTTTGTGATGAGCAAACAAATGCAAAGCATTATTTAAAGACTAGAACGGTCACTACTAGAACAGATGTAGAAAAACCAGGGATCCTCTGCCAAATGTAGGATTGCCACAGCTCCCATTCAGGCTGGATTGACACATGTGGCTCCTTTTGCACACTGGATGACAGCAATGTAAGCATCAGAAAGAGCAGGGGGTGGAGTCTGTTGACCTGGATTTTGATCCTTCATTCTGTGAGTCTTGGTTTCTTCATCAGCAAAAAGAGTAGCTTCTTCAGATGATGGTTGTGAGGACTGTGTGTTGCCCTGCCTACCGAGAGCTAGGCACTCTTCTTACTGGTGATGGATGAACTGATAGTGTTGGAATGAGGGACCAGGCACGCCCAAACCCTGCCTTGAATCACCCCTTTTGGCAAGAGCTAACCACATGAGCAACAAAAGCAGGATGGAAGTTCAAGTTCTATTTTGGCACTGTTTACACACCCTTATCCTAAGTTATGGAAAAGCTTGGTGGAACACTTGGTTTTAGCTTGAGGATAAGGGAGATCCTTCTCATTCTCCTCCCAAATTTAAATCTCATACTCTTCTACCCTGCAGGGGATCCATGGGGAACTCAAAGGAAAGAAAGAAAAAGTTGGCTGGGTTGGGGGTGGGAAGTGAGGTGGGAGAGAATGAGAGGGAGAAGAAAGTGCAGGAGGGGATTAGGGAGAAAGAGAATGAGAAAGCAATGATCGGCCTACTCTGATGTGCCAGGCCTATCTGGATCTTCTTCTCACTGCAGAGATGAGAGAAAACAGGAGGCTTTCCACACAGTCACCCTGTCTGTTGGTGACCGTGGCTCACACAGTGTTTTAGAATCTGTTTATTCAGATTAGCAAACTTCTTCCTTTGACAGGGGTCTTCGAAGAGGTGAGTAGCAGTAAGCCCAGGCATGGGACAGGCTGAAGACTCACCTCTGGCACAGGAATCAGCACACCTTACCTAAAATGAAGGCCATGTCACTGTGGTTGTGCTTACATTTCTGTGCTAGTGTCCTCTCTCTTTGTGAAAAGGAAATTGTATAGTGAGAAATAAGGTTCCTCTCAGTCAGAATGTATGATAGTAATACTTCAGGAAAACAACAGATAATTAAGAACTTAATTAAAATTCATTGTTTTCTAATGATATACTAAGAGATCTCATGGCATAAAAGCAGAACCCTACGAATCATACTTGGACATATTAATTTCTCTGAGTCTTAGTTTCCACATCTGTAAATAAGAACTTAAGATAATTGTTTCCCAAACTTGGATTTAGTCTCTGTAAATTTAATTTTACAGATTTGGATCTAATTTAATTAAATATGGATTTAACTCTCTGGTAGAATTAAATAAAGAATAAAGCTCTATATATGGTCAAGGTTCAAGAAATGGTAGTTTGTTATTACTGAAAGTTCCTTATTTTTTCATCAGTTCTGATCTTTATTATGTTATTTAATATACTGCCATTTTTTCAGCTTTAAGTTTGTCATTCATTACCCACCACCACCCCATATTCCACAGTGCCGTGTCCCCAGGTGGAACACTAGGATAAAAGCAGCAATAGATGGACATTCACAGAGAACTAAATTTACACTAGGGCTCTACCTGGGTGTTCTAGTTTTGTGGCTGGGGACAAATCATTTACTATCTCTGAATTACTTCCTCACTATGGTAAAACTTCTTTGTCATCAGTTGTTGACCTTAGTATCCATTCTCTCTTCTTTAAAAAAAAATAAATCTGGACATATAGGGCCTCCCTGGTGGCGCAAGGCATTAAGCACCGCACTGTGAAGAAATCCACAGCCTCTGTAGTATGAGTTCGATGCCCAGCTGGCCAGGGAGCTACCCACATGGTACAGTAGACCTCTCCTCACTCACCCGCTGCTCCCCTCAGCAGTGGACTTCAGTCATTCTGCCTGTTCTATTCCCCACTCTGTCTCTGGTGAATCCTCTCACCCCCTGCATCTCTGGCCCATACCCCAGCTCTTGTATGCATAAATAAATAAATCTGAAAAAAAAAAAAACAGTCAATCAATCAATCAATCAATCCGGACATATAGATGCGTCATTAGAAGGCTACATTTCCCAGCTGTGTTTGCAGACAGCTGTGGTCACATTGTTAAGTGAGATGTAGTGAGGAGCACTTCATTGCCCTTCTTTAACCTTTCCTAAATAGTGGTATTTCCTGAGCAGTGGCCAACTAACTTCTTTGTCCTTGGGATGATTGAATAAAGAACTGACAGAACCTAAATCCTAATATTGTGGGGTTTCTACACTGTAGTCTATAATGACTTAACTCTGACTATCTCTTAGAGATGATTAAAAATAAGCAACCTGTTGAAAAATCTTTCTTTGAGTTTTCTGTCACATCAGTCAAACTTATGTAAGATAATGAATGCTAAAGTATTTGGCACTTTGCTGGTGCTCAGTAATTTCAATTTCTTCCTCTTCTCAGAGAGACATTCTTAAAGTAAAATATTAAACAACAAATCTCATAGATGTGCTCATGTCATCCCTATTTTAGTCATTGATGGGATTATGAGAAAGGTTAAATGAAATAGCTCTATAAATGCCCCTGGTACATTGTAGGTCTCTATCTAAATGGAAGGCATCCAGACCCTTCCAAATATGGTCACACTCTGTCCAGCCTTGTTCTTGCTCTGTTCTCTGGTTCATCCCAACCCCTCTTCCTACACACCTCATTTTATAGCTACACCAAGCTGAATTCTTCAAACTTTTCTACCAATGGCAGAGAAGAACAAACCCAAATCTTAGAATGTCGGGAGACTAAATCTGAAACACCCTTATAAAAGAGCCTCAAATTTCTTTGAAGTATTAGATGTTTATCTTAAAAAATTAAATTGAATTTTCATTCCCTGCCAATCTATACATCTGTTCATATTAATATAAGTTGTTTTAATCACTCACTCTTGAGTAGCCTGTGGCTTTTTTTTTTTAATATTTTATTTTATTTATTTATACAAGCACTGGGTACAGTCAGAAGCTCGGGAGGGCGAGAGAATTCACCAGAGGCAGCACGGAGAGCAAAGCAGAGCAGGCAGACTGACAAAGTACACTGCTGAGAGGAGCAGTGGGCGGCAGGAGAGGTCTGCGCGCCATGTGGGACCCTCCTCCGGTGGCTGGGGAGCAGCCGGGGATCGAACCTGCGCCACAGAGGCCGCGGGCAGGTTCGCAACCCAGCGCTCAACTGCTGCGCCACCGGGAAGGCCCAGCCTGTGGCTTTTTGAGAACTCCCTAGATCCAGATCTGAGTAGGGCAGGCACATCTGTCATATCTCTGTTCTTTTTGTACTGTTTCTTCTGCCAAAAATGTCTTTTTTTTTTTTAACTTGCCCCCTCCTCACTTCCCGTGCAAAAATGTTCTTGATTTTTTCAAGCAGATGCAGTAGCTCTCTAACTTGCTGGACATCCCTCCCCTACAGTGCTTAAGAGATAATATCTAGGCTGGTTTGAGGAATGAGGTGTTGGAGTGGGATGGGTTGTCTCTTTCTTTCACCAACAAAATCCTCAAGGGAAATGACTGCAATTTTGTACCAAATTATTACTATAACTGTAACAGGGTGGTCCCCAGGAAAGGGGGAGGTTCCCTACCCCACCCAAGGGAAGGTGGAGCTGAGCAGGAAGAGGAGAAGCAGAAGAGACTGAGGAAGGAAGCAGGATGGAGCCAGAAGGAGACCTGGAGGAGGCGCATGGAGCCTAGAGACACGTGAAGAAACTGCACTTGTCTTTTGGTCGTGGACGGGGTGACACAGATGTGGGTGAGACCCGTGGGGAGGTGACAATGGCAGCTTTTATCTTGATGTTGATTTTGCTCTTTTCCTTCCGGGCTTGTCCGGTTGTTTGTGACCCTTTTCTGTGGGTCCCCACTGGAAGATGCTTTAGACTTGTGGCAGGCTTTGGGGCCTTGCTCTGGGCCGATCCCATTTGGATGGACTTTTACCCACGAGGGGATGGGTAACTTTGGGTGCTTGATTTAGAAACTAGATTCTTCGCCTTACCTGTATTGTTTCCTAGTTTTATTAAAGTTCCTTTTCATTAAAGTCTCCTATGTTTTGTGTTGATGCGGCGGATGGCAGAACCCATTTAGAATAGGCAGGTTTGCGGGGTTTGGGCTGACCCTCTCCCTGTCCTATAACATAACCACCACATCCCCATCACTATTAGAGCCTAGCACTGTGCCTAGTGCTCATTAAAGATTAAACACAATAAATAAATCAACTGAATATTCAACAAATAAAAGAAACAGGCAGGTTTGTGGACTAGACCTCAGATTTCACCCACATGCACTGTCTTGGGGCCTCCTCCATGCATGTGGCTTACTATGCTTCTAAATTAGGCCTAAACCCATCTATATGTACAATGGAAGGATAAAGGTAACCACCTCCAACTCAAGTCAGCCCAGCTAGAAAAATCCACAGCCAGTGTCCCAGTGGTCTCTGAAATGTCAATACTATGAAGGTTGACGCTAAGCTCCACACACCCCACATTATCAAATGCCCGTTTGCTTCTTGTTTTGTCTGGTCTGTCAGCACCATTTACTGCTGAGCAGGTTCCTTATCTTTATTGATCACTTAATTTATCTTTTCTTAACTTCCCTTGCACCGTCTGGTGCCGTGTGTCCGTCTGTTGAGGCTGTCATGACTGGTTTGCTTTTGAAATAATAGGGGCAGCAGGTGGTGTGACTAAGTCGACCCTTCGCAGAATGGGGGACCATTCCCAGTCCCTGTCTCAACCTGCCAGTGCGTCTACACCCTCCCAGCTGTTCCACATTAAAGCAGTCAACTGTGACTTTACAGTTGAGTTTTACACAACTGTTTTACAAACCAGGAAGAAGGTCTTTTGTCACAAATCCTTTGTCAGGCAGTAGAATGGGGAAGAGAAAGGCAGTTCCGAGACTTGGTGCATTTTAATGACTATGCAGATAGATGCATACTCCTTTGCTTTGATAAAGGGGTGTGGGTGAGGGTTGAGGGGTGGCTGGGAGGAAAGAGAGCAGGCTGATTCCTTGCTCTTCAGACTATTTAGTAAGAGGAGCAACTGCTCTCTCAACACTGTTTTTACTTCAAACAGACCTTCTACTCCACAAAAGCTCTCATTCCTCTTGTAAAATGAAAATAAAGGCAGTTAGCTAGGGACAGTACTCTGGGGGCAAGCATTGTGCAACTGAGAGATAGCAAGAAAATTATGCCTTTGGGACTAAAAGTCAAGTACCTTTCTGATCTGGGGCTTGTAATCACATGTGAGCAGAAAAGAGACAAAGTAAAACAAGCACAGAGTTTTGACTGAGACAGAGTCAGACTCCAGAGTTAAGTGATAATCATATAACTCATTATTAACACTATGATACACATGTTAAAATTCTTGTTTCTTAAAACAGACATCTTTGATAGGATGTTTAAGTCTATTAACTAAAAGGTGATTAATCAAAACCTTTAAACAATTAAAAATCAATCTCTACACACACACATATCCCTACACTTTAGTTTATAAGCTAAAAGTCAAGGGAAAGGGCCTCCCCGGTGGCGCAGCGGTTGAGCGCTGGGTTGCGAAGCTGCGCACGGCCTCTGCGGCGCCGGTTCGATCCCCGGCTGCTCCCCGGCCACCGGAGGAGGGTCCCACATGGCGTGCAGACCTCTCCTGCCGCCCGCTGCTCCCCTCAGCAGTGTACTTCAGTCCTTCTGCCTGCTCTGCTCCCCGCTCTGGCTCTGGTGAATTCTCTCACCCTCCCGCGCTTCTGACTGTACCCAGTGCATGTATAAACAAAAACAAAACAAAACAAACCAGCAAACAAATAAATAAAGCACACCTCTATTAAAAAAAAAAAAAAGTCAAGGGAAAGATGACTTAAATTTAGGCTGGAAAGACTACATTAGGCTGAAAATCAGGAAATCTTTCTCTGGTTAAGGCTTCAGGACTAGTTGAGTTTAGGCATATTAAGTACTATGAGCATAGCTAGGAAACTGTGCTAAATATATTTTATCTCTAAGGTGTGTGAACTGAGAGAGTGGATGGTAATGGGGGTTGGGATAATAAGGAGAGGAGTATCACTGTCTTTTTTTCTCCTGAGTTATCTAGGTTTGTAGAGTAGGAACATTTACTATTTTTTTTTAGATATTAGAGTGACATTTTTAGCCCTTACTCCCACTGACTTCACCCTAAGGTGCAAGAGAATCACATCTCTTGGATGGTGAGGGAAGTTCAAGTTTGTTCTTTCACAAGGCCTGTATTTCTCTCTTGTTGGTTGGTCCAGAGGTCACAGGTGTGAGATTCTCCTTCTTGCCCTCCCTTATCATCCATTTGGCAAGCAAACCTGGGTTAGAACCTAGGTTCTGTCTTCTAAAGCAGAGATACTCATATGTGACCTGCTGACCAACATATTTATGACTGATCTATGATAAGTAACACAGACACTATGATTAAGCATTGAGAAATCTACCAGTCCACCTAGACTAGAGAAATTGATAAGCATAAAGTAAACTCAGTTTTTATGTTAAAACTCTAAATATTGAAGTAGTCAAGAGGAAAATATACAGCATTAAATATTTATATTGGAAAGCAAGTAAACCCTTTAATTGATAATTTAAGTTTCCATCTTATGAAACTAACAAGAGGATCAAATGAAACGCAATGCAGGAAAAAGGAAGACATAATAAAGAGCAGAAACCAATAAAATTAGAAATAATAGAGAAAATCAATGAGTTAAAGTGATTTTTTGCAAAGATCAATAAAATTGATAAGCATCTAGCCATTCTGAGCAACAAAAAAAGAGGCAGAACACAAATCAACATCAGATATGAAAGAGAGGACATTATCTATGCCCCATAGAAATTAAAATGATAATATTGCAAACATCTTTATGAATTTGATAGCACAGGTCAACTGGGGAAATTATTTGAAACACACAGGACATTCAAAAATTAATAGCTAATCTGATATTTCTTTTATTTATTAAATTTATTGAATTTATTTTCAAAAACTTTCACACAAACAATAATTCAGGCGCAGATGGGTTCACTGGTGAATTTTCCCAAATATTTAAGGAAAAAATATGCCAATATTATCTACACTCTTCCATAAAACAGTGAGAAAAACATTTCCTAAGTCATTTTAGGAGGCCAGCATTATTCTGATGGGAAAGCAATAGAAAGACATAATAGGCAAAGAAAAGGTTATAATCCTTCATGAATACTAATACAAAAATTGTTAATTTTTTTATCAAATTGAATCCATCAATAAATAACAAATAATACATCATGAACAAATAGAGTTTAGCCAAAAATACATGACTGAACCGGCATTTGAATGTCAATCATGTCATGAATTATAATAAAATATCCTATGGTCATATTACTGATGCAAAAAAAAAAGAAGAATTTTACAAAATCCAACATCCATTAAATAAGATAATAATGAAAATTTCAGCAAGCTAGGACTAAAATGGTACTTCCTCAGTTTATTACAAAGGTCATCTGTGAAAAACATCTAGCTAATATTGTGCTATATGTGGGGAAATGCAGATTAAAACCACAATGAGAGTATTTATTAGAATGTCTAAAAGAAACAAAAACTGATAAGAACAAGTGCTAGTGCAGAAGTAGAGCAAGTGAAACTTTCATCCATTGCTGGTGAATAATGTTACTTTCAGTGTAAACCAAGATCTGAGAACCAGACATTTCAATGTAAAGGGCATAGTGTTATGCTAGACAGTAGCTATTAGACATATTATAAAACTATAGTAATTAAAGTAGTGTGTCACTATGTACTTTCACTGTCAGAAAAGACAGGAAATCTTTGGGAGCAGAACTAAAGGTTTAGAAACATATCTAAGTATACAGTTGATAAACAATATTTAAAAAATGAAAACAAAAATGAAACCATCCTCAGTCTGGCTAAAAACCAGAGTCCAGAGACTATTGAAAGCTTCACCCAGGCACATGCCACCACAGCAGCACATTCAGGCATACCCAGACATGTCCACTGGCTAGAAAACAAGGAAATCATACCACTAAGGCAAGGACCACTAACAACTGAATGTTGACCAATCACTGCTTAACAAACTTGCCACCAATCAGAGTTGTACTAACTGAAAATCTCTTTTGCGTAGAACACACCTGAGTGGCGACAAGCACTTTTTGTATATAAAAGTGCACTCTCATGCCCTACCCCCAAATTTGAACACAGCTCATGTGCTGCTTGGGCCTGTGTCTTCTGGACTGCTCTTCTGGTGCCCTGAATAAGTATTTGCTGTAACTACTATGCTGTCATACAGGAACTCTCATACTCCAACTCTTCTGCTGTGACTAGCAAGGTGTAACATGTGAGCAGTAACATGGTTGCTGTAATTCCTCCAGACCTGGGTTTCTTAGTCTACCTAATAAGTTTAATATGTAATAAAGGTGACATTTCAAAACAGTGAGGAAAAGTCTAAGGCCCATTATTCAATACATAAAGCCGAGACAACTGGCTAACCATCTAGGGGGAAAAAGTTAATCTTAACTCTTTAGCATATATAAAAGTAAATTCCAGATGCATTAATTATTTAAAATAAAAGTTAAATATTCAAGTAATTGTAAAGTGGAATGGCCTTTCAGAATGATGACCCCCGAGTCAGTAAGATCCAGAATTATCAAGAATAGTTCAATTGTGCTTTCATCCTTATATAACAAAGTGGTACCAGAAATGTTAGAAAGATTTTACATTTGTAAAAATAACTTTTCCCTTAGATTTCAGTAAATTAATCATTAATTTACCCAAACACCAAATTCCTCATGGTTTTTATTTCTAGTAAAGTTTTCCTTACCCATTTGAAACTATTATCCAAGAAGAATAATCTCTGTTCCTAAAGGCCAGACCATTGTCCCTAAAGTAGTTACAGGCAATTACATAATTAAACTTGATTCTTGCACACATTTGTTCCCTCAGTTTTTTGTTTTTTTTTTTTGCTTAAAATTTCAAATTGTGGAAAGTAAGGTTTATATAGAGATCCTAACTTCTAGACTTTTCTCCACTGAAATGTGAAGACCAGAACTTTAAGAAAAATTATTTAAATGATTTTTCATTTTGAAACTAAGAGCTTAAAACCCAATCATATATAAAGATTTTATGTCTAGAATGTTTTCTTCCAGGAAAAGATCTTGATGTATCTATGTACTTCCATTTATTAGAAAATAGGATTTATGTAATTTATCATGTTTTCCTTTGGTTTAAGCCAAGTATTTTGTCTTTGGATCAAAATTACTTAACCCTTCCTCTATATGATTTTTTAAAAATCTGTCTTGCAACTTTACTTAAACTGTCTTAGGACTTCAGTGGAAGTTAGCAGTATACAGCACTCAAAAGTTAAAAAAATAAAATTAATAATGACAGTTTAAGGATGGGTACCACTAAGTCCTTCCTCTCCTGTCACTACTTAGATTTTGAGCTCTTCCAAGAGCCTAGATTTATTTCCTATAATGAAATCTATATAACAATAAAATCAGGTTATTAAGGTAAAATTGGATTGTATTAATTTGTTTCATCCCTATGAAACAATAACTAATAACTTATTAGGGCCCTGAAAAAGGTACTTTTTAAATATTTTTTAAAAAATTTACAGCAAATAAAACCAGGTAGTAGGTAGTCGTGTTTATTCCAAAATCTCTTAAACTTTGCATCAGTATGCGAGCAAGTAAGTGAAATGCCTGCCATCACATTCTGAATGTTAAACTTCTTCTAAACATCTTCCATTAAAAAATCTCCAGTTGGTGTTATTTACTGTGGCCAGGGACTCAAACAGCAGGTCTCTCACCTCAGGGACCCAGGGTGTAAATTAGAGAGAAGGCACAAGTGAACTGAGTTTGGTGGTCGTTCAAGACCCTGATGGACATTTGTCTACCTCACAAAAGCCTCCACACAATTGGGCTCAATTTGTCACAAATGACAGTTTCTGCTCGAAAAGGGGCCAGATTTGGAGTGGCACAGATGTTATAGTTTTTCTCCATCCTCAGTTGGGACCACAGGGATAAAATTCACTCAGCAGAGTTAATTATTCCAAGCAAACAGCACAACTCCCAAACATGTACTTTTTTCTATCCCTCCTTCCCTATTTTCTCTGATGTTCTCCTCTGTTTCCTGAGTGTGAGAGAAGCAGCCCCTCAGCTGATTTCAGACCAAACCAGTGGAGGCCTACAATCATTTCATGAACAATCATTTCATGAACACAATCATTTCATGAACCACTAGAAGGACTCTAAAACATACAAGCTGAGAGACATCTCCACAGAAGTCTCTAAGCCCTTGGAAGGCAGACTTCAGCCATTACTGGGTAACCCTTGGAAACTGAAGCCCAATCTGGTTGATTTTGTAATAGTCCCTCCATAAATATTACATAGAATTGATAGAGGAACTTGATACATCACCTGAAAAGCCAATGAACCCATTTAATTCTAGCCTCCCTTATACTAGTTTCAAAGAAAAGTCCAATTTGTAATCAGACATCTACAGCAGGGCCAGAAGAAGGTTCAATGGCAATTGCTTCTTCTGGCAAGAGTCATCAAACTTCTGTGTTTTTTTGTTTGTTCCCAGAAAAATGACTGAGGAAAATAAAAATTGTTGTATAGGCACCTGGCAGTGCGTATGGTTTCCATATAATTGTCTTAAGAGTAATTGAATCTGTCCTTTAACAACTCACAAATTATCTCCTGACAACTTGAAATAATAGACCTTTTTGTTAAAAGGAGAAAGCTTGTGGAGACCAAAGGTTAAACAGGTCTTTTCATCATGATAAATCACTGGTTAATGAGGTTGCTATTGTTGCCTATTATGACCATTCCCTTTAATACCATTACCTCCTGGTTGTAAAGCTGACACTACTAATGGTCTGCATTCTTTGAACTTTTCCACAATATTGACTGGCTTCTCTGAACAGATGTTCCTTGGATGTGATAGCAAGAGAGACTACAATTCTATCATGGCAAGAGCATAAAGCAAGCTTATGGAATCCTATGATCTAGGCATTTTCAGAGATGCAGTAAGAGGTAGCAGAAATAACAATAACACAAACTTTAGTTCTGTAACAATAGCATCAACTAACTTGAGGACCCAAGGCAATATAATGTGACAACTAGCACCAGAGAATCATGAGTGGCCATTAGTAAGAATGTGGTAAGCACAACATTTGTATTACTCCTTACACATTATATCATCTCACTTGATCTTACAAAAGCTCTGTTATTCCATATATTATTATCAGTTTTAGATGTGGAGACTGTGAACCTATGTACAAATCATTTTTCTAGATCCTATAGATATTAGATGATAAGGAAACAATGAAACCAAACCTCTGCTCTCTTATACATCTAATGCCACCAGAAGAAATTTACCAATTATCCACCAGAGTTTGTAGTATGTACTAATAGCTACTCCAGATAGTCCCTTAACCAATGATAATTCCACTATAGTAGTTCTTCATTTGTACTTGATGACTGAACAGAGAAGAAATAGGTAATTTTTACAATAAAAAGGTCCTAGAGATCAGTTACATAGTAGAGACCTAGAGCAGGCAACTGATTAACACTTGAAGCCAGATAATGAATTAATACATCATCCATGTCATATTTGCAGCAGCATTCTTAGGGCAGTATGGTTTCCGGTACATCCATGCAATTTTTGAATCACAACATCTCCCTTCCTTTATTTTTGTTTTTCTCGTAGTGTTTTGTCTTTATTTCATTTCCCAGGATCAAAACAAAAAAATTGAGTTAATAACCCATATATATTACACATATGGAATCAAATATACACTATGTCTTCCAAATATACCCATAATTAGTGGAGGAAAGACATCCAGGTATGTCTTAGGATAAATTATGCATCCTCTATGTCTGCAGCCTTTGAAAAAGAATAAAACAATGGAGCAATACAATTGTAATCACTCACGGCTAGTAGACACTCAATAAATATGAGGGGGATTAAACTGAAAAACACTTGTGAATTTATATACCATTCTTGCTTCATAAAAATTGAAGCATTAAAATAATTTGAATGTTTTACTTTTTGAGTTGCTAAGAAAGAATGATTCTCTAGGGGAATGAATCTAAAATCACTAATGCTTGCTACTTTTTCCTCTCATACTAAGTAATCACACTCGCAGATTAAACTTATATTTACTACTTTAATCTTGAGTTCACTGAAGCCCAGGCTATATCACTTTGAGAGGACATTGATAAGATTCTGTGGGTATAGAAAAGTGATATAAAAAGAGTGGGGAAGCAAGAAAACAGTCTAGATCCAGTCAACTGGACTCCCATTCAGGGCAGGCGCTGTGTTTTATTCACTTTTGTATATTGCAGGTAGCAGGCATTTAGTGCATGTTTATTGAACAAATTCATGAATGTATGTTCAACATCACTTTTAATCAGGAAAATGCAAATCAAAACTACAATGAAACACCATCTTACACCAGTGAGAATGGCACATATTAAAAAAACTAGCAACAACAAATGTTGGCAAGGTTGTGGAGAAAAAGGAACTCTCCTGCACTACTGGTGGGAGTGCAGACTGGTCCAACCACTATGGAGAGCTGTGTGGAGATTTCTTGACCTACTAAACATAGAGCTTCCATAAGATCCAGCAATTCCACTCCAAAGGACAAAGAACAAATACATAAAAGTACAAATTCAGGAATGGAAATTGCAGTGTAATTATCCACATAATAGGCTATGGCTTCACTACCTTAGACTTCCTTTTTCAAAGCTGGTTTACTTTAAACAATTTGTTGTTACAAATTCCATGGGTCAATCAGGTGAGGAATCATTCCATTTGACAGATGAAGAAATGGATTCCACAGAGCAGGTAGCACACCAAATAAAAAGAAAATATTGACTTCAAAAGGACCTCCTTCTAATTTTAAAAACTGCAAAAGGAAGTCGGTCCAAAATGAAATTAATAAAGTCAGGGCAAGAGGCAGTTTTGATTGTGTGTGTTCCCTGCAAGAGGAAAGAGGTTTCCATTATTGGAAAAAGAGTCAAAATCGTCCCTTTTGCACAACAAAGGATGAATCATGGCATTGAAACATTAAGTTAATCTCCCAAGTGCTTTGTCTCTGTGCTGCCAAAGACTAAAATAGGGGGAAAACTCTGGATGTCTGGAATTTCATATCAAAGCCTTAATAATTAGCTGTTTCCCCCCCCCCCTTTTTTTTTTTTGAGAATACAACCCTGGACCCACAGGGGGGATTAGGCAATAGTTAATTAGTAAGGCTTAATTTCTAAACCAAAGCTCAGGACAGGCCTATTCAACATTCAGATGAAATCTAAAAGATAGTCAGGAACACTCTAGGATGTTTTGGAAATATGTGGGTATTAAATCCTGTATTAGTAAAACAGATAAGCTGCTTAATTTTATTTTTCACTGCATTTAAGTATCATAGAGTGTCTGATGGACATTAAACTTAGGTCTCTCACCTCCAGGGTTTATAGTGACTGAATTAACTGAAATATGTGATGTAAGCATTTGGACACAGGTCAGTAGACAGAGACACAGTGAAAGGTTGACTATTTACCTCTCACTGGAACCTCACAATGATCTAGTATTGTGTTATTCCCATTGCAAACGAGGACATTGAGGTCCTGAGAGGTGACATGAGAGACTATGATATCAAACTACTGGGAAATTCCTGCTATGAGTGAGACCATCTGGTATTTGTCTTTTTCTTTCTGGCTTATTTCGCTGAGCATGATCCCTTCTAGCTCCATCCATGTTGCTGCAAATTGCATGAGTTTATCTTTTTTGATTGCTGAGTAATATTCCATGGTGTATATGTACCACATCTTCTTGATCCAGTCATCTATTTTTGGGCATCTGGGTTGTTTCCATAGCTTAGCTATTGTAAATAGTGCTGCTATAAACATAGGGGTGCAGTAACCAAGATAAAAATGCATACATTGTGTAAAAATGAACAATGATGTAAAAAATATATAAAAAAAAAAAAACTACTGGGAAAGACCCTTGTTTCTCAGCTTCTATGATTCCAGGACTTTTCCTGTTTATAGCTCAATAAATATAGTCAGCAGTAAGGGGGTTCTACAATGTCTATGGTGTTTCAAACAATGCAGTATTGTCCATGTGATAGTATGAATGGGACAGGTAACTGAACCTGTAACTCTAGGGATGATCAGCTCACATGCTGTCAAAGATGCACTGTCCAAGAATGGTCAGCTAGCACCATCCCAGAAAAGATACCCTCAAGAGTAGGTCACGTAATTCTTTTTTTTTAAGATTTATTTATTTATGCATACAAGAGCTGGGGTACAGGCCAGAGATGTGGGGGGATGAGAGGATTCACTAGAGACAGAGTAGGGAACAGAACAGGCAGATTGACTGAAGTACACTGCTGAGGGGAGCAGCAGGCAAGTCAGGAGAGGTCTGCTGCGCCTTGTGGGTTGCTCCCTGGCTGGGCAGGAACGCATTTGTGCATTAGTGGCTGCGGATTGCTCCATAGGTTGTGTCTTATCCCTTGCACCACCAGGGAGGCCTCAGGCCAAGTAATTCCTGATCAGTGACTCATAAGTTGCCAGTTGGCATAATGGGTGTCCAATATTACTAGTAAAATCAGTATCCTATTAATTCATATTACAAATGTTAGGAAATGGGCTTGCCTTGGTGAAATGAGAGGCATTCAAAATACAGGAATGGGCTAAAACAGTTTGGGGTCCCACTGCACCATTGCATAAACAAGGTATAAGAAACTATGGAGGCCTATACACTGAGCCTTTTAGAAATGACTTTCATGGTTTGACTGCTAATTGATTCCACATCCCACCATTGCTTTACAGGTTTTCTTACCGTGTGATGCCAAGTAAAGG
The DNA here is from genome assembly GCF_964194135.1 of Talpa europaea. Lineage (NCBI taxonomy): Eukaryota > Metazoa > Chordata > Mammalia > Eulipotyphla > Talpidae > Talpa > Talpa europaea. The sequence continues at coordinate 30,922,859 of NC_140073.1, forward strand.
GCAGAGAGTCCTGCCAAGGAATGCTGCTGGGTCTGCAATATCAAATCAGTAAACTGAGGTTCAAAGACTAATTTGCAAAGGTGTACTTGAATACAGGTTTGGCTAAATAATGCTTACTCTAGTGAGATGGCCTAACACAGTTTGATCCACGAATACTGCGTAAGCTCATTTTGGAAGATTGTTGCAGTCACCAAAGAAGTTTGTTGATAAACCAGCTTCTCTCTCAAAACCTGTTACAAGATCATAATGAAAGTAAGTCTTCAGGGGCCTCCCCGGTGGCGCAGCGGATGAGCGCTGGGCTGTGAGGCTGCCCACAGCCTCTGCAGCGCCGGTTATATCCCCGGCCACCACGTGAGGGTCCCACATGGCACGCAGAACTCTCTTGCTGCACCTGCTGCTCCCCTCAGCAGTGTACTTCGTTGGTCTGCCTGTTCTGCTCCCTGCTCTGGCTCTGGCGAATTCTCTCACCCTCCCGCGCTTCTGACTGTATCCAGTGCTTGTATAAATAAATACATAAATCTTAAAAAAAAAAAGTCTTCATACTAAATTCTTCCACACATATAGATAATTAAGAATACTGTTCACAATGTCTAGACTCTGTCCTATAAGGTAGGTAGGTGTCAGCTAGCTGTTCTTCTAGGTGCTCCAACTATACCCTGCATGAAAGAGTGACCTGAAGTAGACACTCTTTTTTTTTTAATTTTTTATTTATTTATGCATACAAGAATAGGGGGTGAGAGGATTCACCAGAGACAGAGTGGGGGACAGAACAGGCAGACTGACTGAAATACACTGCTGAGGGGAGCAGCGGGTGAGTCAGGAGAAATCTGCTGTGCCATGTGGGTAGCCAGCCAGGGATCAAACTCATGTTGCAGAGGCTGTGGATAGCATCATAGTGCTATGCTTAACCCCTTGTGCCACCAGGGAGGCCCTGAAGTAGACACTCACTTAAACCTGGGTTATTAGTCTATTACTATCTTAGAGGCTACTGATTCCATTCTCTATTTTGTCTATTCAACATCCATAGCTTTCTATAGAATTGTTGATCTCATTGAACTCTTTACCTTCTGGGTTTCCATTATTTTCTTATTTAAAGCTTCAATTTCTACCTTATGCTCATTGATTTTATTTCTGAGCACATTAATTAGTTTTTCTGATTTTTTTATGTGTCTCTGATTTGTTTTTCTAAGTTCTCTTGTGTTACTTTGAGTTCCTTTATTATTTTTTTAAAGATTTATTTATTTATTTATACAAGAACTGGGGTAAAGGCAGAGGTGTGGGGCGGGGTAAGAGAATTCACCAGAGACAGAGCGGGGAGCAGAGCAGGCAGATCGATCCAAGACACTGCTGAGGGGAGCAGCAGGCAAGGCAGGAGAGGTCTGCTGCACCATGTGTGTAGCTCCCTGGCCAGATAGGAATTGAACCCACGCTGCAGAGGCCGTGGACAGCTTCACAGCGCAGAGCTCAAACCTCTGTGCTGCTGGGGAGGACTTCACTTTGAGTTCCTTTATTAAAGCCATTCTAAAGTCTATCTGCTAGGGAGATACAACCATCTGACTTTTTGTGTGTAGATTGTGAAGAGTTGCTCTCACCATATGACATCATCTTCTCTTGAGGTCCTATGCTTCCATGTGTCATATGTTTTTTTGTCTGTCTGTTTTGCTACTTGAGCTTTCCCTAACTTGTTATTGCTTTTAATATCTGCCGGGGACGAGCCTCCGGCAAAATGTCGTGTCAGGGGTTCCTGAAAGGATGAGACGGCCTAGGTGACACATTAAGGGGCTGAGGGGAATGGGTCAAAGTAGTTAGGAGACACTGACACTGGATGAGGTGCAAGTATCTTCTGCCAAGAGACTCAGCAGGTCTTTATTTATTCATTTTTTGCAAGCAGAAAAAATACATCATCATGTGTAAAGCAGAGACAATCAGAGTATTCTATTCCCATGGACTACTGGCTCCTACGGGTCTCAGCTAGACGGTAGCCTTCAAGGTTAATAGATAAAAACCCAAACCTTACACTAAAACTTATTATTTCAGCTAGATAATTACCTAAGATAGTTGATAGCAACCAGTACATCTCTATCAGCTAAAGCCTAAGCATCAAAAGACTCTTCTATTGCTATGGCCTGTGGCCGGAGACCAGCAGTTTCTCAGCTATCAGAACTTTTTCTACCTAGAAACTTAACTCAGTTAACTTCATTTAAAAACTTTCCTAAGAAACTTCTAAATAAAAAGGAACTTCTAAAGAAGCAAAAGAAGACTTACTATAATAGTTGTGCTGGATTGCTTGTCAGATATGTACAATAAATTGTCTCCCATTGTCAAGTGGGCCAAATTGTTTAATAACTAATTTCTAAACAGATAATTTTCTGTGCCATTTGCTTGCAGTATGCTGATACAATAATTTATTGTCTAATGTACTTTCAGATAATTTTTTCTCTTTTTATGACCAAGAACAAAAAACGAAGGGATGTTAAATCTTCAGCCCCACGGTGTGAGGCACAAGGAATCTTCGGCCCCATGGTGTGAGGCCCTTTAGCTTAGCTGCTTGCCAGTGTCATATCTGGCTGGGGCATCAAGGCCCCCTGCAGCAAATATCCTTAGCATTTTGAGCCTCTCTGGTGGCCTAGGGGTTAAGTCTCAGTGGTATCACCTCTATGACTTGAGTTCAATCCCCAGCCAGAGAGCTACCCATATTTGGCACAGCAGACCTCTCCTGTCTCACCCGCTGCTCCCCTCAGCAGTGTATTTCAGTCGATCCGCCTGCTCTGTTCCTTGCTCTGTCTCTGGTGAATCCTCTCACCTCCCACACCTCTGGACTGTACCCCAGTTATTCTATGCAAAAATTAATTTTAAAAAAGTATTATCTTTAGCATTTTATTTATTGATTTATGCCTTTACTGGTTTCTGTTTGTACTCAGCTCTGTTTGTAGTTGCTGAGTCAGCAGAGTGAGGAGAAACTTGGAGGGATCAGATATTGGTGTGGATAAGATGGGACTGACTTATGTTTGTGACACTCCCAAAATCCTTCTTCTCTGGGGTTTGGGATGAGAGGATGGCAGTCACTATACTCTCAGGGTGTCACTTTGAGATATAAGTGCTGATTTACAAGAAATAACAGAGGGCAGAAGACCAAGTTCATTCAGTATCATATTCATTCTTTACATTCTTTATTATACCATTATATTCATTTTACCATTCTATCTTTGTATATTTTTGAAATTTTCCATGACTAAAGAATGAAGAAAATGGCTATCAATTGAATAAGTTTTAATAAAAAGGACATGGTTTAAACTATATTGTTAAGAGAAAAAATATGTATGCATCTGGGAGAAGTCAAATATGTTAACTTTTAGAATCCCTGGGTGGTGATAGAATTACAACAAATTTTTTAAACTTCTTTTTGCTTTTATGTATTTCTCAACATTAAAGGTGCTAAGAGACTAATAAAAATCCCCCTGCATTCAGCCTGGTCAACTACACTACTAAGTGTCTCTATCTGTGTCTGTCTTCCTGGGTTACCTCACCCAGTGCAGTCCCTATTCCCTAGACACAGTGTTTTGCAGGTGACAGAAACTTAGTGTAAGTTCTGGTGTAAGTACTAGTGTAAGTACTGGTGTAAGTACTGGTGTAAGTACTTTCATGGATATACTAATGTATATCCATGAAATGACACAACATGATTATCACACAGGCACAATGAGAGTGCTTAGCACCACTGGGGTTGAAAGGAGGGTTAAATTAATTAAACAAGGGAGACATTTGATTGCGGTGGACCTAACACTGTGGCAGTTTATATAAGTAAACCAACATCTAGGCCTGAAAATGCCTCAAGATGATGAAATTAAACTGAAAGTGCAACTAGATTTTAAACTACAACCAATCCAGTAATTTCCTTGCTTTGCTCCTACCTCTTCTCTACAAAAATCTTTCCCCTAATTGTTGCTGGTAGAGATATCCTCATCATTTCAATTCAAATAGATTTTTGCTCAAATAGACTTCTAAAAGTTTTAATAGGTTTCAAAGCCTCCCTGGTGGTGCAGGGGTTAAAGTCTCAGTACTATCAAGCTGTCACCAGCTACTGCAGCATGAGTTCAATCCCCGGCCAGGGAGCTGACCCACATGGCACAGCAGACCTCTCCTGTCTCGCCCATTGCTCCCCTCAGCAGTCTATTTCAGTAGAACTGCCTGCTCTGCTCCCTACTCTGTTTCTGGTGAATCCTCTTACTCCCGCTCACACACACACACACACACACACACATACACACACACACACACCTCTAGCCTACAACCCCAGTTCTTGTGTGCATAAGTAAATAAATCTTAAAAAAAAAAGTTTTAGTAGGTTTCAGTTTAATAGGAAGGAAAGGCCACATCCCTCCTGGAATAAGAAGTCAGGAAAGGCAGCAAGGAAGAGGTGGGGGTAATGTAACTAAGGACATGAAGAGAGTGCATATGACTTTGACAGATGAGGATGAAGTAGATCAAGTAGATTAATAAAATGGCAACCTCAGTGATAGAAGCAGCTTAGCCGAGGGCAGAGGCATGGGATCTGCTGAGCTCATAGCCTGCTTGGCAAGGAAAGGAGGCACAGAGGAGCCTTGCAGGAGATCTGAGGAGGTTGGGGACTCTTTGTGAAGGATGGGGAAGTTGCATCAGAGTAAGTGTTTTTCTCTTTTAAAGGATTTGACTTTTTCTGGAAGCCTTCTCCATATACTGTTTTGTGTAGGTCTAATGCTGGCATGTAAGATCATTTATGTTGCTCTCTATCTGGTTCCTGTCACGGGACTCCTAAAACCCTTGTATGTTCCTAAGTGATAAGAGCTCTATGAGTGTGTTTTGTTCCACTGAGTCACCCTGAGTGGGCTCCTGAGTGGGGGCTGGTCACCCTAAAGACTAAGTCATGAAAGGGGCTGGGAAAGAGTTAATAACTGAGCAGGTCTATATAAAATCCCAACAGCATAGTCTGGAAAACTCCCACGCTGGTGAGCACATCCACAAAGGTGGATAATGCACCTGTGGGCATATTCCTATGTTCACAAGGCTCCACTCACCCTATGTCTCTCCTTTCATCTGGCTGTTCACCTAGATCCTTCAATAAACTG